>NW_028301722.1:674166-1011250 GCF_037042655.1 Diuraphis noxia | reverse complement strand
ATTTTTTACCCAATTTTTTCCCAAATTTTTTTTCTATTTTTTGTATTCACCCAAATGTATTGTAAAGACGTGTTTTAGATGTAAAATAATGTGAACTTAACGATAAAAATATAAAAAGTATGATTAGTTCAATACAAATGACTTTAATCGATATTTAGCGAAATTATCACCATTTTTTACCAAATTTTTTCCCAAATTTTTTTTCTATTTTTTGTATTCACCCAAATGTATTGTAAAGACGTGTTTTAGATGTAAAATAATGTGAACTTAACGATAAAAATATAAAAAGTATGATTAGTTCAATACAAATGACTTTAAACGATATTTAGCGGAATTATCACCATTTTTTACCAAATTTTTTCCCAAATTTTTTTTCTATTTTTTGTATTCACCCAAATGTATTGTAAAGACGTGTTTTAGATGTAAAATAATGTGAACTTAACGATAAAAATATAAAAAGTATGATTAGTTCAATACAAATGACTTTAAACGATATTTAGCGGAATTATCACCATTTTTTACCAAATTTTTTTTCTATTTTTTGTATTCACCCAAATGTATTGTAAACACGTGTTTTAGATGTAAAATAATGTGAACTTAACGTTAAAAATATAAAAAGTATGATTAGTTTAATAGAAATGACTTAAGACGATATTTAGCGGATTCATCACCCGTATTTCAAAATTTTTTTACGACCTTTTATATTCACCCAAATGTATTGTAAAGACGTGTTTTAGATGTAAAATAATGTGAAATTAACGATAAAAATATAAAAAGTATGATTAGTTCAATACAAATGACTTTAAACGATATTTAGCGGAATTATCACCATTTTTTACCCAATTTTTTCCCAAATTTTTTTTCTATTTTTTGTATTCACCCAAATGTATTGTAAACACGTGTTTTAGATGTAAAATAATGTGAACTTAACGTTAAAAATATAAAAAGTATGATTAGTTTAATAGAAATGACTTAAGACGATATTTAGCGGATTCATCACCCGTATTTCAAAATTTTTTTACGACCTTTTATATTCACCCAAATGTATTGTAAAGACGTGTTTTAGATGTAAAATTATGTGAAATTAACGATAAAAATATAAAAAGTATGATTAGTTCAATACAAATGACTTTAAACGATATTTAGCGGAATTATCACCATTTTTTACCAAATTTTTTTTCTATTTTTTGTATTCACCCAAATGTATTGTAATCACGTGTTTTAGATGTAAAATAATGTGAACTTAACGTTAAAAATATAAAAAGTATGATTAGTTTAATAGAAATGACTTAAGACGATATTTAGCGGATTCATCACCCGTATTTCAAAATTTTTTTACGACCTTTTATATTCACCCAAATGTATTGTAAAGACGTGTTTTAGATGTAAAATTATGTGAAATTAACGATAAAAATATAAAAAGTATGATTAGTTCAATACAAATGACTTTAAACGATATTTAGCGGAATTATCACAATTTTTTACCCAATTTTTTCCCAAATTTTTTTTCTATTTTTTGTATTCACCCAAATGTATTGTAAACACGTGTTTTAGATGTAAAATAATGTGAACTTAACGTTAAAAATATAAAAAGTATGATTAGTTTAATAGAAATGACTTAAGACGATATTTAGCGGAGTCATCACCCGTATTTCAAAATATTTTTACGACCTTTTATATTCACCCAAATGTATTGTTAAGACGTGTTTTAGATGTAAAATAATGTGGACTTAACGATAAAAATATAAAAAGTATGATTAGTTCAATACAAATGACTTTAAACGATATTTAGCGGAATTATCACCATTTTTTACCAAATTTTTTTTCTATTTTTTGTATTCACCCAAATGTATTGTAAACACGTGTTTTAGATGTAAAATAATGTGAACTTAACGTTAAAAATATAAAAAGTATGATTAGTTTAATAGAAATGACTTAAGACGATATTTAGCGGATTCATCACCCGTATTTCAAAATTTTTTTACGACCTTTTATATTCACCCAAATGTATTGTAAAGACGTGTTTTAGATGTAAAATTTTGTGAACTTAACGATAAAAATATAAAAAGTATGATTAGTTCAATACAAATGACTTTAAACGATATTTAGCGGAATTATCACCATTTTTTACCCAATTTTTTCCCAAATTTTTTTTCTATTTTTTGTATTCACCCAAATGTATTGTAAAGACGTGTTTTAGATGTAAAATAATGTGAACTTAATGATAAAAATATAAAAAGTATGATTAGTTCAATACAAATGACTTTAAACGATATTTAGCGGAATTATGACCATTTTTTACCAAATTTTTTTTCTATTTTTTGTATTCACCCAAATGTATTGTAAACACGTGTTTTAGATGTAAAATAATGTGAACTTAACGTTAAAAATATAAAAAGTATGATTAGTTTAATAGAAATGACTTAAGACGATATTTAGCGGATTCATCACCCGTATTTCAAAATTTTTTTACGACCTTTTATATTCACCCAAATGTATTGTAAAGACGTGTTTTAGATGTAAAATTATGTGAAATTAACGATAAAAATATAAAAAGTATGATTAGTTCAATACAAATGACTTTAAACGATATTTAGCGGAATTATCACCATTTTTTACCAAATTTTTTTTCTATTTTTTGTATTCACACAAATGTATTGTAAACACGTGTTTTAGATGTAAAATAATGTGAACTTAACGTTAAAAATATAAAAAGTATGATTAGTTTAATAGAAATGACTTAAGACGATATTTAGCGGATTCATCACCCGTATTTCAAAATATTTTTACGACCTTTTATATTCACCCAAATGTATTGTTAAGACGTGTTTTAGATGTAAAATAATGTGGACTTAACGATAAAAATATAAAAAGTATGATTAGTTCAATACAAATGACTTTAAACGATATTTAGCGGAATTATCACCATTTTTTACCCAATTTTATCCCAAATTTTTTTTCTATTTTTTGTATTCACCCAAATGTATTGTAAAGACGTGTTTTAGATGTAAAATAATGTGAACTTAACGATAAAAATATAAAAAGTATGATTAGTTCAATACAAATGACTTTAATCGATATTTAGCGAAATTATCACCATTTTTTACCAAATTTTTTCCCAAATTTTTTCCCAAATTTTTTTTCTATTTTTTGTATTCACCCAAATGTATTGTAAACACGTGTTTTAGATGTAAAATAATGTGAACTTAACGTTAAAAATATAAAAAGTATGATTAGTTTAATAGAAATGACTTCAGACGATATTTAGCGGATTCATCACCCGTATTTCAAAATTTTTTTACGACATTTTATATTCAACCAAATGTATTGTAAAGACGTGTTTTAGATGTAAAATTATGTGAACTTAACGATAAAAATATAAAAAGTATGATTAGTTCAATACAAATGACTTTAAACGATATTTAGCGGAATTATCACCATTTTTTACCCAATTTTTTCCCAAATTTTTTTTCTATTTTTTGTATTCACCCAAATGTATTGTAAAGACGTGTTTTAGATGTAAAATAATGTGAACTTAACGATAAAAATATAAAAAGTATGATTAGTTCAATACAAATGACTTTAATCGATATTTAGCGAAATTATCACCATTTTTTACCAAATTTTTTCCCAAATTTTTTTTCTATTTTTTGTATTCACCCAAATGTATTGTAAAGACGTGTTTTAGATGTAAAATAATGTGAACTTAACGATAAAAATATAAAAAGTATGATTAGTTCAATACAAATGACTTTAAACGATATTTAGCGGAATTATCACCATTTTTTACCAAATTTTTTCCCAAATTTTTTTTCTATTTTTTGTATTCACCCAAATGTATTGTAAAGACGTGTTTTAGATGTAAAATAATGTGAACTTAACGATAAAAATATAAAAAGTATGATTAGTTCAATACAAATGACTTTAAACGATATTTAGCGGAATTATCACCATTTTTTACCAAATTTTTTTTCTATTTTTTGTATTCACCCAAATGTATTGTAAACACGTGTTTTAGATGTAAAATAATGTGAACTTAACGTTAAAAATATAAAAAGTATGATTAGTTTAATAGAAATGACTTAAGACGATATTTAGCGGATTCATCACCCGTATTTCAAAATTTTTTTACGACCTTTTATATTCACCCAAATGTATTGTAAAGACGTGTTTTAGATGTAAAATAATGTGAAATTAACGATAAAAATATAAAAAGTATGATTAGTTCAATACAAATGACTTTAAACGATATTTAGCGGAATTATCACCATTTTTTACCCAATTTTTTCCCAAATTTTTTTTCTATTTTTTGTATTCACCCAAATGTATTGTAAACACGTGTTTTAGATGTAAAATAATGTGAACTTAACGTTAAAAATATAAAAAGTATGATTAGTTTAATAGAAATGACTTAAGACGATATTTAGCGGATTCATCACCCGTATTTCAAAATTTTTTTACGACCTTTTATATTCACCCAAATGTATTGTAAAGACGTGTTTTAGATGTAAAATTATGTGAAATTAACGATAAAAATATAAAAAGTATGATTAGTTCAATACAAATGACTTTAAACGATATTTAGCGGAATTATCACCATTTTTTACCAAATTTTTTTTCTATTTTTTGTATTCACCCAAATGTATTGTAATCACGTGTTTTAGATGTAAAATAATGTGAACTTAACGTTAAAAATATAAAAAGTATGATTAGTTTAATAGAAATGACTTAAGACGATATTTAGCGGATTCATCACCCGTATTTCAAAATTTTTTTACGACCTTTTATATTCACCCAAATGTATTGTAAAGACGTGTTTTAGATGTAAAATTATGTGAAATTAACGATAAAAATATAAAAAGTATGATTAGTTCAATACAAATGACTTTAAACGATATTTAGCGGAATTATCACAATTTTTTACCCAATTTTTTCCCAAATTTTTTTTCTATTTTTTGTATTCACCCAAATGTATTGTAAACACGTGTTTTAGATGTAAAATAATGTGAACTTAACGTTAAAAATATAAAAAGTATGATTAGTTTAATAGAAATGACTTAAGACGATATTTAGCGGAGTCATCACCCGTATTTCAAAATATTTTTACGACCTTTTATATTCACCCAAATGTATTGTTAAGACGTGTTTTAGATGTAAAATAATGTGGACTTAACGATAAAAATATAAAAAGTATGATTAGTTCAATACAAATGACTTTAAACGATATTTAGCGGAATTATCACCATTTTTTACCCAATTTTATCCCAAATTTTTTTTCTATTTTTTGTATTCACCCAAATGTATTGTAAAGACGTGTTTTAGATGTAAAATAATGTGAACTTAACGATAAAAATATAAAAAGTATGATTAGTTCAATACAAATGACTTTAATCGATATTTAGCGAAATTATCACCATTTTTTACCAAATTTTTTCCCAAATTTTTTTTCTATTTTTTGTATTCACCCAAATGTATTGTAAAGACGTGTTTTAGATGTAAAATAATGTGAACTTAACGATAAAAATATAAAAAGTATGATTAGTTCAATACAAATGACTTTAAACGATATTTAGCGGAATTATCACCATTTTTTACCAAATTTTTTCCCAAATTTTTTTTCTATTTTTTGTATTCACCCAAATGTATTGTAAAGACGTGTTTTAGATGTAAAATAATGTGAACTTAACGATAAAAATATAAAAAGTATGATTAGTTCAATACAAATGACTTTAAACGATATTTAGCGGAATTATCACCATTTTTTACCAAATTTTTTTTCTATTTTTTGTATTCACCCAAATGTATTGTAAACACGTGTTTTAGATGTAAAATAATGTGAACTTAACGTTAAAAATATAAAAAGTATGATTAGTTTAATAGAAATGACTTAAGACGATATTTAGCGGATTCATCACCCGTATTTCAAAATTTTTTTACGACCTTTTATATTCACCCAAATGTATTGTAAAGACGTGTTTTAGATGTAAAATAATGTGAAATTAACGATAAAAATATAAAAAGTATGATTAGTTCAATACAAATGACTTTAAACGATATTTAGCGGAATTATCACCATTTTTTACCCAATTTTTTCCCAAATTTTTTTTCTATTTTTTGTATTCACCCAAATGTATTGTAAACACGTGTTTTAGATGTAAAATAATGTGAACTTAACGTTAAAAATATAAAAAGTATGATTAGTTTAATAGAAATGACTTAAGACGATATTTAGCGGATTCATCACCCGTATTTCAAAATTTTTTTACGACATTTTATATTCACCCAAATGTATTGTAAAGACGTGTTTTAGATGTAAAATTATGTGAACTTAACGATAAAAATATAAAAAGTATGATTAGTTCAATACAAATGACTTTAAACGATATATAGCGGAATTATCACCATTTTTTACCAAATTTTTTTTCTATTTTTTGTATTCACCCAAATGTATTGTAAACACGTGTTTTTGATGTAAAATAATGTGAACTTAACGTTAAAAATATAAAAAGTATGATTAGTTTAATAGAAATGACTTAAGACGATATTTAGCGGATTCATCACCCGTATTTCAAAATTTTTTTACGACCTTTTATATTCACCCAAATGTATTGTAAAGACGTGTTTTAGATGTAAAATTATGTGAACTTAACGATAAAAATATAAAAAGTATGATTAGTTCAATACAAATGACTTTAAACGATATTTAGCGGAATTATCACCATTTTTTACCCAATTTTTTCCCAAATTTTTTTTCTATTTTTTGTATTCACCCAAATGTATTGTAAAGACGTGTTTTAGATGTAAAATAATGTGAACTTAATGATAAAAATATAAAAAGTATGATTAGTTCAATACAAATGACATTAAACGATATTTAGCGGAATTATCACCATTTTTTACCAAATTTTTTTTCTATTTTTTGTATTCACCCAAATGTATTGTAAACACGTGTTTTAGATGTAAAATAATGTGAACTTAACGTTAAAAATATAAAAAGTATGATTAGTTTAATAGAAATGACTTAAGACGATATTTAGCGGATTCATCACCCGTATTTCAAAATTTTTTTACGACCTTTTATATTCACCCAAATGTATTGTAAAGACGTGTTTTAGATGTAAAATTATGTGAAATTAACGATAAAAATATAAAAAGTATGATTAGTTCAATACAAATGACTTTAATCGATATTTAGCGAAATTATCACCATTTTTTACCAAATTTTTTCCCAAATTTTTTTTCTATTTTTTGTATTCACCCAAATGTATTGTAAACACGTGTCTTAGATGTAAAATAATGTGAACTTAACGTTAAAAATATAAAAAGTATGATTAGTTTAATAGAAATGACTTCAGACGATATTTAGCGGATTCATCACCCGTATTTCAAAATTTTTTTACGACATTTTATATTCAACCAAATGTATTGTAAAGACGTGTTTTAGATGTAAAATTATGTGAACTTAACGATAAAAATATAAAAAGTATGATTAGTTCAATACAAATGACTTTAAACGATATTTAGCGGAATTATCACCATTTTTTACCCAATTTTTTCCCAAATTTTTTTTCTATTTTTTGTATTCACCCAAATGTATTGTAAAGACGTGTTTTAGATGTAAAATAATGTGAACTTAAACGATAAAAATATAAAAAGTATGATTAGTTCAATACAAATGACTTTAAACGATATTTAGCGGAATTATCACCATTTTTTACCAAATTTTTTTTCTATTTTTTGTATTCACCCAAATGTATTGTAAACACGTGTTTTAGATGTAAAATAATGTGAACTTAACGTTAAAAATATAAAAAGTATGATTAGTTTAATAGAAATGACTTAAGACGATATTTAGCGGATTCATCACCCGTATTTCAAAATTTTTTTACGACCTTTTATATTCACCCAAATGTATTGTAAAGACGTGTTTTAGATGTAAAATTATGTGAAATTAACGATAAAAATATAAAAAGTATGATTAGTTCAATACAAATGACTTTAAACGATATTTAGCGGAATTATCACCATTTTTTACCCAATTTTTTCCCAAATTTTTTTTCTATTTTTTGTATTCACCCAAATGTATTGTAAACACGTGTTTTAGATGTAAAATAATGTGAACTTAACGTTAAAAATATAAAAAGTATGATTAGTTTAATAGAAATGACTTAAGACGATATTTAGCGGATTCATCACCCGTATTTCAAAATTTTTTTACGACATTTTATATTCACCCAAATGTATTGTAAAGACGTGTTTTAGATGTAAAATTATGTGAACTTAACGATAAAAATATAAAAAGTATGATTAGTTCAATACAAATGACTTTAAACGATATATAGCGGAATTATCACCATTTTTTACCAAATTTTTTTTCTATTTTTTGTATTCACCCAAATGTATTGTAAACACGTGTTTTTGATGTAAAATAATGTGAACTTAACGTTAAAAATATAAAAAGTATGATTAGTTTAATAGAAATGACTTAAGACGATATTTAGCGGATTCATCACCCGTATTTCAAAATTTTTTTACGACCTTTTATATTCACCCAAATGTATTGTAAAGACGTGTTTTAGATGTAAAATTATGTGAACTTAACGATAAAAATATAAAAAGTATGATTAGTTCAATACAAATGACTTTAAACGATATTTAGCGGAATTATCACCATTTTTTACCCAATTTTTTCCCAAATTTTTTTTCTATTTTTTGTATTCACCCAAATGTATTGTAAAGACGTGTTTTAGATGTAAAATAATGTGAACTTAATGATAAAAATATAAAAAGTATGATTAGTTCAATACAAATGACATTAAACGATATTTAGCGGAATTATCACCATTTTTTACCAAATTTTTTTTCTATTTTTTGTATTCACCCAAATGTATTGTAAACACGTGTTTTAGATGTAAAATAATGTGAACTTAACGTTAAAAATATAAAAAGTATGATTAGTTTAATAGAAATGACTTAAGACGATATTTAGCGGATTCATCACCCGTATTTCAAAATTTTTTTACGACCTTTTATATTCACCCAAATGTATTGTAAAGACGTGTTTTAGATGTAAAATTATGTGAAATTAACGATAAAAATATAAAAAGTATGATTAGTTCAATACAAATGACTTTAATCGATATTTAGCGAAATTATCACCATTTTTTACCAAATTTTTTCCCAAATTTTTTTTCTATTTTTTGTATTCACCCAAATGTATTGTAAACACGTGTCTTAGATGAAAAATAATGTGAACTTAACGTTAAAAATATAAAAAGTATGATTAGTTTAATAGAAATGACTTCAGACGATATTTAGCGGATTCATCACCCGTATTTCAAAATTTTTTTACGACATTTTATATTCAACCAAATGTATTGTAAAGACGTGTTTTAGATGTAAAATTATGTGAACTTAACGATAAAAATATAAAAAGTATGATTAGTTCAATACAAATGACTTTAAACGATATTTAGCGGAATTATCACCATTTTTTACCCAATTTTTTCCCAAATTTTTTTTCTATTTTTTGTATTCACCCAAATGTATTGTAAAGACGTGTTTTAGATGTAAAATAATGTGAACTTAAACGATAAAAATATAAAAAGTATGATTAGTTCAATACAAATGACTTTAAACGATATTTAGCGGAATTATCACCATTTTTTACCAAATTTTTTTTCTATTTTTTGTATTCACCCAAATGTATTGTAAACACGTGTTTTAGATGTAAAATAATGTGAACTTAACGTTAAAAATATAAAAAGTATGATTAGTTTAATAGAAATGACTTAAGACGATATTTAGCGGATTCATCACCCGTATTTCAAAATTTTTTTACGACCTTTTATATTCACCCAAATGTATTGTAAAGACGTGTTTTAGATGTAAAATTATGTGAAATTAACGATAAAAATATAAAAAGTATGATTAGTTCAATACAAATGACTTTAAACGATATTTAGCGGAATTATCACCATTTTTTACCAAATTTTTTTTCTATTTTTTGTATTCACCCAAATGTATTGTAATCACGTGTTTTAGATGTAAAATAATGTGAACTTAACGTTAAAAATATAAAAAGTATGATTAGTTTAATAGAAATGACTTAAGACGATATTTAGCGGATTCATCACCCGTATTTCAAAATTTTTTTACGACCTTTTATATTCACCCAAATGTATTGTAAAGACGTGTTTTAGATGTAAAATTATGTGAAATTAACGATAAAAATATAAAAAGTATGATTAGTTCAATACAAATGACTTTAAACGATATTTAGCGGAATTATCACAATTTTTTACCCAATTTTTTCCCAAATTTTTTTTCTATTTTTTGTATTCACCCAAATGTATTGTAAACACGTGTTTTAGATGTAAAATAATGTGAACTTAACGTTAAAAATATAAAAAGTATGATTAGTTTAATAGAAATGACTTAAGACGATATTTAGCGGAGTCATCACCCGTATTTCAAAATATTTTTACGACCTTTTATATTCACCCAAATGTATTGTTAAGACGTGTTTTAGATGTAAAATAATGTGGACTTAACGATAAAAATATAAAAAGTATGATTAGTTCAATACAAATGACTTTAAACGATATTTAGCGGAATTATCACCATTTTTTACCCAATTTTATCCCAAATTTTTTTTCTATTTTTTGTATTCACCCAAATGTATTGTAAAGACGTGTTTTAGATGTAAAATAATGTGAACTTAACGATAAAAATATAAAAAGTATGATTAGTTCAATACAAATGACTTTAATCGATATTTAGCGAAATTATCACCATTTTTTACCAAATTTTTTCCCAAATTTTTTCCCAAATTTTTTTTCTATTTTTTGTATTCACCCAAATGTATTGTAAACACGTGTTTTAGATGTAAAATAATGTGAACTTAACGTTAAAAATATAAAAAGTATGATTAGTTTAATAGAAATGACTTAAGACGATATTTAGCGGATTCATCACCCGTATTTCAAAATTTTTTTACGACATTTTATATTCACCCAAATGTATTATAAAGACGTGTTTTAGATGTAAAATTATGTGAAATTAACGATAAAAATATAAAAAGTATGATTAGTTCAATACAAATGACTTTAAACGATATTTAGCGGAATTATCACCATTTTTTACCCAATTTTTTCCCAAATTTTTTTTCTATTTTTTGTATTCACCCAAATGTATTGTAAACACGTGTTTTAGATGTAAAATAATGTGAACTTAACGTTAAAAATATAAAAAGTATGATTAGTTTAATAGAAATGACTTAAGACGATATTTAGCGGATTCATCACCCGTATTTCAAAATTTTTTTACGACATTTTATATTCACCCAAATGTATTGTAAAGACGTGTTTTAGATGTAAAATTATGTGAACTTAACGATAAAAATATAAAAAGTATGATTAGTTCAATACAAATGACTTTAAACGATATATAGCGGAATTATCACCATTTTTTACCAAATTTTTTTTCTATTTTTTGTATTCACCCAAATGTATTGTAAACACGTGTTTTAGATGTAAAATAATGTGAACTTAACGTTAAAAATATAAAAAGTATGATTAGTTTAATAGAAATGACTTAAGACGATATTTAGCGGATTCATCACCCGTATTTCAAAATTTTTTTACGACATTTTATATTCACCCAAATGTATTGTAAAGACGTGTTTTAGATGTAAAATTATGTGAACTTAACGATAAAAATATAAAAAGTATGATTAGTTCAATACAAATGACTTTAAACGATATATAGCGGAATTATCACCATTTTTTACCAAATTTTTTTTCTATTTTTTGTATTCACCCAAATGTATTGTAAACACGTGTTTTAGATGTAAAATAATGTGAACTTAACGTTAAAAATATAAAAAGTATGATTAGTTTAATAGAAATGACTTAAGACGATATTTAGCGGATTCATCACCCGTATTTCAAAATTTTTTTACGACCTTTTATATTCACCCAAATGTATTGTAAAGACGTGTTTTAGATGTAAAATTATGTGAACTTAACGATAAAAATATAAAAAGTATGATTAGTTCAATACAAATGACTTTAAACGATATTTAGCGGAATTATCACCATTTTTTACCCAATTTTTTCCCAAATTTTTTTTCTATTTTTTGTATTCACCCAAATGTATTGTAAAGACGTGTTTTAGATGTAAAATAATGTGAACTTAACGATAAAAATATAAAAAGTATGATTAGTTCAATACAAATGACTTTAAACGATATTTAGCGGAATTATCACCATTTTTTACCAAATTTTTTTTCTATTTTTTGTATTCACCCAAATGTATTGTAAACACGTGTTTTAGATGTAAAATAATGTGAACTTAACGTTAAAAATATAAAAAGTATGATTAGTTTAATAGAAATGACTTAAGACGATATTTAGCGGATTCATCACCCGTATTTCAAAATTTTTTTACGACCTTTTATATTCACCCAAATGTATTGTAAAGACGTGTTTTAGATGTAAAATTATGTGAAATTAACGATAAAAATATAAAAAGTATGATTAGTTCAATACAAATGACTTTAAACGATATTTAGCGGAATTATCACAATTTTTTACCCAATTTTTTCCCAAATTTTTTTTCTATTTTTTGTATTCACCCAAATGTATTGTAAACACGTGTTTTAGATGTAAAATAATGTGAACTTAACGTTAAAAATATAAAAAGTATGATTAGTTTAATAGAAATGACTTAAGACGATATTTAGCGGAGTCATCACCCGTATTTCAAAATATTTTTACGACCTTTTATATTCACCCAAATGTATTGTTAAGACGTGTTTTAGATGTAAAATAATGTGGACTTAACGATAAAAATATAAAAAGTATGATTAGTTCAATACAAATGACTTTAAACGATATTTAGCGGAATTATCACCATTTTTTACCCAATTTTATCCCAAATTTTTTTTCTATTTTTTGTATTCACCCAAATGTATTGTAAAGACGTGTTTTAGATGTAAAATAATGTGAACTTAACGATAAAAATATAAAAAGTATGATTAGTTCAATACAAATGACTTTAATCGATATTTAGCGAAATTATCACCATTTTTTACCAAATTTTTTCCCAAATTTTTTCCCAAATTTTTTTTCTATTTTTTGTATTCACCCAAATGTATTGTAAACACGTGTTTTAGATGTAAAATAATGTGATCTTAACGTTAAAAATATAAAAAGTATGATTAGTTTAATAGAAATGACTTAAGACGATATTTAGCGGATTCATCACCCGTATTTCAAAATTTTTTTACGACATTTTATATTCACCCAAATGTATTGTAAAGACGTGTTTTAGATGTAAAATTATGTGAAATTAACGATAAAAATATAAAAAGTATGATTAGTTCAATACAAATGACTTTAAACGATATTTAGCGGAATTATCACCATTTTTTACCCAATTTTTCCCCAAATTTTTTTCTATTTTTTGTATTCACCCAAATGTATTGTAAAGACGTGTTTTAGATGTAAAATTATGTGAACTTAACGATAAAAATATAAAAAGTATGATTAGTTCAATACAAATGACTTTAAACGATATTTAGCGGAATTATCACCATTTTTTACCCAATTTTTTCCCAAATTTTTTTTCTATTTTTTGTATTCACCCAAATGTATTGTAAACACGTGTTTTAGATGTAAAATAATGTGAACTTAACGTTAAAAATATAAAAAGTATGATTAGTTTAATAGAAATGACTTAAGACGATATGTAGCGGATTCATCACCCGTATTTCAAAATATTTTTACGACCTTTTATATTCACCCAAATGTATTGTTAAGACGTGTTTTAGATGTAAAATAATGTGGACTTAATGATAAAAATATAAAAAGTATGATTAGTTCAATACAAATGACTTTAAACGATATTTAGCGGAATTATCACCATTTTTTACCCAATTTTATCCCAAATTTTTTTTCTATTTTTTGTATTCACCCAAATGTATTGTAAAGACGTGTTTTAGATGTAAAATAATGTGAACTTAACGATAAAAATATAAAAAGTATGATTAGTTCAATACAAATGAATTTAATCGATATTTAGCGAAATTATCACCATTTTTTACCAAATTTTTTCCCAAATTTTTTCCCAAATTTTTTTTCTATTTCTTGTATTCACCCAAATGTATTGTAAACACGTGTTTTAGATGTAAAATAATGTGAACTTAACGTTAAAAATATAAAAAGTATGATTAGTTTAATAGAAATGACTTAAGACGATATTTAGCGGATTCATCACCCGTATTTCAAAATTTTTTTACGACCTTTTATATTCACCCAAATGTATTGTAAAGACGTGTTTTAGATGTAAAATTATGTGAACTTAACGATAAAAATATAAAAAGTATGATTAGTTCAATACAAATGACTTTAAACGATATTTAGCGGAATTATCACCATTTTTTACCCAATTTTTTCCCAAATTTTTTTTCTATTTTTTGTATTCACCCAAATGTATTGTAAAGACGTGTTTTAGATGTAAAATAATGTGAACTTAATGATAAAAATATAAAAAGTATGATTAGTTCAATACAAATGACATTAAACGATATTTAGCGGAATTATCACCATTTTTTACCAAATTTTTTTTCTATTTTTTGTATTCACCCAAATGTATTGTAAACACGTGTTTTAGATGTAAAATAATGTGAAATTAACGATAAAAATATAAAAAGTATGATTAGTTCAATACAAATGACTTTAAACGATATTTAGCGGAATTATCACCATTTTTTACCCAATTTTTTCCCAAATTTTTTTTCTATTTTTTGTATTCACCCAAATGTATTGTAAACACGTGTTTTAGATGTAAAATAATGTGAACTTAACGTTAAAAATATAAAAAGTATGATTAGTTTAATAGAAATGACTTAAGACGATATTTAGCGGATTCATCACCCGTATTTCAAAATATTTTTACGACCTTTTATATTCACCCAAATGTATTGTAAAGACGTGTTTTAGATGTAAAATTATGTGAACTTAACGATAAAAATATAAAAAGTATGATTAGTTCAATACAAATGACTTTAAACGATATTTAGCGGAATTATCACCATTTTTTACCCAATTTTTTCCCAAATTTTTTTTCTATTTTTGTATTCACCCAAATGTATTGTAAAGACGTGTTTTAGATGTAAAATAATGTGAACTTAATGATAAAAATATAAAAAGTATGATTAGTTCAATACAAATGACATTAAACGATATTTAGCGGAATTATCACCATTTTTTACCAAATTTTTTTTCTATTTTTTGTATTCACCCAAATGTATTGTAAACACGTGTTTTAGATGTAAAATAATGTGAACTTAACGTTAAAAATATAAAAAGTATGATTAGTTTAATAGAAATGACTTAAGACGATATTTAGCGGATTCATCACCCGTATTTCAAAATTTTTTTACGACCTTTTATATTCACCCAAATGTATTGTAAAGACGTGTTTTAGATGTAAAATTATGTGAAATTAACGATAAAAATATAAAAAGTATGATTAGTTCAATACAAATGACTTTAAACGATATTTAGCGGAATTATCACCATTTTTTACCCAATTTTTTCCCAAATTTTTTTTCTATTTTTTGTATTCACCCAAATGTATTGTAAAGACGTGTTTTAGATGTAAAATTATGTGAACTTAACGATAAAAATATAAAAAGTATGATTAGTTCAATACAAATGACTTTAAACGATATTTAGCGGAATTATCACCATTTTTTACCCAATTTTTTCCCAAATTTTTTTTCTATTTTTTGTATTCACCCAAATGTATTGTAAAGACGTGTTTTAGATGTAAAATAATGTGAACTTAACGATAAAAATATAAAAAGTATGAATAGTTCAATACAAATGACTTTAAACGATATTTAGCGGAATTATCACCATTTTTTACCAAATTTTTTTTCTATTTTTTGTATTCACCCAAATGTATTGTAAACACGTGTTTTAGATGTAAAATAATGTGAACTTAACGTTAAAAATATAAAAAGTATGATTAGTTTAATAGAAATGACTTAAGACGATATTTAGCGGATTCATCACCCGTATTTCAAAATTTTTTTACGACCTTTTATATTCACCCAAATGTATTGTAAAGACGTGTTTTAGATGTAAAATTATGAGAAATTAACGATAAAAATATAAAAAGTATGATTAGTTCAATACAAATGACTTTAAACGATATTTAGCGGAATTATCACCATTTTTTACCCAATTTTTTCCCAAATTTTTTTCTATTTTTTGTATTCACCCAAATGTATTGTAAAGACGTGTTTTAGATGTAAAATTATGTGAACTGAACGATAAAAATATAAAAAGTATGATTAGTTCAATACAAATGACTTTAAACGATATTTAGCGGAATTATCACCATTTTTTACCCAATTTTTTCCCAAATTTTTTTTCTATTTCTTGTATTCACCCAAATGTATTGTAAACACGTGTTTTAGATGTAAAATAATGTGAACTTAACGTTAAAAATATAAAAAGTATGATTAGTTTAATAGAAATGACTTAAGACGATATTTAGCGGATTCATCACCCGTATTTCAAAATTTTTTTACGACCTTTTATATTCACCCAAATGTATTGTAAAGACGTGTTTTAGATGTAAAATTATGTGAACTTAACGATAAAAATATAAAAAGTATGATTAGTTCAATACAAATGACTTTAAACGATATTTAGCGGAATTATCACCATTTTTTACCCAATTTTTTCCCAAATTTTTTTTCTATTTTTTGTATTCACCCAAATGTATTGTAAAGACGTGTTTTAGATGTAAAATAATGTGAACTTAATGATAAAAATATAAAAAGTATGATTAGTTCAATACAAATGACATTAAACGATATTTAGCGGAATTATCACCATTTTTTACCAAATTTTTTTTCTATTTTTTGTATTCACCCAAATGTATTGTAAACACGTGTTTTAGATGTAAAATAATGTGAACTTAACGTTAAAAATATAAAAAGTATGATTAGTTTAATAGAAATGACTTAAGACGATATTTAGCGGATTCATCACCCGTATTTCAAAATTTTTTTACGACCTTTTATATTCACCCAAATGTATTGTAAAGACGTGTTTTAGATGTAAAATTATGTGAAATTAACGATAAAAATATAAAAAGTATGATTAGTTCAATACAAATGACTTTAAACGATATTTAGCGGAATTATCACCATTTTTCCATTTTTTACCAAATTTTTTTTCTATTTTTTGTATTCACCCAAATGTATTGTAAACACGTGTTTTAGATGTAAAATAATGTGAACTTAACGTTAAAAATATAAAAAGTATGATTAGTTTAATAGAAATGACTTAAGACGATATTTAGCGGATTCATCACCCGTATTTCAAAATTTTTTTACGACCTTTTATATTCACCCAAATGTATTGTAAAGACGTGTTTTAGATGTAAAATTATGTGAAATTAACGATAAAAATATAAAAAGTATGATTAGTTCAATACAAATGACTTTAAACGATATTTAGCGGAATTATCACCATTTTTTACCCAATTTTTTCCCAAATTTTTTTTCTATTTTTTGTATTCACCCAAATGTATTGTAAAGACGTGTTTTAGATGTAAAATTATGTGAACTTAACGATAAAAATATAAAAAGTATGATTAGTTCAATACAAATGACTTTAAACGATATTTAGCGGAATTATCACCATTTTTTACCCAATTTTTTCCCAAATTTTTTTTCTATTTTTTGTATTCACCCAAATGTATTGTAAAGACGTGTTTTAGATGTAAAATAATGTGAACTTAACGATAAAAATATAAAAAGTATGATTAGTTCAATACAAATGACTTTAAACGATATTTAGCGGAATTATCACCATTTTTTACCAAATTTTTTTTCTATTTTTTGTATTCACCCAAATGTATTGTAAACACGTGTTTTAGATGTAAAATAATGTGAACTTAACGTTAAAAATATAAAAAGTATGATTAGTTTAATAGAAATGACTTAAGACGATATTTAGCGGATTCATCACCCGTATTTCAAAATTTTTTTACGACCTTTTATATTCACCCAAATGTATTGTAAAGACGTGTTTTAGATGTAAAATTATGTGAAATTAACGATAAAAATATAAAAAGTATGATTAGTTCAATACAAATGACTTTAAACGATATTTAGCGGAATTATCACCATTTTTTACCCAATTTTTTCCCAAATTTTTTTCTATTTTTTGTATTCACCCAAATGTATTGTAAAGACGTGTTTTAGATGTAAAATTATGTGAACTGAACGATAAAAATATAAAAAGTATGATTAGTTCAATACAAATGACTTTAAACGATATTTAGCGGAATTATCACCATTTTTTACCCAATTTTTTCCCAAATTTTTTTTCTATTTCTTGTATTCACCCAAATGTATTGTAAACACGTGTTTTAGATGTAAAATAATGTGAACTTAACGTTAAAAATATAAAAAGTATGATTAGTTTAATAGAAATGACTTAAGACGATATTTAGCGGATTCATCACCCGTATTTCAAAATTTTTTTACGACCTTTTATATTCACCCAAATGTATTGTAAAGACGTGTTTTAGATGTAAAATTATGTGAACTTAACGATAAAAATATAAAAAGTATGATTAGTTCAATACAAATGACTTTAAACGATATTTAGCGGAATTATCACCATTTTTTACCCAATTTTTTCCCAAATTTTTTTTCTATTTTTTGTATTCACCCAAATGTATTGTAAAGACGTGTTTTAGATGTAAAATAATGTGAACTTAATGATAAAAATATAAAAAGTATGATTAGTTCAATACAAATGACATTAAACGATATTTAGCGGAATTATCACCATTTTTTACCAAATTTTTTTTCTATTTTTTGTATTCACCCAAATGTATTGTAAACACGTGTTTTAGATGTAAAATAATGTGAACTTAACGTTAAAAATATAAAAAGTATGATTAGTTTAATAGAAATGACTTAAGACGATATTTAGCGGATTCATCACCCGTATTTCAAAATTTTTTTACGACCTTTTATATTCACCCAAATGTATTGTAAAGACGTGTTTTAGATGTAAAATTATGTGAAATTAACGATAAAAATATAAAAAGTATGATTAGTTCAATACAAATGACTTTAAACGATATTTAGCGGAATTATCACCATTTTTCCATTTTTTACCAAATTTTTTTTCTATTTTTTGTATTCACCCAAATGTATTGTAAACACGTGTTTTAGATGTAAAATAATGTGAACTTAACGTTAAAAATATAAAAAGTATGATTAGTTTAATAGAAATGACTTAAGACGATATTTAGCGGATTCATCACCCGTATTTCAAAATTTTTTTACGACCTTTTATATTCACCCAAATGTATTGTAAAGACGTGTTTTAGATGTAAAATTATGTGAAATTAACGATAAAAATATAAAAAGTATGATTAGTTCAATACAAATGACTTTAAACGATATTTAGCGGAATTATCACAATTTTTTACCCAATTTTTTCCCAAATTTTTTTTCTATTTATTGTATTCACCCAAATGTATTGTAAACACGTGTTTTAGATGTAAAATAATGTGAACTTAACGTTAAAAATATAAAAAGTATGATTAGTTTAATAGAAATGACTTAAGACGATATTTAGCGGAGTCATCACCCGTATTTCAAAATATTTTTACGACCTTTTATATTCACCCAAATGTATTGTTAAGACGTGTTTTAGATGTAAAATAATGTGGACTTAACGATAAAAATATAAAAAGTATGATTAGTTCAATACAAATGACTTTAAACGATATTTAGCGGAATTATCACCATTTTTTACCCAATTTTATCCCAAATTTTTTTTCTATTTTTTGTATTCACCCAAATGTATTGTAAAGACGTGTTTTAGATGTAAAATAATGTGAACTTAACGATAAAAATATAAAAAGTATGATTAGTTCAATACAAATGACTTTAATCGATATTTAGCGAAATTATCACCATTTTTTACCAAATTTTTTCCCAAATTTTTTCCCAAATTTTTTTTCTATTTTTTGTATTCACCCAAATGTATTGTAAACACGTGTTTTAGATGTAAAATAATGTGAACTTAACGTTAAAAATATAAAAAGTATGATTAGTTTAATAGAAATGACTTAAGACGATATTTAGCGGATTCATCACCCGTATTTCAAAATTTTTTTACGACATTTTATATTCACCCAAATGTATTGTAAAGACGTGTTTTAGATGTAAAATTATGTGAAATTAACGATAAAAATATAAAAAGTATGATTAGTTCAATACAAATGACTTTAAACGATATTTAGCGGAATTATCACCATTTTTTACCCAATTTTTCCCCAAATTTTTTTCTATTTTTTGTATTCACCCAAATGTATTGTAAAGACGTGTTTTA
Organism: Diuraphis noxia; assembly: GCF_037042655.1. NCBI lineage: Eukaryota > Metazoa > Arthropoda > Insecta > Hemiptera > Aphididae > Diuraphis > Diuraphis noxia. The sequence goes on along the minus strand of NW_028301722.1, from coordinate 990,806 downwards.
GATGTAAAATTATGTGAACTTAACGATAAAAATATAAAAAGTATGATTAGTTCAATACAAATGACTTTAAACGATATTTAGCGGAATTATCACCATTTTTTACCCAATTTTTTCCCAAATTTTTTTTCTATTTTTTGTATTCACCCAAATGTATTGTAAACACGTGTTTTAGATGTAAAATAATGTGAACTTAACGTTAAAAATATAAAAAGTATGATTAGTTTAATAGAAATGACTTAAGACGATATTTAGCGGATTCATCACCCGTATTTCAAAATATTTTTACGACCTTTTATATTCACCCAAATGTATTGTTAAGACGTGTTTTAGATGTAAAATAATGTGGACTTAACGATAAAAATATAAAAAGTATGATTAGTTCAATACAAATGACTTTAAACGATATTTAGCGGAATTATCACCATTTTTTACCCAATTTTATCCCAAATTTTTTTTCTATTTTTTGTATTCACCCAAATGTATTGTAAAGACGTGTTTTAGATGTAAAATAATGTGAACTTAACGATAAAAATATAAAAAGTATGATTAGTTCAATACAAATGACTTTAATCGATATTTAGCGAAATTATCACCATTTTTTACCAAATTTTTTCCCAAATTTTTTTTCTATTTTTTGTATTCACCCAAATGTATTGTAAACACGTGTTTTAGATGTAAAATAATGTGAACTTAACGTTAAAAATATAAAAAGTATGATTAGTTTAATAGAAATGACTTAAGACGATATTTAGCGGATTCATCACCCGTATTTCAAAATTTTTTTACGACCTTTTATATTCACCCAAATGTATTGTAAAGACGTGTTTTAGATGTAAAATTATGTGAACTTAACGATAAAAATATAAAAAGTATGATTAGTTCAATACAAATGACTTTAAACGATATTTAGCAGAATTATCACCATTTTTTACCCAATTTTTTCCCAAATTTTTTTTCTATTTTTTGTATTCACCCAAATGTATTGTAAAGACGTGTTTTAGATGTAAAATAATGTGAACTTAATGATAAAAATATAAAAAGTATGATTAGTTCAATACAAATGACATTAAACGATATTTAGCGGAATTATCACCATTTTTTACCAAATTTTTTTTCTATTTTTTGTATTCACCCAAATGTATTGTAAACACGTGTTTTAGATGTAAAATAATGTGAACTTAACGTTAAAAATATAAAAAGTATGATTAGTTTAATAGAAATGACTTAAGACGATATTTAGCGGATTCATCACCCGTATTTCAAAATTTTTTTACGACCTTTTATATTCACCCAAATGTATTGTAAAGACGTGTTTTAGATGTAAAATTATGTGAAATTAACGATAAAAATATAAAAAGTATGATTAGTTCAATACAAATGACTTTAAACGATATTTAGCGGAATTATCACCATTTTTTACCCAATTTTTTCCCAAATTTTTTTTCTATTTTTTGAATTCACCCAAATGTATTGTAAAGACGTGTTTTAGATGTAAAATTATGTGAACTTAACGATAAAAATATAAAAAGTATGATTAGTTCAATACAAATGACTTTAAACGATATTTAGCGGAATTATCACCATTTTTTACCCAATTTTTTCCCAAATTTTTTTTCTATTTTTTGTATTCACCCAAATGTATTGTAAAGACGTGTTTTAGATGTAAAATAATGTGAACTTAACGATAAAAATATAAAAAGTATGATTAGTTCAATACAAATGACTTTAAACGATATTTAGCGGAATTATCACCATTTTTTACCAAATTTTTTTTCTATTTTTTGTATTCACCCAAATGTATTGTAAACACGTGTTTTAGATGTAAAATAATGTGAACTTAACGTTAAAAATATAAAAAGTATGATTAGTTTAATAGAAATGACTTAAGACGATATTTAGCGGATTCATCACCCGTATTTCAAAATTTTTTTACGACCTTTTATATTCACCCAAATGTATTGTAAAGACGTGTTTTAGATGTAAAATTATGTGAAATTAACGATAAAAATATAAAAAGTATGATTAGTTCAATACAAATGACTTTAAACGATATTTAGCGGAATTATCACCATTTTTTACCCAATTTTTTCCCAAATTTTTTTCTATTTTTTGTATTCACCCAAATGTATTGTAAAGACGTGTTTTAGATGTAAAATTATGTGAACTGAACGATAAAAATATAAAAAGTATGATTAGTTCAATACAAATGACTTTAAACGATATTTAGCGGAATTATCACCATTTTTTACCCAATTTTTTCCCAAATTTTTTTTCTATTTTTTGTATTCACCCAAATGTATTGTAAAGACGTGTTTTAGATGTAAAATAATGTGAACTTAACGATAAAAATATAAAAAGTATGATTAGTTCAATACAAATGACTTTAAACGATATTTAGCGGAATTATCACCCGTATTTCAAAATTTTTTTACGACCTTTTATATTCACCCAAATGTATTGTAAAGACGTGTTTTAGATGTAAAATAATGTGAACTTAACGATAAAAATATAAAAAGTATGATTAGTTCAATACAAATGACTTTAAACGATATTTAGCGGATTCATCACCCGTATTTCAAAATTTTTTTACGACCTTTTATATTCACCCAAATGTATTGTAAAGACGTGTTTTAGATGTAAAATTATGTGAAATTAACGATAAAAATATAAAAAGTATGATTAGTTCAATACAAATGACTTTAAACGATATTTAGCGGAATTATCACCATTTTTTACCCAATTTTTTCCCAAATTTTTTTTCTATTTTTTGTATTCACCCAAATGTATTGTAAAGACGTGTTTTAGATGTAAAATAATGTGAACTTAATGATAAAAATATAAAAAGTATGATTAGTTCAATACAAATGACTTTATACGATATTTAGCGGAATTATCACCATTTTTTACCAAATTTTTTTTCTATTTTTTGTATTCACCCAAATGTATTGTAAACACGTGTTTTAGATGTAAAATAATGTGAACATAACGTTAAAAATATAAAAAGTATGATTAGTTTAATAGAAATGACTTAAGACGATATTTAGCGGATTCATCACCCGTATTTCAAAATTTTTTTACGACCTTTTATATTCACCCAAATGTATTGTAAAGACGTGTTTTAGATGTAAAATTATGTGAAATTAACGATAAAAATATAAAAAGTATGATTAGTTCAATACAAATGACTTTAAACGATATTTAGCGGAATTATCACCATTTTTTACCAAATTTTTTTTCTATTTTTTGTATTCACCCAAATGTATTGTAAACACGTGTTTTAGATGTAAAATAATGTGAACTTAACGTTAAAAATATAAAAAGTATGATTAGTTTAATAGAAATGACTTAAGACGATATTTAGCGGATTCATCACCCGTATTTCAAAATTTTTTTACGACCTTTTATATTCACCCAAATGTATTGTAAAGACGTGTTTTAGATGTAAAATAATGTGAACTTAACGATAAAAATATAAAAAGTATGATTAGTTCAATACAAATGACTTTAATCGATATTTAGCGAAATTATCACCATTTTTTACCAAATTTTTTCCCAAATTTTTTTTCTATTTTTTGTATTCACCCAAATGTATTGTAAACACGTGTTTTAGATGTAAAATAATGTGAACTTAACGTTAAAAATATAAAAAGTATGATTAGTTAAATAGAAATGACTTCAGACGATATTTAGCGGATTCATCACCTGTATTTCAAAATTTTTTTACGACCTTTTATATTCACCCAAATGTATTGTAAAGACGTGTTTTAGATGTAAAATAATGTGGACTTAACGATAAAAATATAAAAAGTATGATTAGTGCAATACAAATGACTTTAAACGATATGTAGCGGAATTATCACCATTTTTTACCCAATTTTATCCCAAATTTTTTTTCTATTTTTTGTATTCACCCAAATGTATTGTAAAGACGTGTTTTAGATGTAAAATAATGTGAACTTAACGATAAAAATATAAAAAGTATGATTAGTTCAATACAAATGACTTTATACGATATTTAGCGGAATTATCACCATTTTTTACCAAATTTTTTTTCTATTTTTTGTATTCACCCAAATGTATTGTAAAGACGTGTTTTAGATGTAAAATAATGTGAACTTAATGATAAAAATATAAAAAGTATGATTAGTTCAATACAAATGACTTTAAACGATATTTAGCGGAATTATCACCATTTTTTACCAAATTTTTTTTCTATTTTTTGTATTCACCCAAATGTATTGTAAACACGTGTTTTAGATGTAAAATAATGTGAACTTAACGTTAAAAATATAAAAAGTATGATTAGTTTAATAGAAATGACTTAAGACGATATTTAGCGGATTCATCACCCGTATTTCAAAATTTTTTTACGACCTTTTATATTCACCCAAATGTATTGTAAAGACGTGTTTTAGATGTAAAATTATGTGAAATTAACGATAAAAATATAAAAAGTATGATTAGTTCAATACAAATGACTTTAAACGATATTTAGCGGAATTATCACCATTTTTTACCCAATTTTTTCCCAATTTTTTTTTCTATTTTTTGTATTCACCCAAATGTATTGTAAAGACGTGTTTTAGATGTAAAATAATGTGAAATTAACGATAAAAATATAAAAAGTATGATTAGTTCAATACAAATGACTTTAAACGATATTTTGCGGAATTATCACCATTTTTTACCAAATTTTTTTTCTATTTTTTGTATTCACCCAAATGTATTGTAAACACGTGTTTTAGATGTAAAATAATGTGAACTTAACGTTAAAAATATAAAAAGTATGATTAGTTTAATAGAAATGACTTAAGACGATATTTAGCGGATTCATCACGCGTATTTCAAAATTTTTTTACGACCTTTTATATTCACCCAAATGTATTGTAAAGACGTGTTTTAGATGTAAAATTATGTGAAATTAACGATAAAAATATAAAAAGTATGATTAGTTCAATACAAATGACTTTAAACGATATTTAGCGGAATTATCACCATTTTTTACCAAATTTTTTCCCAAATTTTTTTCTATTTTTTGTATTCACCCAAATGTATTGTAAAGACGTGTTTTAGATGTAAAATTATGTGAACTGAACGATAAAAATATAAAAAGTATGATTAGTTCAATACAAATGACTTTAAACGATATTTAGCGGAATTATCACCATTTTTTACCCAATTTTTTCCCAAATTTTTTTTCTATTTTTTGTATTCACCCAAATGTATTGTAAAGACGTGTTTTAGATGTAAAATAATGTGAACTTAACGATAAAAATATAAAAAGTATGATTAGTTCAATACAAATGACTTTAAACGATATTTAGCGGAATTATCACCATTTTTTACCAAATTTTTTTTCTATTTTTTGTATTCACCCAAATGTATTGTAAACACGTGTTTTAGATGTAAAATAATGTGAACTTAACGTTAAAAATATAAAAAGTATGATTAGTTTAATAGAAATGACTTAAGACGATATTTAGCGGATTCATCACCCGTATTTCAAAATTTTTTTACGACCTTTTATATTCACCCAAATGTATTGTAAAGACGTGTTTTAGATGTAAAATAATGTGAACTTAACGATAAAAATATAAAAAGTATGATTAGTTCAATACAAATGACTTTAATCGATATTTAGCGAAATTATCACCATTTTTTACCAAATTTTTTCCCAAATTTTTTTTCTATTTTTTGTATTAACCCAAATGTATTGTAAACACGTGTTTTAGATGTAAAATAATGTGAACTTAACGTTAAAAATATAAAAAGTATGATTAGTTAAATAGAAATGACTTCAGACGATATTTAGCGGATTCATCACCTGTATTTCAAAATTTTTTTACGACCTTTTATATTCACCCAAATGTATTGTAAAGACGTGTTTTAGATGTAAAATAATGTGGACTTAACGATAAAAATATAAAAAGTATGATTAGTGCAATACAAATGACTTTAAACGATATTTAGCGGAATTATCACCTTTTTTTACCCAATTTTATCCCAAATTTTTTTTCTATTTTTTGTATTCACCCAAATGTATTGTAAAGACGTGTTTTAGATGTAAAATAATGTGAACTTAACGATAAAAATATAAAAAGTATGATTAGTTCAATACAAATGACTTTATACGATATTTAGCGGAATTATCACCATTTTTTACCAAATTTTTTTTCTATTTTTTGTATTCACCCAAATGTATTGTAAACACGTGTTTTAGATGTAAAATAATGTGAACATAACGTTAAAAATATAAAAAGTATGATTAGTTTAATAGAAATGACTTAAGACGATATTTAGCGGATTCATCACCCGTATTTCAAAATTTTTTTACGACCTTTTATATTCACCCAAATGTATTGTAAAGACGTGTTTTAGATGTAAAATTATGTGAAATTAACGATAAAAATATAAAAAGTATGATTAGTTCAATACAAATGACTTTAAACGATATTTAGCGGAATTATCACCATTTTTTACCCAATTTTTTCCCAAATTTTTTTTCTATTTTTTGTATTCACCCAAATGTATTGTAAAGACGTGTTTTAGATGTAAAATATTGTGAACTTAATGATAAAAATATAAAAAGTATGATTAGTTCAATACAAATGACTTTAAACGATATTTAGCGGAATTATCACCATTTTTTACCAAATTTTTTTTCTATTTTTTGTATTCACCCAAATGTATTGTAAACACGTGTTTTAGATGTAAAATAATGTGAACTTAACGTTAAAAATATAAAAAGTATGATTAGTTTAATAGAAATGACTTAAGACGATATTTAGCGGATTCATCACCCGTATTTCAAAATTTTTTTACGACCTTTTATATTCACCCAAATGTATTGTAAAGACGTGTTTTAGATGTAAAATTATGTGAACTTAACGATAAAAATATTTAAAGTATGATTAGTTCAATACAAATGACTTTAAACGATATTTAGCGGAATTATCACCATTTTTTACCAAATTTTTTTTCTATTTTTTGTATTCACCCAAATGTATTGTAAACACGTGTTTTAGATGTAAAATAATGTGAACTTAACGTTAAAAATATAAAAAGTATGATTAGTTTAATAGAAATGACTTAAGACGATATTTAGCGGATTCATCACCCGTATTTCAAAATTTTTTTACGACCTTTTATATTCACCCAAATGTATTGTAAAGACGTGTTTTAGATGTAAAATAATGTGAACTTAACGATAAAAATATAAAAAGTATGATTAGTTCAATACAAATGACTTTAATCGATATTTAGCGAAATTATCACCATTTTTTACCAAATTTTTTCCCAAATTTTTTTTCTATTTTTTGTATTCACCCAAATGTATTGTAAAGACGTGTTTTAGATGTAAAATAATGTGAACTTAACGATAAAAATATAAAAAGTATGATTAGTTCAATACAAATGACTTTAATCGATATTTAGCGAAATTATCACCATTTTTTACCAAATTTTTTCCCAAATTTTTTTTCTATTTTTTGTATTAACCCAAATGTATTGTAAACACGTGTTTTAGATGTAAAATAATGTGAACTTAACGTTAAAAATATAAAAAGTATGATTAGTTAAATAGAAATGACTTCAGACGATATTTAGCGGATTCATCACCTGTATTTCAAAATTTTTTTACGACCTTTTATATTCACCCAAATGTATTGTAAAGACGTGTTTTAGATGTAAAATAATGTGGACTTAACGATAAAAATATAAAAAGTATGATTAGTGCAATACAAATGACTTTAAACGATATTTAGCGGAATTATCACCTTTTTTTACCCAATTTTATCCCAAATTTTTTTTCTATTTTTTGTATTCACCCAAATGTATTGTAAAGACGTGTTTTAGATGTAAAATTATGTGAAATTAACGATAAAAATATAAAAAGTATGATTAGTTCAATACAAATGACTTTAAACGATATTTAGCGGAATTATCACCATTTTTTACCAAATTTTTTCCCAAATTTTTTTCTATTTTTTGTATTCACCCAAATGTATTGTAAAGACGTGTTTTAGATGTAAAATTATGTGAACTGAACGATAAAAATATAAAAAGTATGATTAGTTCAATACAAATGACTTTAAACGATATTTAGCGGAATTATCACCATTTTTTACCCAATTTTTTCCCAAATTTTTTTTCTATTTTTTGTATTCACCCAAATGTATTGTAAAGACGTGTTTTAGATGTAAAATAATGTGAACTTAACGATAAAAATATAAAAAGTATGATTAGTTCAATACAAATGACTTTAAACGATATTTAGCGGAATTATCACCATTTTTTACCAAATTTTTTTTCTATTTTTTGTATTCACCCAAATGTATTGTAAACACGTGTTTTAGATGTAAAATAATGTGAACTTAACGTTAAAAATATAAAAAGTATGATTAGTTTAATAGAAATGACTTAAGACGATATTTAGCGGATTCATCACCCGTATTTCAAAATTTTTTTACGACCTTTTATATTCACCCAAATGTATTGTAAAGACGTGTTTTAGATGTAAAATAATGTGAACTTAACGATAAAAATATAAAAAGTATGATTAGTTCAATACAAATGACTTTAATCGATATTTAGCGAAATTATCACCATTTTTTACCAAATTTTTTCCCAAATTTTTTTTCTATTTTTTGTATTAACCCAAATGTATTGTAAACACGTGTTTTAGATGTAAAATAATGTGAACTTAACGTTAAAAATATAAAAAGTATGATTAGTTAAATAGAAATGACTTCAGACGATATTTAGCGGATTCATCACCTGTATTTCAAAATTTTTTTACGACCTTTTATATTCACCCAAATGTATTGTAAAGACGTGTTTTAGATGTAAAATAATGTGGACTTAACGATAAAAATATAAAAAGTATGATTAGTGCAATACAAATGACTTTAAACGATATTTAGCGGAATTATCACCTTTTTTTACCCAATTTTATCCCAAATTTTTTTTCTATTTTTTGTATTCACCCAAATGTATTGTAAAGACGTGTTTTAGATGTAAAATAATGTGAACTTAACGATAAAAATATAAAAAGTATGATTAGTTCAATACAAATGACTTTATACGATATTTAGCGGAATTATCACCATTTTTTACCAAATTTTTTTTCTATTTTTTGTATTCACCCAAATGTATTGTAAACACGTGTTTTAGATGTAAAATAATGTGAACATAACGTTAAAAATATAAAAAGTATGATTAGTTTAATAGAAATGACTTAAGACGATATTTAGCGGATTCATCACCCGTATTTCAAAATTTTTTTACGACCTTTTATATTCACCCAAATGTATTGTAAAGACGTGTTTTAGATGTAAAATTATGTGAAATTAACGATAAAAATATAAAAAGTATGATTAGTTCAATACAAATGACTTTAAACGATATTTAGCGGAATTATCACCATTTTTTACCCAATTTTTTCCCAAATTTTTTTTCTATTTTTTGTATTCACCCAAATGTATTGTAAAGACGTGTTTTAGATGTAAAATATTGTGAACTTAATGATAAAAATATAAAAAGTATGATTAGTTCAATACAAATGACTTTAAACGATATTTAGCGGAATTATCACCATTTTTTACCAAATTTTTTTTCTATTTTTTGTATTCACCCAAATGTATTGTAAACACGTGTTTTAGATGTAAAATAATGTGAACTTAACGTTAAAAATATAAAAAGTATGATTAGTTTAATAGAAATGACTTAAGACGATATTTAGCGGATTCATCACCCGTATTTCAAAATTTTTTTACGACCTTTTATATTCACCCAAATGTATTGTAAAGACGTGTTTTAGATGTAAAATTATGTGAACTTAACGATAAAAATATTTAAAGTATGATTAGTTCAATACAAATGACTTTAAACGATATTTAGCGGAATTATCACCATTTTTTACCAAATTTTTTTTCTATTTTTTGTATTCACCCAAATGTATTGTAAACACGTGTTTTAGATGTAAAATAATGTGAACTTAACGTTAAAAATATAAAAAGTATGATTAGTTTAATAGAAATGACTTAAGACGATATTTAGCGGATTCATCACCCGTATTTCAAAATTTTTTTACGACCTTTTATATTCACCCAAATGTATTGTAAAGACGTGTTTTAGATGTAAAATAATGTGAACTTAACGATAAAAATATAAAAAGTATGATTAGTTCAATACAAATGACTTTAATCGATATTTAGCGAAATTATCACCATTTTTTACCAAATTTTTTCCCAAATTTTTTTTCTATTTTTTGTATTCACCCAAATGTATTGTAAAGACGTGTTTTAGATGTAAAATAATGTGAACTTAACGATAAAAATATAAAAAGTATGATTAGTTCAATACAAATGACTTTAATCGATATTTAGCGAAATTATCACCATTTTTTACCAAATTTTTTCCCAAATTTTTTTTCTATTTTTTGTATTAACCCAAATGTATTGTAAACACGTGTTTTAGATGTAAAATAATGTGAACTTAACGTTAAAAATATAAAAAGTATGATTAGTTAAATAGAAATGACTTCAGACGATATTTAGCGGATTCATCACCTGTATTTCAAAATTTTTTTACGACCTTTTATATTCACCCAAATGTATTGTAAAGACGTGTTTTAGATGTAAAATAATGTGGACTTAACGATAAAAATATAAAAAGTATGATTAGTGCAATACAAATGACTTTAAACGATATTTAGCGGAATTATCACCTTTTTTTACCCAATTTTATCCCAAATTTTTTTTCTATTTTTTGTATTCACCCAAATGTATTGTAAAGACGTGTTTTAGATGTAAAATAATGTGAACTTAACGATAAAAATATAAAAAGTATGATTAGTTCAATACAAATGACTTTATACGATATTTAGCGGAATTATCACCATTTTTTACCAAATTTTTTTTCTATTTTTTGTATTCACCCAAATGTATTGTAAACACGTGTTTTAGATGTAAAATAATGTGAACTTAACGATAAAAATATAAAAAGTATGATTAGTTCAATACAAATGACTTTAATCGATATTTAGCGAAATTATCACCATTTTTTACCAAATTTTTTCCCAAATTTTTTTTCTATTTTTTGTATTAACCCAAATGTATTGTAAACACGTGTTTTAGATGTAAAATAATGTGAACTTAACGTTAAAAATATAAAAAGTATGATTAGTTAAATAGAAATGACTTCAGACGATATTTAGCGGATTCATCACCTGTATTTCAAAATTTTTTTACGACCTTTTATATTCACCCAAATGTATTGTAAAGACGTGTTTTAGATGTAAAATAATGTGGACTTAACGATAAAAATATAAAAAGTATGATTAGTGCAATACAAATGACTTTAAACGATATTTAGCGGAATTATCACCTTTTTTTACCCAATTTTATCCCAAATTTTTTTTCTATTTTTTGTATTCACCCAAATGTATTGTAAAGACGTGTTTTAGATGTAAAATAATGTGAACTTAACGATAAAAATATAAAAAGTATGATTAGTTCAATACAAATGACTTTATACGATATTTAGCGGAATTATCACCATTTTTTACCAAATTTTTTTTCTATTTTTTGTATTCACCCAAATGTATTGTAAACACGTGTTTTAGATGTAAAATAATGTGAACATAACGTTAAAAATATAAAAAGTATGATTAGTTTAATAGAAATGACTTAAGACGATATTTAGCGGATTCATCACCCGTATTTCAAAATTTTTTTACGACCTTTTATATTCACCCAAATGTATTGTAAAGACGTGTTTTAGATGTAAAATTATGTGAAATTAACGATAAAAATATAAAAAGTATGATTAGTTCAATACAAATGACTTTAAACGATATTTAGCGGAATTATCACCATTTTTTACCCAATTTTTTCCCAAATTTTTTTTCTATTTTTTGTATTCACCCAAATGTATTGTAAAGACGTGTTTTAGATGTAAAATAATGTGAACTTAATGATAAAAATATAAAAAGTATGATTAGTTCAATACAAATGACTTTAAACGATATTTAGCGGAATTATCACCATTTTTTACCAAATTTTTTTTCTATTTTTTGTATTCACCCAAATGTATTGTAAACACGTGTTTTAGATGTAAAATAATGTGAACTTAACGTTAAAAATATAAAAAGTATGATTAGTTTAATAGAAATGACTTAAGACGATATTTAGCGGATTCATCACCCGTATTTCAAAATTTTTTTACGACCTTTTATATTCACCCAAATGTATTGTAAAGACGTGTTTTAGATGTAAAATTATGTGAACTTAACGATAAAAATATAAAAAGTATGATTAGTTCAATACAAATGACTTTAAACGATATTTAGCGGAATTATCACCATTTTTTACCAAATTTTTTTTCTATTTTTTGTATTCACCCAAATGTATTGTAAACACGTGTTTTAGATGTAAAATAATGTGAACTTAACGTTAAAAATATAAAAAGTATGATTAGTTTAATAGAAATGACTTAAGACGATATTTAGCGGATTCATCACCCGTATTTCAAAATTTTTTTACGACCTTTTATATTCACCCAAATGTATTGTAAAGACGTGTTTTAGATGTAAAATAATGTGAACTTAACGATAAAAATATAAAAAGTATGATTAGTTCAATACAAATGACTTTAATCGATATTTAGCGAAATTATCACCATTTTTTACCAAATTTTTTCCCAAATTTTTTTTCTATTTTTTGTATTCACCCAAATGTATTGTAAACACGTGTTTTAGATGTAAAATAATGTGAACTTAACGTTAAAAATATAAAAAGTATGATTAGTTAAATAGAAATGACTTCAGACGATATTTAGCGGATTCATCACCTGTATTTCAAAATTTTTTTACGACCTTTTATATTCACCCAAATGTATTGTAAAGACGTGTTTTAGATGTAAAATAATGTGGACTTAACGATAAAAATATAAAAAGTATGATTAGTGCAATACAAATGACTTTAAACGATATTTAGCGGAATTATCACCATTTTTTACCCAATTTTATCCCAAATTTTTTTTCTATTTTTTGTATTCACCCAAATGTATTGTAAAGACGTGTTTTAGATGTAAAATAATGTGAACTTAACGATAAAAATATAAAAAGTATGATTAGTTCAATACAAATGACTTTATACGATATTTAGCGGAATTATCACCATTTTTTACCAAATTTTTTTTCTATTTTTTGTATTCACCCAAATGTATTGTAAAGACGTGTTTTAGATGTAAGATAATGTGAACATAACGTTAAAAATATAAAAAGTATGATTAGTTTAATAGAAATGACTTAAGACGATATTTAGCGGATTCATCAACCGTATTTCAAAATTTTTTTACGACCTTTTATATTCACCCAAATGTATTGTAAAGACGTGTTTTAGATGTAAAATTATGTGAAATTAACGATAAAAATATAAAAAGTATGATTAGTTCAATACAAATGACTTTAAACGATATTTAGCGGAATTATCACCATTTTTTACCCAATTTTTTCCCAAATTTTTTTTCTATTTTTTGTATTCACCCAAATGTATTGTAAAGACGTGTTTTAGATGTAAAATTATGTGAACTTAACGATAAAAATATAAAAAGTATGATTAGTTCAATACAAATGACTTTAAACGATATTTAGCGGAATTATCACCATTTTTTACCAAATTTTTTTTCTATTTTTTGTATTCACCCAAATGTATTGTAAACACGTGTTTTAGATGTAAAATAATGTGAACTTAACGTTAAAAATATAAAAAGTATGATTAGTTTAATAGAAATGACTTAAGACGATATTTAGCGGATTCATCACCCGTATTTCAAAATTTTTTTACGACCTTTTATATTCACCCAAATGTATTGTAAAGACGTGTTTTAGATGTAAAATTATGTGAAATTAACGATAAAAATATAAAAAGTATGATTAGTTCAATACAAATGACTTTAAACGATATTTAGCGGAATTATCACCATTTTTTACCCAATTTTTTCCCAAATTTTTTTCTATTTTTTGTATTCACCCAAATGTATTTTAAAGACGTGTTTTAGATGTAAAATTATGTGAACTGAACGATAAAAATATAAAAAGTATGATTAGTTCAATACAAATGACTTTAAACGATATTTAGCGGAATTATCACCATTTTTTATTTAATTTTTTCCCGAATTTTTTTTCTATTTTTTGTATTCACCCAAATGTATTGTAAAGACGTGTTTTAGATGTAAAATAATGTGAACTTAACGATAAAAATATAAAAAGTATGATTAGTTCAATACAAATGACTTTAAACGATATATAGCGGAATTATCACCATTTTTTACCAAATTTTTTTTCTATTTTTTGTATTCACCCAAATGTATTGTAAACACGTGTTTTAGATGTAAAATAATGTGAACTTAACGTTAAAAATATAAAAAGTATGATTAGTTTAATAGAAATGACTTAAGACGATATATAGCGGATTCATCACCCGTATTTCAAAATTTTTTTACGACCTTTTATATTCACCCAAATGTATTGTAAAGACGTGTTTTAGATGTAAAATAATGTGAACTTAACGATAAAAATATAAAAAGTATGATTAGTTCAATACAAATGACTTTAAACGATATTTAGCGGATTCATCACCCGTATTTCAAAATTTTTTTACGACCTTTTATATTCACCCAAATGTATTGTAAAGACGTGTTTTAGATGTAAAATTATGTGAAATTAACGATAAAAATATAAAAAGTATGATTAGTTCAATACAAATGACTTTAAACGATATTTAGCGGAATTATCACCATTTTTTACCCAATTTTTTCCCAAATTTTTTTCTATTTTTTGTATTCACCCAAATGTATTTTAAAGACGTGTTTTAGATGTAAAATTATGTGAACTGAACGATAAAAATATAAAAAGTATGATTAGTTCAATACAAATGACTTTAAACGATATTTAGCGGAATTATCACCATTTTTTATTTAATTTTTTCCCGAATTTTTTTTCTATTTTTTGTATTCACCCAAATGTATTGTAAAGACGTGTTTTAGATGTAAAATAATGTGAACTTAACGTTAAAAATATAAAAAGTATGATTAGTTTAATAGAAATGACTTAAGACGATATTTAGCGGATTCATCACCCGTATTTCAAAATTTTTTTACGACCTTTTATATTCACCCAAATGTATTGTAAAGACGTGTTTTAGATGTAAAATAATGTGAACTTAACGATAAAAATATAAAAAGTATGATTAGTTCAATACAAATGACTTTAATCGATATTTAGCGAAATTATCACCATTTTTTACCAAATTTTTTCCCAAATTTTTTTTCTATTTTTTGTATTCACCCAAATGTATTGTAAACACGTGTTTTAGATGTAAAATAATGTGAACTTAACGTTAAAAATATAAAAAGTATGATTAGTTAAATAGAAATGACTTCAGACGATATTTAGCGGATTCATCACCTGTATTTCAAAATTTTTTTACGACCTTTTATATTCACCCAAATGTATTGTAAAGACGTGTTTTAGATGTAAAATAATGTGGACTTAACGATAAAAATATAAAAAGTATGATTAGTGCAATACAAATGACTTTAAACGATATTTAGCGGAATTATCACCATTTTTTACCCAATTTTATCCCAAATTTTTTTTCTATTTTTTGTATTCACCCAAATGTATTGTAAAGACGTGTTTTAGATGTAAAATAATGTGAACTTAACGATAAAAATATAAAAAGTATGATTAGTTCAATACAAATGACTTTATACGATATTTAGCGGAATTATCACCATTTTTTACCAAATTTTTTTTCTATTTTTTGTATTCACCCAAATGTATTGTAAAGACGTGTTTTAGATGTAAGATAATGTGAACATAACGTTAAAAATATAAAAAGTATGATTAGTTTAATAGAAATGACTTAAGACGATATTTAGCGGATTCATCAACCGTATTTCAAAATTTTTTTACGACCTTTTATATTCACCCAAATGTATTGTAAAGACGTGTTTTAGATGTAAAATTATGTGAAATTAACGATAAAAATATAAAAAGTATGATTAGTTCAATACAAATGACTTTAAACGATATTTAGCGGAATTATCACCATTTTTTACCCAATTTTTTCCCAAATTTTTTTTCTATTTTTTGTATTCACCCAAATGTATTGTAAAGACGTGTTTTAGATGTAAAATTATGTGAACTTAACGATAAAAATATAAAAAGTATGATTAGTTCAATACAAATGACTTTAAACGATATTTAGCGGAATTATCACCATTTTTTACCAAATTTTTTTTCTATTTTTTGTATTCACCCAAATGTATTGTAAACACGTGTTTTAGATGTAAAATAATGTGAACTTAACGTTAAAAATATAAAAAGTATGATTAGTTTAATAGAAATGACTTAAGACGATATTTAGCGGATTCATCACCCGTATTTCAAAATTTTTTTACGACCTTTTATATTCACCCAAATGTATTGTAAAGACGTGTTTTAGATGTAAAATTATGTGAAATTAACGATAAAAATATAAAAAGTATGATTAGTTCAATACAAATGACTTTAAACGATATTTAGCGGAATTATCACCATTTTTTACCCAATTTTTTCCCAAATTTTTTTCTATTTTTTGTATTCACCCAAATGTATTTTAAAGACGTGTTTTAGATGTAAAATTATGTGAACTGAACGATAAAAATATAAAAAGTATGATTAGTTCAATACAAATGACTTTAAACGATATTTAGCGGAATTATCACCATTTTTTATTTAATTTTTTCCCGAATTTTTTTTCTATTTTTTGTATTCACCCAAATGTATTGTAAAGACGTGTTTTAGATGTAAAATAATGTGAACTTAACGATAAAAATATAAAAAGTATGATTAGTTCAATACAAATGACTTTAAACGATATATAGCGGAATTATCACCATTTTTTACCAAATTTTTTTTCTATTTTTTGTATTCACCCAAATGTATTGTAAACACGTGTTTTAGATGTAAAATAATGTGAACTTAACGTTAAAAATATAAAAAGTATGATTAGTTTAATAGAAATGACTTAAGACGATATATAGCGGATTCATCACCCGTATTTCAAAATTTTTTTACGACCTTTTATATTCACCCAAATGTATTGTAAAGACGTGTTTTAGATGTAAAATAATGTGAACTTAACGATAAAAATATAAAAAGTATGATTAGTTCAATACAAATGACTTTAAACGATATTTAGCGGATTCATCACCCGTATTTCAAAATTTTTTTACGACCTTTTATATTCACCCAAATGTATTGTAAAGACGTGTTTTAGATGTAAAATTATGTGAAATTAACGATAAAAATATAAAAAGTATGATTAGTTCAATACAAATGACTTTAAACGATATTTAGCGGAATTATCACCATTTTTTACCCAATTTTTTCCCAAATTTTTTTCTATTTTTTGTATTCACCCAAATGTATTTTAAAGACGTGTTTTAGATGTAAAATTATGTGAACTGAACGATAAAAATATAAAAAGTATGATTAGTTCAATACAAATGACTTTAAACGATATTTAGCGGAATTATCACCATTTTTTATTTAATTTTTTCCCGAATTTTTTTTCTATTTTTTGTATTCACCCAAATGTATTGTAAAGACGTGTTTTAGATGTAAAATAATGTGAACTTAACGATAAAAATATAAAAAGTATGATTAGTTCAATACAAATGACTTTAAACGATATATAGCGGAATTATCACCATTTTTTACCAAATTTTTTTTCTATTTTTTGTATTCACCCAAATGTATTGTAAACACGTGTTTTAGATGTAAAATAATGTGAACTTAACGTTAAAAATATAAAAAGTATGATTAGTTTAATAGAAATGACTTAAGACGATATTTAGCGGATTCATCACCCGTATTTCAAAATTTTTTTACGACCTTTTATATTCACCCAAATGTATTGTAAAGACGTGTTTTAGATGTAAAATAATGTGAACTTAACGATAAAAATATAAAAAGTATGATTAGTTCAATACAAATGACTTTAATCGATATTTAGCGAAATTATCACCATTTTTTACCAAATTTTTTCCCAAATTTTTTTTCTATTTTTTGTATTCACCCAAATGTATTGTAAACACGTGTTTTAGATGTAAAATAATGTGAACTTAACGTTAAAAATATAAAAAGTGTGATTAGTTAAATAGAAATGACTTCAGACGATATTTAGCGGATTCATCACCTGTATTTCAAAATTTTTTTACGACCTTTTATATTCACCCAAATGTATTGTAAAGACGTGTTTTAGATGTAAAATAATGTGGACTTAACGATAAAAATATAAAAAGTATGATTAGTGCAATACAAATGACTTTAAACGATATTTAGCGGAATTATCACCATTTTTTACCCAATTTTATCCCAAATTTTTTTTCTATTTTTTGTATTCACCCAAATGTATTGTAAAGACGTGTTTTAGATGTAAAATAATGTGAACTTAACGATAAAAATATAAAAAGTATGATTAGTTCAATACAAATGACTTTAAACGATATTTAGCGGATTCATCACCCGTATTTCAAAATTTTTTTACGACCTTTTATATTCACCCAAATGTATTGTAAAGACGTGTTTTAGATGTAAAATAATGTGAACTTAATGATAAAAATATAAAAAGTGTGATTAGTTCAATACAAATGACTTTAAACGATATTTAGCGGAATTATCACCATTTTTTACCAAATTTTTTTTCTATTTTTTGTATTCACCCAAATGTATTGTAAACACGTGTTTTAGATGTAAAATAATGTGAACTTAACGTTAAAAATATAAAAAGTATGATTAGTTTAATAGAAATGACTTAAGACGATATTTAGCGGATTCATCACCCGTATTTCAAAATTTTTTTACGACCTTTTATATTCACCCAAATGTATTGTAAAGACGTGTTTTAGATGTAAAATTATGTGAAATTAACGATAAAAATATAAAAAGTATGATTAGTTCAATACAAATGACTTTAAACGATATTTAGCGGAATTATCACCATTTTTTACCCAATTTTTTCCCAAATTTTTTTTCTATTTTTTGTATTCACCCAAATGTATTGTAAAGACGTGTTTTAGATGTAAAATAATGTGAACTTAACGATAAAAATATAAAAAGTATGATTAGTTCAATACAAATGACTTTAAACGATATTTAGCGGAATTATCACCATTTTTTACCAAATTTTTTTTCTATTTTTTGTATTCACCCAAATGTATTGTAAAGACGTGTTTTAGATGTAAAATAATGTGAACTTAACGATAAAAATATAAAAAGTATGATTAGTTCAATACAAATGACTTTAAACGATATTTAGCGGATTCATCACCCGTATTTCAAAATTTTTTTACGACCTTTTATATTCACCCAAATGTATTGTAAAGACGTGTTTTAGATGTAAAATAATGTGAACTTAATGATAAAAATATAAAAAGTGTGATTAGTTCAATACAAATGACTTTAAACGATATTTAGCGGAATTATCACCATTTTTTACCAAATTTTTTTTCTATTTTTTGTATTCACCCAAATGTATTGTAAACACGTGTTTTAGATGTAAAATAATGTGAACTTAACGTTAAAAATATAAAAAGTATGATTAGTTTAATAGAAATGACTTAAGACGATATTTAGCGGATTCATCACCCGTATTTCAAAATTTTTTTACGACCTTTTATATTCACCCAAATGTATTGTAAAGACGTGTTTTAGATGTAAAATTATGTGAAATTAACGATAAAAATATAAAAAGTATGATTAGTTCAATACAAATGACTTTAAACGATATTTAGCGGAATTATCACCATTTTTTACCCAATTTTTTCCCAAATTTTTTTTCTATTTTTTGTATTCACCCAAATGTATTGTAAAGACGTGTTTTAGATGTAAAATAATGTGAACTTAACGATAAAAATATAAAAAGTATGATTAGTTCAATACAAATGACTTTAAACGATATTTAGCGGAATTATCACCATTTTTTACCAAATTTTTTTTCTATTTTTTGTATTCACCCAAATGTATTGTAAACACGTGTTTTAGATGTAAAATAATGTGAACTTAACGTTAAAAATATAAAAAGTATGATTAGTTTAATAGAAATGACTTAAGACGATATTTAGCGGATTCATCACCCGTATTTCAAAATTTTTTTACGACCTTTTATATTCACCCAAATGTATTGTAAAGACGTGTTTTAGATGTAAAATTATGTGAAATTAACGATAAAAATATAAAAAGTATGATTAGTTCAATACAAATGACTTTAAACGATATTTAGCGGAATTATCATCATTTTTTACCCAATTTTTTCCCAAATTTTTTTTCTATTTTTTGTATTCACCCAAATGTATTGTAAAGACGTGTTTTAGATGTAAAATAATGTGAACTTAACGATAAAAATATAAAAAGTATGATTAGTTCAATACAAATGACTTTAAACGATATTTAGCGGAATTATCACCATTTTTTACCAAATTTTTTTTCTATTTTTTGTATTCACCCAAATGTATTGTAAACACGTGTTTTAGATGTAAAATAATGTGAACTTAACGTTAAAAATATAAAAAGTATGATTAGTTTAATAGAAATGACTTAAGACGATATTTAGCGGATTTCATCACCCGTATTTCAAAATTTTTTTACGACCTTTTATATTCACCCAAATGTATTGTAAAGACGTGTTTTAGATGTAAAATTTTGTGAACTTAACGATAAAAATATAAAAAGTATGATTAGTTCAATACAAATGACTTTAAACGATATTTAGCGGAATTATCACCATTTTTTACCCAATTTTTTCCCAAATTTTTTTTCTATTTTTTGTATTCACCCAAATGTATTGTAAAGACGTGTTTTAGATGTAAAATAATGTGAACTTAATGATAAAAATATAAAAAGTATGATTAGTTCAATACAAATGACTTTAAACGATATTTAGCGGAATTATCACCATTTTTTACCAAATTTTTTTTCTATTTTTTGTATTCACCCAAATGTATTGTAAACACGTGTTTTAGATGTAAAATAATGTGAACTTAACGTTAAAAATATAAAAAGTATGATTAGTTTAATAGAAATGACTTAAGACGATATTTAGCGGATTCATCACCCGTATTTCAAAATTTTTTTACGACCTTTTATATTCACCCAAATGTATTGTAAAGGCGTGTTTTAGATGTAAAATTATGTGAAATTAACGATAAAAATATAAAAAGTATGATTAGTTCAATACAAATGACTTTAAACGATATTTAGCGGAATTATCACCATTTTTTACCCAATTTTTACCCAAATTTTTTTTCTATTTTTTGTATTCACCCAAATGTATTGTAAAGACGTGTTTTAGATGTAAAATTATGTGAACTTAACGATAAAAATATAAAAAGTATGATTAGTTCAATACAAATGACTTTAAACGATATTTAGCGGAATTATCACCATTTTTTACCCAATTTTTTCCCAAATTTTTTTTCTATTTTTTGTATTCACCCAAATGTATTGTAAAGACGTGTTTTAGATGTAAAATAATGTGAACTTAACGATAAAAATATAAAAAGTATGATTAGTTCAATACAAATGACTTTAAACGATATTTAGCGGAATTATCACCATTTTTTACCCAATTTTATCCCAAATTTTTTTTCTATTTTTTGTATTCACCCAAATGTATTGTAAAGACGTGTTTTAGATGTAAAATAATGTGAACTTAACGATAAAAATATAAAAAGTATGATTAGTTCAATACAAATGACTTTAAACGATATTTAGCGGATTCATCACCCGTATTTCAAAATTTTTTTACGACCTTTTATATTCACCCAAATGTATTGTAAAGACGTGTTTTAGATGTAAAATTATGTGAAATTAACGATAAAAATATAAAAAGTATGATTAGTTCAATACAAATGACTTTAAACGATATTTATCGGAATTATCACCATTTTTTACCCAATTTTTTCCCAATTTTTTTTTCTATTTTTTGTATTCACCCAAATGTATTGTAAAGACGTGTTTTAGATGTAAAATAATGTGAACTTAATGATAAAAATATAAAAAGTGTGATTAGTTCAATACAAATGACTTTAAACGATATTTAGCGGAATTATCACCATTTTTTACCAAATTTTTTTTCTATTTTTTGTATTCACCCAAATGTATTGTAAACACGTGTTTTAGATGTAAAATTATGTGAACTTAACGTTAAAAATATAAAAAGTATGATTAGTTTAATAGAAATGACTTAAGACGATATTTAGCGGATTCATCACCCGTATTTCAAAATTTTTTTACGACCTTTTATATTCACCCAAATGTATTGTAAAGACGTGTTTTAGATGTAAAATTATGTGAAATTAACGATAAAAATATAAAAAGTATGATTAGTTCAATACAAATGACTTTAAACGATATTTAGCGGAATTATCACCATTTTTTACCCAATTTTTTCCCAAATTTTTTTTCTATTTTTTGTATTCACCCAAATGTATTGTAAAGACGTGTTTTAGATGTAAAATAATGTGAACTTAACGATAAAAATATAAAAAGTATGATAAGTTCAATACAAATGACTTTAAACGATATTTAGCGGAATTATCACCATTTTTTACCAAATTTTTTTTCTATTTTTTGTATTCACCCAAATGTATTGTAAACACGTGTTTTAGATGTAAAATAATGTGAACTTAACGTTAAAAATATAAAAAGTATGATTAGTTTAATAGAAATGACTTAAGACGATATTTAGCGGATTCATCACCCGTATTTCAAAATTTTTTTACGACCTTTTATATTCACCCAAATGTATTGTAAAGACGTGTTTTAGATGTAAAATTATGTGAAATTAACGATAAAAATATAAAAAGTATGATTAGTTCAATACAAATGACTTTAAACGATATTTAGCGGAATTATCACCATTTTTTACCCAATTTTTTCCCAAATTTTTTTTCTATTTTTTGTATTCACCCAAATGTATTGTAAAGACGTGTTTTAGATGTAAAATAATGTGAACTTAACGATAAAAATATAAAAAGTATGATTAGTTCAATACAAATGACTTTAAACGATATTTAGCGGAATTATCACCATTTTTTACCAAATTTTTTTTCTATTTTTTGTATTCACCCAAATGTATTGTAAACACGTGTTTTAGATGTAAAATAATGTGAACTTAACGTTAAAAATATAAAAAGTATGATTAGTTTAATAGAAATGACTTAAGACGATATTTAGCGGATTTCATCACCCGTATTTCAAAATTTTTTTACGACCTTTTATATTCACCCAAATGTATTGTAAAGACGTGTTTTAGATGTAAAATTTTGTGAACTTAACGATAAAAATATAAAAAGTATGATTAGTTCAATACAAATGACTTTAAACGATATTTAGCGGAATTATCACCATTTTTTACCCAATTTTTTCCCAAATTTTTTTTCTATTTTTTGTATTCACCCAAATGTATTGTAAAGACGTGTTTTAGATGTAAAATAATGTGAACTTAATGATAAAAATATAAAAAGTATGATTAGTTCAATACAAATGACTTTAAACGATATTTAGCGGAATTATCACCATTTTTTACCAAATTTTTTTTCTATTTTTTGTATTCACCCAAATGTATTGTAAACACGTGTTTTAGATGTAAAATAATGTGAACTTAACGTTAAAAATATAAAAAGTATGATTAGTTTAATAGAAATGACTTAAGACGATATTTAGCGGATTCATCACCCGTATTTCAAAATTTTTTTACGACCTTTTATATTCACCCAAATGTATTGTAAAGGCGTGTTTTAGATGTAAAATTATGTGAAATTAACGATAAAAATATAAAAAGTATGATTAGTTCAATACAAATGACTTTAAACGATATTTAGCGGAATTATCACCATTTTTTACCCAATTTTTACCCAAATTTTTTTTCTATTTTTTGTATTCACCCAAATGTATTGTAAAGACGTGTTTTAGATGTAAAATTATGTGAACTTAACGATAAAAATATAAAAAGTATGATTAGTTCAATACAAATGACTTTAAACGATATTTAGCGGAATTATCACCATTTTTTACCCAATTTTTTCCCAAATTTTTTTTCTATTTTTTGTATTCACCCAAATGTATTGTAAAGACGTGTTTTAGATGTAAAATAATGTGAACTTAACGATAAAAATATAAAAAGTATGATTAGTTCAATACAAATGACTTTAAACGATATTTAGCGGAATTATCACCATTTTTTACCAAATTTTTTTCCTATTTTTTGTATTCACCCAAATGTATTGTAAACACGTGTTTTAGATGTAAAATAATGTGAACTTAACGTTAAAAATATAAAAAGTATGATTAGTTTAATAGAAATGACTTAAGACGATATTTAGCGGATTCATCACCCGTATTTCAAAATATTTTTACGACCTTTTATATTCACCCAAATGTATTGTTAAGACGTGTTTTAGATGTAAAATAATGTGGACTTAACGATAAAAATATAAAAAGTATGATTAGTTCAATACAAATGACTTTAAACGATATTTAGCGGAATTATCACCATTTTTTACCCAATTTTTTCCCAAATTTTTTTTCTATTTTTTGTATTCACCCAAATGTATTGTAAAGACGTGTTTTAGATGTAAAATAATGTGAACTTAACGATAAAAATATAAAAAGTGTGATTAGTTCAATACAAATGACTTTAAACGATATTTAGCGGAATTATCACCATTTTTTACCAAATTTTTTTTCTATTTTTTGTATTCACTCAAATGTATTGTAAACACGTGTTTTAGATGTAAAATAATGTGAACTTAACGTTAAAAATATAAAAAGTATGATTAGTTTAATAGAAATGACTTAAGACGATATTTAGCGGATTCATCACCCGTATTTCAAAATTTTTTTACAACCTTTTATATTCACCCAAATGTATTGTAAAGACGTGTTTTAGATGTAAAATTATGTGAAATTAACGATAAAAATATAAAAAGTATGATTAGTTCAATACAAATGACTTTAAACGATATTTAGCGGAATTATCACCATATTTTACCCAATTTTTTCCCAAATTTTTTTCTATTTTTTGTATTCACCCAAATGTATTGTAAAGACGTGTTTTAGATGTAAAATTATGTGAACTTAACGATAAAAATATAAAAAGTATGATTAGTTCAATACAAATGACTTTAAACGATATTTAGCGGAATTATCACCATTTTTTACCCAATTTTTTCCCAAATTTTTTTTCTATTTTTTGTATTCACCCAAATGTATTGTAAACACGTGTTTTAGATGTAAAATAATGTGAACTTAACGTTAAAAATATAAAAAGTATGATTAGTTTAATAGAAATGACTTAAGACGATATTTAGCGGATTCATCACCCGTATTTCAAAATATTTTTACGACCTTTTATATTCACCCAAATGTATTGTTAAGACGTGTTTTAGATGTAAAATAATGTGGACTTAACGATAAAAATATAAAAAGTATGATTAGTTCAATACAAATGACTTTAAACGATATTTAGCGGAATTATCACCATTTTTTACCAAATTTTTTTTCTATTTTTTGTATTCACCCAAATGTATTGTAAACACGTGTTTTAGATGTAAAATAATGTGAACTTAACGTTAAAAATATAAAAAGTATGATTAGTTAAATAGAAATGACTTCAGACGATATTTAGCGGATTCATCACCTGTATTTCAAAATTTTTTTACGACCTTTTATATTCACCCAAATGTATTGTAAAGACGTGTTTTAGATGTAAAATAATGTGGACTTAACGATAAAAATATAAAAAGTATGATTAGTGCAATACAAATGACTTTAAACGATATTTAGCGGAATTATCACCATTTTTTACCCAATTTTATCCCAAATTTTTTTTCTATTTTTTGTATTCACCCAAATGTATTGTAAAGACGTGTTTTAGATGTAAAATAATGTGAACTTAACGTTAAAAATATAAAAAGTATGATTAGTTTAATAGAAATGACTTAAGACGATATTTAGCGGATTCATCACCCGTATTTCAAAATATTTTTACGACCTTTTATATTCACCCAAATGTATTGTTAAGACGTGTTTTAGATGTAAAATAATGTGGACTTAACGATAAAAATATAAAAAGTATGATTAGTTCAATACAAATGACTTTAAACGATATTTAGCGGAATTATCACCATTTTTTACCAAATTTTTTTTCTATTTTTTGTATTCACCCAAATGTATTGTAAACACGTGTTTTAGATGTAAAATAATGTGAACTTAACGTTAAAAATATAAAAAGTATGATTAGTTAAATAGAAATGACTTCAGACGATATTTAGCGGATTCATCACCTGTATTTCAAAATTTTTTTACGACCTTTTATATTCACCCAAATGTATTGTAAAGACGTGTTTTAGATGTAAAATAATGTGGACTTAACGATAAAAATATAAAAAGTATGATTAGTGCAATACAAATGACTTTAAACGATATTTAGCGGAATTATCACCATTTTTTACCCAATTTTATCCCAAATTTTTTTTCTATTTTTTGTATTCACCCAAATGTATTGTAAAGACGTGTTTTAGATGTAAAATAATGTGAACTTAACGATAAAAATATAAAAAGTATGATTAGTTCAATACAAATGACTTTAAACGATATTTAGCGGATTCATCACCCGTATTTCAAAATTTTTTTACGACCTTTTATATTCACCCAAATGTATTGTAAAGACGTGTTTTAGATGTAAAATAATGTGAACTTAATGATAAAAATATAAAAAGTAAAATAATGTGGACTTAACGATAAAAATATAAAAAGTATGATTAGTTCAATACAAATGACTTTAAACGATATTTAGCGGAATTATCACCATTTTTTACCAAATTTTTTTTCTATTTTTTGTATTCACCCAAATGTATTGTAAACACGTGTTTTAGATGTAAAATAATGTGAACTTAACGTTAAAAATATAAAAAGTATGATTAGTTAAATAGAAATGACTTCAGACGATATTTAGCGGATTCATCACCTGTATTTCAAAATTTTTTTACGACCTTTTATATTCACCCAAATGTATTGTAAAGACGTGTTTTAGATGTAAAATAATGTGGACTTAACGATAAAAATATAAAAAGTATGATTAGTGCAATACAAATGACTTTAAACGATATTTAGCGGAATTATCACCATTTTTTACCCAATTTTATCCCAAATTTTTTTTCTATTTTTTGTATTCACCCAAATGTATTGTAAAGACGTGTTTTAGATGTAAAATAATGTGAACTTAACGATAAAAATATAAAAAGTATGATTAGTTCAATACAAATGACTTTAAACGATATTTAGCGGATTCATCACCCGTATTTCAAAATTTTTTTACGACCTTTTATATTCACCCAAATGTATTGTAAAGACGTGTTTTAGATGTAAAATTATGTGAAATTAACGATAAAAATATAAAAAGTATGATTAGTTCAATACAAATGACTTTAAACGATATTTATCGGAATTATCACCATTTTTTACCCAATTTTTTCCCAATTTTTTTTTCTATTTTTTGTATTCACCCAAATGTATTGTAAAGACGTGTTTTAGATGTAAAATAATGTGAACTTAATGATAAAAATATAAAAAGTGTGATTAGTTCAATACAAATGACTTTAAACGATATTTAGCGGAATTATCACCATTTTTTACCAAATTTTTTTTCTATTTTTTGTATTCACCCAAATGTATTGTAAACACGTGTTTTAGATGTAAAATAATGTGAACTTAACGTTAAAAATATAAAAAGTATGATTAGTTTAATAGAAATGACTTAAGACGATATTTAGCGGATTCATCACCCGTATTTCAAAATTTTTTTACGACCTTTTATATTCACCCAAATGTATTGTAAAGACGTGTTTTAGATGTAAAATTATGTGAAATTAACGATAAAAATATAAAAAGTATGATTAGTTCAATACAAATGACTTTAAACGATATTTAGCGGAATTATCACCATTTTTTACCCAATTTTTTCCCAAATTTTTTTTCTATTTTTTGTATTCACCCAAATGTATTGTAAAGACGTGTTTTAGATGTAAAATAATGTGAACTTAACGATAAAAATATAAAAAGTATGATTAGTTCAATACAAATGACTTTAAACGATATTTAGCGGAATTATCACCATTTTTTACCAAATTTTTTTTCTATTTTTTGTATTCACCCAAATGTATTGTAAACACGTGTTTTAGATGTAAAATAATGTGAACTTAACGTTAAAAATATAAAAAGTATGATTAGTTTAATAGAAATGACTTAAGACGATATTTAGCGGATTTCATCACCCGTATTTCAAAATTTTTTTACGACCTTTTATATTCACCCAAATGTATTGTAAAGACGTGTTTTAGATGTAAAATTTTGTGAACTTAACGATAAAAATATAAAAAGTATGATTAGTTCAATACAAATGACTTTAAACGATATTTAGCGGAATTATCACCATTTTTTACCCAATTTTTTCCCAAATTTTTTTTCTATTTTTTGTATTCACCCAAATGTATTGTAAAGACGTGTTTTAGATGTAAAATAATGTGAACTTAATGATAAAAATATAAAAAGTATGATTAGTTCAATACAAATGACTTTAAACGATATTTAGCGGAATTATCACCATTTTATACCAAATTTTTTTTCTATTTTTTGTATTCACCCAAATGTATTGTAAACACGTGTTTTAGATGTAAAATAATGTGAACTTAACGTTAAAAATATAAAAAGTATGATTAGTTTAATAGAAATGACTTAAGACGATATTTAGCGGATTCATCACCCGTATTTCAAAATTTTTTTACGACCTTTTATATTCACCCAAATGTATTGTAAAGACGTGTTTTAGATGTAAAATTATGTGAAATTAACGATTAAAATATAAAAAGTATGATTAGTTCAATACAAATGACTTTAAACGATATTTAGCGGAATTATCACCATTTTTTACCCAATTTTTTCCCAAATTTTTTTTCTATTTTTTGTATTCACCCAAATGTATTGTAAAGACGTGTTTTAGATGTAAAATAATGTGAACTTAATGATAAAAATATAAAAAGTATGATTAGTTCAATACAAATGACTTTAAACGATATTTAGCGGAATTATCACCATTTTTTACCAAATTTTTTTTCTATTTTTTGTATTCACCCAAATGTATTGTAAACACGTGTTTTAGATGTAAAATAATGTGAACTTAACGTTAAAAATATAAAAAGTATGATTAGTTTAATAGAAATGACTTAAGACGATATTTAGCGGATTCATCACCCGTATTTCAAAATTTTTTTACGACCTTTTATATTCACCCAAATGTATTGTAAAGACGTGTTTTAGATGTAAAATAATGTGAACTTAACGATAAAAATATAAAAAGTATGATTAGTTCAATACAAATGACTTTAATCGATATTTAGCGAAATTATCACCATTTTTTACCAAATTTTTTCCCAAATTTTTTTTCTATTTTTTGTATTCACCCAAATGTATTGTAAACACGTGTTTTAGATGTAAAATAATGTGAACTTAACGTTAAAAATATAAAAAGTATGATTAGTTAAATAGAAATGACTTCAGACGATATTTAGCGGATTCATCACCTGTATTTCAAAATTTTTTTACGACCTTTTATATTCACCCAAATGTATTGTAAAGACGTGTTTTAGATGTAAAATAATGTGGACTTAACGATAAAAATATAAAAAGTATGATTAGTGCAATACAAATGACTTTAAACGATATTTAGCGGAATTATCACCATTTTTTACCCAATTTTATCCCAAATTTTTTTTCTATTTTTTGTATTCACCCAAATGTATTGTAAAGACGTGTTTTAGATGTAAAATAATGTGAACTTAACGATAAAAATATAAAAAGTATGATTAGTTCAATACAAATGACTTTATACGATATTTAGCGGAATTATCACCATTTTTTACCAAATTTTTTTTCTATTTTTTGTATTCACCCAAATGTATTGTAAAGACGTGTTTTAGATGTAAGATAATGTGAACATAACGTTAAAAATATAAAAAGTATGATTAGTTTAATAGAAATGACTTAAGACGATATTTAGCGGATTCATCAACCGTATTTCAAAATTTTTTTACGACCTTTTATATTCACCCAAATGTATTGTAAAGACGTGTTTTAGATGTAAAATTATGTGAAATTAACGATAAAAATATAAAAAGTATGATTAGTTCAATACAAATGACTTTAAACGATATTTAGCGGAATTATCACCATTTTTTACCCAATTTTTTCCCAAATTTTTTTTCTATTTTTTGTATTCACCCAAATGTATTGTAAAGACGTGTTTTAGATGTAAAATTATGTGAACTTAACGATAAAAATATAAAAAGTATGATTAGTTCAATACAAATGACTTTAAACGATATTTAGCGGAATTATCACCATTTTTTACCCAATTTTTTCCCAAATTTTTTTTCTATTTTTTGTATTCACCCAAATGTATTGTAAAGACGTGTTTTAGATGTAAAATAATGTGAACTTAACGATAAAAATATAAAAAGTATGATTAGTTCAATACAAATGACTTTAAACGATATTTAGCGGAATTATCACCATTTTTTACCAAATTTTTTTTCTATTTTTTGTATTCACCCAAATGTATTGTAAACACGTGTTTTAGATGTAAAATAATGTGAACTTAACGTTAAAAATATAAAAAGTATGATTAGTTTAATAGAAATGACTTAAGACGATATTTAGCGGATTCATCACCCGTATTTCAAAATTTTTTTACGACCTTTTATATTCACCCAAATGTATTGTAAAGACGTGTTTTAGATGTAAAATTATGTGAAATTAACGATAAAAATATAAAAAGTATGATTAGTTCAATACAAATGACTTTAAACGATATTTAGCGGAATTATCACCATTTTTTACCCAATTTTTTCCCAAATTTTTTTCTATTTTTTGTATTCACCCAAATGTATTTTAAAGACGTGTTTTAGATGTAAAATTATGTGAACTGAACGATAAAAATATAAAAAGTATGATTAGTTCAATACAAATGACTTTAAACGATATTTAGCGGAATTATCACCATTTTTTACCCAATTTTTTCCCGAATTTTTTTTCTATTTTTTGTATTCACCCAAATGTATTGTAAAGACGTGTTTTAGATGTAAAATAATGTGAACTTAACGATAAAAATATAAAAAGTATGATTAGTTCAATACAAATGACTTTAAACGATATATAGCGGAATTATCACCATTTTTTACCAAATTTTTTTTCTATTTTTTGTATTCACCCAAATGTATTGTAAACACGTGTTTTAGATGTAAAATAATGTGAACTTAACGTTAAAAATATAAAAAGTATGATTAGTTTAATAGAAATGACTTAAGACGATATTTAGCGGATTCATCACCCGTATTTCAAAATTTTTTTACGACCTTTTATATTCACCCAAATGTATTGTAAAGACGTGTTTTAGATGTAAAATAATGTGAACTTAACGATAAAAATATAAAAAGTATGATTAGTTCAATACAAATGACTTTAATCGATATTTAGCGAAATTATCACCATTTTTTACCAAATTTTTTCCCAAATTTTTTTTCTATTTTTTGTATTCACCCAAATGTATTGTAAACACGTGTTTTAGATGTAAAATAATGTGAACTTAACGTTAAAAATATAAAAAGTATGATTAGTTAAATAGAAATGACTTCAGACGATATTTAGCGGATTCATCACCTGTATTTCAAAATTTTTTTACGACCTTTTATATTCACCCAAATGTATTGTAAAGACGTGTTTTAGATGTAAAATAATGTGGACTTAACGATAAAAATATAAAAAGTATGATTAGTGCAATACAAATGACTTTAAACGATATTTAGCGGAATTATCACCATTTTTTACCCAATTTTTTCCCAAATTTTTTTTCTATTTTTTGTATTCACCCAAATGTATTGTAAAGACGTGTTTTAGATGTAAAATAATGTGAACTTAACGATAAAAATATAAAAAGTATGATTAGTTCAATACAAATGACTTTAAACGATATTTAGCGGAATTATCACCATTTTTTACCAAATTTTTTTTCTATTTTTTGTATTCACCCAAATGTATTGTAAACACGTGTTTTAGATGTAAAATAATGTGAACTTAACGTTAAAAATATAAAAAGTATGATTAGTTAAATAGAAATGACTTCAGACGATATTTAGCGGATTCATCACCTGTATTTCAAAATTTTTTTACGACCTTTTATATTCACCCAAATGTATTGTAAAGACGTGTTTTAGATGTAAAATAATGTGGACTTAACGATAAAAATATAAAAAGTATGATTAGTGCAATACAAATGACTTTAAACGATATTTAGCGGAATTATCACCATTTTTTACCCAATTTTATCCCAAATTTTTTTTCTATTTTTTGTATTCACCCAAATGTATTGTAAAGACGTGTTTTAGATGTAAAATAATGTGAACTTAACGATAAAAATATAAAAAGTATGATTAGTTCAATACAAATGACTTTATACGATATTTAGCGGAATTATCACCATTTTTTACCAAATTTTTTTTCTATTTTTTGTATTCACCCAAATGTATTGTAAAGACGTGTTTTAGATGTAAGATAATGTGAACATAACGTTAAAAATATAAAAAGTATGATTAGTTTAATAGAAATGACTTAAGACGATATTTAGCGGATTCATCAACCGTATTTCAAAATTTTTTTACGACCTTTTATATTCACCCAAATGTATTGTAAAGACGTGTTTTAGATGTAAAATTATGTGAAATTAACGATAAAAATATAAAAAGTATGATTAGTTCAATACAAATGACTTTAAACGATATTTAGCGGAATTATCACCATTTTTTACCCAATTTTTTCCCAAATTTTTTTTCTATTTTTTGTATTCACCCAAATGTATTGTAAAGACGTGTTTTAGATGTAAAATTATGTGAACTTAACGATAAAAATATAAAAAGTATGATTAGTTCAATACAAATGACTTTAAACGATATTTAGCGGAATTATCACCATTTTTTACCCAATTTTTTCCCAAATTTTTTTTCTATTTTTTGTATTCACCCAAATGTATTGTAAAGACGTGTTTTAGATGTAAAATAATGTGAACTTAACGATAAAAATATAAAAAGTATGATTAGTTCAATACAAATGACTTTAAACGATATTTAGCGGAATTATCACCATTTTTTACCAAATTTTTTTTCTATTTTTTGTATTCACCCAAATGTATTGTAAACACGTGTTTTAGATGTAAAATAATGTGAACTTAACGTTAAAAATATAAAAAGTATGATTAGTTTAATAGAAATGACTTAAGACGATATTTAGCGGATTCATCACCCGTATTTCAAAATTTTTTTACGACCTTTTATATTCACCCAAATGTATTGTAAAGACGTGTTTTAGATGTAAAATTATGTGAAATTAACGATAAAAATATAAAAAGTATGATTAGTTCAATACAAATGACTTTAAACGATATTTAGCGGAATTATCACCATTTTTTACCCAATTTTTTCCCAAATTTTTTTCTATTTTTTGTATTCACCCAAATGTATTTTAAAGACGTGTTTTAGATGTAAAATTATGTGAACTGAACGATAAAAATATAAAAAGTATGATTAGTTCAATACAAATGACTTTAAACGATATTTAGCGGAATTATCACCATTTTTTACCCAATTTTTTCCCGAATTTTTTTTCTATTTTTTGTATTCACCCAAATGTATTGTAAAGACGTGTTTTAGATGTAAAATAATGTGAACTTAACGATAAAAATATAAAAAGTATGATTAGTTCAATACAAATGACTTTAAACGATATATAGCGGAATTATCACCATTTTTTACCAAATTTTTTTTCTATTTTTTGTATTCACCCAAATGTATTGTAAACACGTGTTTTAGATGTAAAATAATGTGAACTTAACGTTAAAAATATAAAAAGTATGATTAGTTTAATAGAAATGACTTAAGACGATATTTAGCGGATTCATCACCCGTATTTCAAAATTTTTTTACGACCTTTTATATTCACCC
This sequence comes from Diuraphis noxia, assembly GCF_037042655.1. Taxonomy (NCBI): domain Eukaryota; kingdom Metazoa; phylum Arthropoda; class Insecta; order Hemiptera; family Aphididae; genus Diuraphis; species Diuraphis noxia. Next base: position 956,648 of record NW_028301722.1, on the reverse strand, counting down.
AAATGTATTGTAAAGACGTGTTTTAGATGTAAAATAATGTGAACTTAACGATAAAAATATAAAAAGTATGATTAGTTCAATACAAATGACTTTAATCGATATTTAGCGAAATTATCACCATTTTTTACCAAATTTTTTCCCAAATTTTTTTTCTATTTTTTGTATTCACCCAAATGTATTGTAAACACGTGTTTTAGATGTAAAATAATGTGAACTTAACGTTAAAAATATAAAAAGTATGATTAGTTAAATAGAAATGACTTCAGACGATATTTAGCGGATTCATCACCTGTATTTCAAAATTTTTTTACGACCTTTTATATTCACCCAAATGTATTGTAAAGACGTGTTTTAGATGTAAAATAATGTGGACTTAACGATAAAAATATAAAAAGTATGATTAGTGCAATACAAATGACTTTAAACGATATTTAGCGGAATTATCACCATTTTTTACCCAATTTTTTCCCAAATTTTTTTTCTATTTTTTGTATTCACCCAAATGTATTGTAAAGACGTGTTTTAGATGTAAAATAATGTGAACTTAACGATAAAAATATAAAAAGTATGATTAGTTCAATACAAATGACTTTAAACGATATTTAGCGGAATTATCACCATTTTTTACCAAATTTTTTTCCTATTTTTTGTATTCACCCAAATGTATTGTAAACACGTGTTTTAGATGTAAAATAATGTGAACTTAACGTTAAAAATATAAAAAGTATGATTAGTTATTAGAAATGACTTAAGACGATATTTAGCGGATTCATCACCCGTATTTCAAAATTTTTTTACGACCTTTTATATTCACCCAAATGTATTGTAAAGACGTGTTTTAGATGTAAAATTATGTGAAATTAACGATAAAAATATAAAAAGTATGATTAGTTCAATACAAATGACTTTAAACGATATTTAGCGGAATTATCACCATTTTTTACCCAATTTTTTCCCAAATTTTTTTTCTATTTTTTGTATTCACCCAAATGTATTGTAAACACGTGTTTTAGATGTAAAATAATGTGAACTTAACGTTAAAAATATAAAAAGTATGATTAGTTTAATAGAAATGACTTAAGACGATATTTAGCGGATTCATCACCCGTATTTCAAAATATTTTTACGACCTTTTATATTCACCCAAATGTATTGTTAAGACGTGTTTTAGATGTAAAATAATGTGGACTTAACGATAAAAATATAAAAAGTATGATTAGTTCAATACAAATGACTTTAAACGATATTTAGCGGAATTATCACCATTTTTTACCAAATTTTTTTCCTATTTTTTGTATTCACCCAAATGTATTGTAAACACGTGTTTTAGATGTAAAATAATGTGAACTTAACGTTAAAAATATAAAAAGTATGATTAGTTTAATAGAAATGACTTAAGACGATATTTAGCGGATTCATCACCCGTATTTCAAAATTTTTTTACGACCTTTTATATTCACCCAAATGTATTGTAAAGACGTGTTTTAGATGTAAAATAATGTGAACTTAACGATAAAAATATAAAAAGTATGATTAGTTCAATACAAATGACTTTAATCGATATTTAGCGAAATTATCACCATTTTTTACCAAATTTTTTCCCAAATTTTTTTTCTATTTTTTGTATTCACCCAAATGTATTGTAAACACGTGTTTTAGATGTAAAATAATGTGAACTTAACGTTAAAAATATAAAAAGTATGATTAGTTAAATAGAAATGACTTCAGACGATATTTAGCGGATTCATCACCTGTATTTCAAAATTTTTTTACGACCTTTTATATTCACCCAAATGTATTGTAAAGACGTGTTTTAGATGTAAAATAATGTGGACTTAACGATAAAAATATAAAAAGTATGATTAGTGCAATACAAATGACTTTAAACGATATTTAGCGGAATTATCACCATTTTTTACCCAATTTTTTCCCAAATTTTTTTTCTATTTTTTGTATTCACCCAAATGTATTGTAAAGACGTGTTTTAGATGTAAAATAATGTGAACTTAACGATAAAAATATAAAAAGTATGATTAGTTCAATACAAATGACTTTAAACGATATTTAGCGGAATTATCACCATTTTTTACCAAATTTTTTTCCTATTTTTTGTATTCACCCAAATGTATTGTAAACACGTGTTTTAGATGTAAAATAATGTGAACTTAACGTTAAAAATATAAAAAGTATGATTAGTTATTAGAAATGACTTAAGACGATATTTAGCGGATTCATCACCCGTATTTCAAAATTTTTTTACGACCTTTTATATTCACCCAAATGTATTGTAAAGACGTGTTTTAGATGTAAAATTATGTGAAATTAACGATAAAAATATAAAAAGTATGATTAGTTCAATACAAATGACTTTAAACGATATTTAGCGGAATTATCACCATTTTTTACCCAATTTTTTCCCAAATTTTTTTCTATTTTTTGTATTCACCCAAATGTATTGTAAAGACGTGTTTTAGATGTAAAATTATGTGAACTTAACGATAAAAATATAAAAAGTATGATTAGTTCAATACAAATGACTTTAAACGATATTTAGCGGAATTATCACCATTTTTTACCCAATTTTTTCCCAAATTTTTTTTCTATTTTTTGTATTCACCCAAATGTATTGTAAACACGTGTTTTAGATGTAAAATAATGTGAACTTAACGTTAAAAATATAAAAAGTATGATTAGTTTAATAGAAATGACTTAAGACGATATTTAGCGGATTCATCACCCGTATTTCAAAATATTTTTACGACCTTTTATATTCACCCAAATGTATTGTTAAGACGTGTTTTAGATGTAAAATAATGTGGACTTAACGATAAAAATATAAAAAGTATGATTAGTTCAATACAAATGACTTTAAACGATATTTAGCGGAATTATCACCATTTTTTACCAAATTTTTTTCCTATTTTTTGTATTCACCCAAATGTATTGTAAACACGTGTTTTAGATGTAAAATAATGTGAACTTAACGTTAAAAATATAAAAAGTATGATTAGTTTAATAGAAATGACTTAAGACGATATTTAGCGGATTCATCACCCGTATTTCAAAATTTTTTTACGACCTTTTATATTCACCCAAATGTATTGTAAAGACGTGTTTTAGATGTAAAATAATGTGAACTTAACGATAAAAATATAAAAAGTATGATTAGTTCAATACAAATGACTTTAATCGATATTTAGCGAAATTATCACCATTTTTTACCAAATTTTTTCCCAAATTTTTTTTCTATTTTTTGTATTCACCCAAATGTATTGTAAACACGTGTTTTAGATGTAAAATAATGTGAACTTAACGTTAAAAATATAAAAAGTATGATTAGTTAAATAGAAATGACTTCAGACGATATTTAGCGGATTCATCACCTGTATTTCAAAATTTTTTTACGACCTTTTATATTCACCCAAATGTATTGTAAAGACGTGTTTTAGATGTAAAATAATGTGGACTTAACGATAAAAATATAAAAAGTATGATTAGTGCAATACAAATGACTTTAAACGATATTTAGCGGAATTATCACCATTTTTTACCCAATTTTTTCCCAAATTTTTTTTCTATTTTTTGTATTCACCCAAATGTATTGTAAAGACGTGTTTTAGATGTAAAATAATGTGAACTTAACGATAAAAATATAAAAAGTATGATTAGTTCAATACAAATGACTTTAAACGATATTTAGCGGAATTATCACCATTTTTTACCAAATTTTTTTCCTATTTTTTGTATTCACCCAAATGTATTGTAAACACGTGTTTTAGATGTAAAATAATGTGAACTTAACGTTAAAAATATAAAAAGTATGATTAGTTATTAGAAATGACTTAAGACGATATTTAGCGGATTCATCACCCGTATTTCAAAATTTTTTTACGACCTTTTATATTCACCCAAATGTATTGTAAAGACGTGTTTTAGATGTAAAATTATGTGAAATTAACGATAAAAATATAAAAAGTATGATTAGTTCAATACAAATGACTTTAAACGATATTTAGCGGAATTATCACCATTTTTTACCCAATTTTTTCCCAAATTTTTTTCTATTTTTTGTATTCACCCAAATGTATTGTAAAGACGTGTTTTAGATGTAAAATTATGTGAACTTAACGATAAAAATATAAAAAGTATGATTAGTTCAATACAAATGACTTTAAACGATATTTAGCGGAATTATCACCATTTTTTACCCAATTTTTTCCCAAATTTTTTTTCTATTTTTTGTATTCACCCAAATGTATTGTAAACACGTGTTTTAGATGTAAAATAATGTGAACTTAACGTTAAAAATATAAAAAGTATGATTAGTTTAATAGAAATGACTTAAGACGATATTTAGCGGATTCATCACCCGTATTTCAAAATATTTTTACGACCTTTTATATTCACCCAAATGTATTGTTAAGACGTGTTTTAGATGTAAAATAATGTGGACTTAACGATAAAAATATAAAAAGTATGATTAGTTCAATACAAATGACTTTAAACGATATTTAGCGGAATTATCACCATTTTTTACCAAATTTTTTTCCTATTTTTTGTATTCACCCAAATGTATTGTAAACACGTGTTTTAGATGTAAAATAATGTGAACTTAACGTTAAAAATATAAAAAGTATGATTAGTTATTAGAAATGACTTAAGACGATATTTAGCGGATTCATCACCCGTATTTCAAAATTTTTTTACGACCTTTTATATTCACCCAAATGTATTGTAAAGACGTGTTTTAGATGTAAAATTATGTGAAATTAACGATAAAAATATAAAAAGTATGATTAGTTCAATACAAATGACTTTAAACGATATTTAGCGGAATTATCACCATTTTTTACCCAATTTTTTCCCAAATTTTTTTCTGTTTTTTGTATTCACCCAAATGTATTGTAAAGACGTGTTTTAGATGTAAAATTATGTGAACTTAACGATAAAAATATAAAAAGTATGATTAGTTCAATACAAATGACTTTAAACGATATTTAGCGGAATTATCACCATTTTTTACCCAATTTTTTCCCAAATTTTTTTTCTATTTTTTGTATTCACCCAAATGTATTGTAAACACGTGTTTTAGATGTAAAATAATGTGAACTTAACGTTAAAAATATAAAAAGTATGATTAGTTTAATAGAAATGACTTAAGACGATATTTAGCGGATTCATCACCCGTATTTCAAAATATTTTTACGACCTTTTATATTCACCCAAATGTATTGTTAAGACGTGTTTTAGATGTAAAATAATGTGGACTTAACGATAAAAATATAAAAAGTATGATTAGTTCAATACAAATGACTTTAAACGATATTTAGCGGAATTATCACCATTTTTTACCCAATTTTTTCCCAAATTTTTTTTCTATTTTTTGTATTCACCCAAATGTATTGTAAAGACGTGTTTTAGATGTAAAATAATGTGAACTTAACGATAAAAATATAAAAAGTGTGATTAGTTCAATACAAATGACTTTAAACGATATTTAGCGGAATTATCACCATTTTTTACCAAATTTTTTTTCTATTTTTTGTATTCACTCAAATGTATTGTAAACACGTGTTTTAGATGTAAAATAATGTGAACTTAACGTTAAAAATATAAAAAGTATGATTAGTTTAATAGAAATGACTTAAGACGATATTTAGCGGATTCATCACCCGTATTTCAAAATTTTTTTACGACCTTTTATATTCACCCAAATGTATTGTAAAGACGTGTTTTAGATGTAAAATTATGTGAAATTAACGATAAAAATATAAAAAGTATGATTAGTTCAATACAAATGACTTTAAACGATATTTAGCGGAATTATCACCATTTTTTACCCAATTTTTTCCCAAATTTTTTTCTATTTTTTGTATTCACCCAAATGTATTGTAAAGACGTGTTTTAGATGTAAAATTATGTGAACTTAACGATAAAAATATAAAAAGTATGATTAGTTCAATACAAATGACTTTAAACGATATTTAGCGGAATTATCACCATTTTTTACCCAATTTTTTCCCAAATTTTTTTTCTATTTTTTGTATTCACCCAAATGTATTGTAAACACGTGTTTTAGATGTAAAATAATGTGAACTTAACGTTAAAAATATAAAAAGTATGATTAGTTTAATAGAAATGACTTAAGACGATATTTAGCGGATTCATCACCCGTATTTCAAAATATTTTTACGACCTTTTATATTCACCCAAATGTATTGTTAAGACGTGTTTTAGATGTAAAATAATGTGGACTTAACGATAAAAATATAAAAAGTATGATTAGTTCAATACAAATGACTTTAAACCATATTTAGCGGAATTATCACCATTTTTTACCAAATTTTTTTTCTATTTTTTGTATTCACCCAAATGTATTGTAAACACGTGTTTTAGATGTAAAATAATGTGAACTTAACGTTAAAAATATAAAAAGTATGATTAGTTTAATAGAAATGACTTAAGACGATATTTAGCGGATTTCATCACCCGTATTTCAAAATTTTTTTACGACCTTTTATATTCACCCAAATGTATTGTAAAGACGTGTTTTAGATGTAAAATTTTGTGTACTTAACGATAAAAATATAAAAAGTATGATTAGTTCAATACAAATGACTTTAAACGATATTTAGCGGAATTATCACCATTTTTTACCCAATTTTTTCCCAAATTTTTTTTCTATTTTTTGTATTCACCCAAATGTATTGTAAAGACGTGTTTTAGATGTAAAATAATGTGAACTTAATGATAAAAATATAAAAAGTATGATTAGTTCAATACAAATGACTTTAAACGATATTTAGCGGAATTATCACCATTTTATACCAAATTTTTTTTCTATTTTTTGTATTCACCCAAATGTATTGTAAACACGTGTTTTAGATGTAAAATAATGTGAACTTAACGTTAAAAATATAAAAAGTATGATTAGTTTAATAGAAATGACTTAAGACGATATTTAGCGGATTCATCACCCGTATTTCAAAATTTTTTTACGACCTTTTATATTCACCCAAATGTATTGTAAAGACGTGTTTTAGATGTAAAATTATGTGAAATTAACGATTAAAATATAAAAAGTATGATTAGTTCAATACAAATGACTTTAAACGATATTTAGCGGAATTATCACCATTTTTTACCCAATTTTTTCCCAAATTTTTTTTCTATTTTTTGTATTCACCCAAATGTATTGTAAAGACGTGTTTTAGATGTAAAATAATGTGAACTTAATGATAAAAATATAAAAAGTATGATTAGTTCAATACAAATGACTTTAAACGATATTTAGCGGAATTATCACCATTTTTTACCAAATTTTTTTTCTATTTTTTGTATTCACCCAAATGTATTGTAAACACGTGTTTTAGATGTAAAATAATGTGAACTTAACGTTAAAAATATAAAAAGTATGATTAGTTCAATACAAATGACTTTAATCGATATTTAGCGAAATTATCACCATTTTTTACCAAATTTTTTCCCAAATTTTTTTTCTATTTTTTGTATTCACCCAAATGTATTGTAAAGACGTGTTTTAGATGTAAAATAATGTGAACTTAACGATAAAAATATAAAAAGTATGATTAGTTCAATACAAATGACTTTAAACGATATTTAGCGGAATTATCACCATTTTTTCCCAAATTTTTTTTCTATTTTTTGTATTCACCCAAATGTATTGTAAAGACGTGTTTTAGATGTAAAATAATGTGAACTTAACGATAAAAATATAAAAAGTATGATTAGTTCAATACAAATGACTTTAAACGATATTTAGCGGAATTATCACCATTTTTTACCAAATTTTTTTTCTATTTTTTGTATTCACCCAAATGTATTGTAAACACGTGTTTTAGATGTAAAATAATGTGAACTTAACGTTAAAAATATAAAAAGTATGATTAGTTTAATAGAAATGACTTAAGACGATATTTAGCGGATTCATCACCCGTATTTCAAAATTTTTTTACGACCTTTTATATTCACCCAAATGTATTGTAAAGACGTGTTTTAGATGTAAAATTATGTGAAATTAACGATAAAAATATAAAAAGTATGATTAGTTCAATACAAATGACTTTAAACGATATTTAGCGGAATTATCACCATTTTTTACCCAATTTTTTCCCAAATTTTTTTTCTATTTTTTGTATTCACCCAAATGTATTGTAAAGACGTGTTTTAGATGTAAAATAATGTGAACTTAACGATAAAAATATAAAAAGTATGATTAGTTCAATACAAATGACTTTAAACGATATTTAGCGGAATTATCACCATTTTTTACCAAATTTTTTTTCTATTTTTTGTATTCACCCAAATGTATTGTAAACACGTGTTTTAGATGTAAAATAATGTGAACTTAACGTTAAAAATATAAAAAGTATGATTAGTTTAATAGAAATGACTTAAGACGATATTTAGCGGATTTCATCACCCGTATTTCAAAATTTTTTTACGACCTTTTATATTCACCCAAATGTATTGTAAAGACGTGTTTTAGATGTAAAATTTTGTGTACTTAACGATAAAAATATAAAAAGTATGATTAGTTCAATACAAATGACTTTAAACGATATTTAGCGGAATTATCACCATTTTTTACCCAATTTTTTCCCAAATTTTTTTTCTATTTTTTGTATTCACCCAAATGTATTGTAAAGACGTGTTTTAGATGTAAAATAATGTGAACTTAATGATAAAAATATAAAAAGTATGATTAGTTCAATACAAATGACTTTAAACGATATTTAGCGGAATTATCACCATTTTATACCAAATTTTTTTTCTATTTTTTGTATTCACCCAAATGTATTGTAAACACGTGTTTTAGATGTAAAATAATGTGAACTTAACGTTAAAAATATAAAAAGTATGATTAGTTTAATAGAAATGACTTAAGACGATATTTAGCGGATTCATCACCCGTATTTCAAAATTTTTTTACGACCTTTTATATTCACCCAAATGTATTGTAAAGACGTGTTTTAGATGTAAAATTATGTGAAATTAACGATTAAAATATAAAAAGTATGATTAGTTCAATACAAATGACTTTAAACGATATTTAGCGGAATTATCACCATTTTTTACCCAATTTTTTCCCAAATTTTTTTTCTATTTTTTGTATTCACCCAAATGTATTGTAAAGACGTGTTTCAGATGTAAAATAATGTGAACTTAATGATAAAAATATAAAAAGTATGATTAGTTCAATACAAATGACTTTAAACGATATTTAGCGGAATTATCACCATTTTTTACCAAATTTTTTTTCTATTTTTTGTATTCACCCAAATGTATTGTAAACACGTGTTTTAGATGTAAAATAATGTGAACTTAACGTTAAAAATATAAAAAGTATGATTAGTTCAATACAAATGACTTTAATCGATATTTAGCGAAATTATCACCATTTTTTACCAAATTTTTTCCCAAATTTTTTTTCTATTTTTTGTATTCACCCAAATGTATTGTAAAGACGTGTTTTAGATGTAAAATAATGTGAACTTAACGATAAAAATATAAAAAGTATGATTAGTTCAATACAAATGACTTTAAACGATATTTAGCGGAATTATCACCATTTTTTCCCAAATTTTTTTTCTATTTTTTGTATTCACCCAAATGTATTGTAAAGACGTGTTTTATATGTAAAATAATGTGAACTTAACGATAAAAATATAAAAAGTATGATTAGTTCAATACAAATGACTTTAAACGATATTTAGCGGAATTATCACCATTTTTTACCAAATTTTTTTTCTATTTTTTGTATTCACCCATATGTATTGTAAACACGTGTTTTAGATGTAAAATAATGTGAACTTAACGTTAAAAATATAAAAAGTATGATTAGTTTAATAGAAATGACTTAAGACGATATTTAGCGGATTCATCACCCGTATTTCAAAATTTTTTTACGACCTTTTATATTCACCCAAATGTATTGTAAAGACGTGTTTTAGATGTAAAATTATGTGAACTTAACGATAAAAATATAAAAAGTATGATTAGTTCAATACAAATGACTTTAAACGATATTTAGCGGAATTATCACCATTTTTTACCCAATTTTTTCCCAAATTTTTTTTCTATTTTTTGTATTCACCCAAATGTATTGTAAACACGTGTTTTAGATGTAAAATAATGTGAACTTAACGTTAAAAATATAAAAAGTATGATTAGTTTAATAGAAATGACTTAAGACGATATTTAGCTGATTCATCACCCGTATTTCAAAATAATTTTACGACCTTTTATATTCACCCAAATGTATTGTTAAGACGTGTTTTAGATGTAAAATAATGTGGACTTAACGATAAAAATATAAAAGTATGATTAGTTCAATACAAATGACTTTAAACGATATTTAGCGGAATTATCACCATTTTTTACCCAATTTTATCCCAAATTTTTTTTCTATTTTTTGTATTCACCCAAATGTATTGTAAAGACGTGTTTTAGATGTAAAATAATGTGAACTTAACGATAAAAATATAAAAAGTATGATTAGTTCAATACAAATGACTTTAATCGATATTTAGCGAAATTATCACCATTTTTTACCAAATTTTTTCCCAAATTTTTTCCCAAATTTTTTTTCTATTTTTTGTATTCACCCAAATGTATTGTAAACACGTGTTTTAGATGTAAAATAATGTGAACATAACGTTAAAAATATAAAAAGTATGATTAGTTTAATAGAAATGACTTAAGACGATATTTAGCGGATTCATCACCCGTATTTCAAAATTTTTTTACGACATTTTATATTCACCCAAATGTATTGTAAAGACGTGTTTTAGATGTAAAATTATGTGAAATTAACGATAAAAATATAAAAAGTATGATTAGTTCAATACAAATGACTTTAAACGATATTTAGCGGAATTATCACCATTTTTTACCCAATTTTTTCCCAAATTTTTTTCTATTTTTTGTATTCACCCAAATGTATTGTAAAGACGTGTTTTAGATGTAAAATAATGTGAACTTAACGTTAAAAATATAAAAAGTATGATTAGTTTAATAGAAATGACTTAAGACGATATTTAGCGGATTCATCACCCGTATTTCAAAATATTTTTACGACCTTTTATATTCACCCAAATGTATTGTTAAGACGTGTTTTAGATGTAAAATAATGTGGACATAACGATAAAAATATAAAAAGTATGATTAGTTCAATACAAATGACTTTAAACGATATTTAGCGGAATTATCACCATTTTTTACCCAATTTTATCCCAAATTTTTTTTCTAATTTTTGTATTCACCCAAATGTATTGTAAAGACGTGTTTTAGATGTAAAATAATGTGAACTTAACGATAAAAATATAAAAAGTATGATTAGTTCAATACAAATGACTTTAATCGATATTTAGCGAAATTATCACCATTTTTTACCAAATTTTTTCCCAAATTTTTTTTCTATTTTTTGTATTCACCCAAATGTATTGTAAACACGTGTTTTAGATGTAAAATAATGTGAACTTAACGTTAAAAATATAAAAAGTATGATTAGTTTAATAGAAATGACTTAAGACGATATTTAGCGGATTCATCACCCGTATTTCAAAATTTTTTTACGACATTTTATATTCACCCAAATGTATTGTAAAGACGTGTTTTAGATGTAAAATTATGTGAACTTAACGATAAAAATATAAAAAGTATGATTAGTTCAATACAAATGACTTTAAACGATATTTAGCGGAATTATCACCATTTTTTACCCAATTTTTTCCCAAATTTTTTTTCTATTTTTTGTATTCACCCAAATGTATTGTAAAGACGTGTTTTAGATGTAAAATAATGTGAACTTAACGATAAAAATATAAAAAGTATGATTAGTTCAATACAAATGACTTTAATCGATATTTAGCGAAATTATCACCATTTTTTACCAAATTTTTTCCCAAATTTTTTTTCTATTTTTTGTATTCACCCAAATGTATTGTAAAGACGTGTTTTAGATGTAAAATAATGTGGACTTAACGATAAAAATATAAAAAGTATGATTAGTTCAATACAAATGACTTTAAACGATATTTAGCGGAATTATCACCATTTTTTACCAAATTTTTTTTCTATTTTTTGTATTCACCCAAATGTATTGTAAACACGTGTTTTAGATGTAAAATAATGTGAACTTAACGTTAAAAATATAAAAAGTATGATTAGTTTAATAGAAATGACTTAAGACGATATTTAGCGGATTCATCACCCGTATTTCAAAATTTTTTTACGACCTTTTATATTCACCCAAATGTATTGTAAAGACGTGTTTTAGATGTAAAATTATGTGAACTTAACGATAAAAATATAAAAAGTATGATTAGTTCAATACAAATGACTTTAAACGATATTTAGCGGAATTATCACCATTTTTTACCCAATTTTATCCCAAATTTTTTTTCTATTTTTTGTATTCACCCAAATGTATTGTAAAGACGTGTTTTAGATGTAAAATAATGTGAACTTAACGATAAAAATATAAAAAGTATGATTAGTTCAATACAAATGACTTTAATCGATATTTAGCGAAATTATCACCATTTTTTACCAAATTTTTTCCCAAATTTTTTCCCAAATTTTTTTTCTATTTTTTGTATTCACCCAAATGTATTGTAAACACGTGTTTTAGATGTAAAATAATGTGAACTTAACGTTAAAAATATAAAAAGTATGATTAGTTTAATAGAAATGACTTAAGACGATATTAAGCGGATTCATCAACCGTATTTCAAAATTTTTTTACGACATTTTATATTCACCCAAATGTATTGTAAAGACGTGTTTTAGATGTAAAATTATGTGAACTTAACGAAAAAATATAAAAAGTATGATTAGTTCAATACAAATGACTTTAAACGATATTTAGCGGAATTATCACCATTTTTTACCCAATTTTTTCCCAAATTTTTTTTCTATTTTTTGTATTCACCCAAATGTATTGTAAAGACGTGTTTTAGATGTAAAATAATGTGAACTTAACGATAAAAATATAAAAAGTATGATTAGTTCAATACAAATGAATTTAATCGATATTTAGCGAAATTATCACCATTTTTTACCAAATTTTTTCCCAAATTTTTTTTCTATTTTTTGTATTCACCCAAATGTATTGTAAAGACGTGTTTTATATGTAAAATAATGTGGACTTAACGATAAAAATATAAAAAGTATGATTAGTTCAATACAAATGACTTTAAACGATATTTAGCGGAATTATCACCATTTTTTACCAAATTTTTTTTCTATTTTTTGTATTCACCCAAATGTATTGTAAACACGTGTTTTAGATGTAAAATAATGTGAACTTAACGTTAAAAATATAAAAAGTATGATTAGTTTAATAGAAATGACTTAAGACGATATTTAGCGGATTCATCACCCGTATTTCAAAATTTTTTTACGACCTTTTATATTCACCCAAATGTATTGTAAAGACGTGTTTTAGATGTAAAATTATGTGAAATTAACGATAAAAATATAAAAAGTATGATTAGTTCAATACAAATGACTTTAAACGATATTTAGCGGAATTATCACCATTTTTTACCCAATTTTATCCCAAATTTTTTTTCTATTTTTTGTATTCACCCAAATGTATTGTAAAGACGTGTTTTAGATGTAAAATAATGTGAACTTAACGATAAAAATATAAAAAGTATGATTAGTTCAATACAAATGACTTTAATCGATATTTAGCGAAATTATCACCATTTTTTACCAAATTTTTTCCCAAATTTTTTCCCAAATTTTTTTTCTATTTTTTGTATTCACCCAAATGTATTGTAAACACGTGTTTTAGATGTAAAATAATGTGAACTTAACGTTAAAAATATAAAAAGTATGATTAGTTTAATAGAAATGACTTAAGACGATATTAAGCGGATTCATCAACCGTATTTCAAAATTTTTTTACGACATTTTATATTCACCCAAATGTATTGTAAAGACGTGTTTTAGATGTAAAATTATGTGAACTTAACGAAAAAATATAAAAAGTATGATTAGTTCAATACAAATGACTTTAAACGATATTTAGCGGAATTATCACCATTTTTTACCCAATTTTTTCCCAAATTTTTTTTCTATTTTTTGTATTCACCCAAATGTATTGTAAAGACGTGTTTTAGATGTAAAATAATGTGAACTTAACGATAAAAATATAAAAAGTATGATTAGTTCAATACAAATGAATTTAATCGATATTTAGCGAAATTATCACCATTTTTTACCAAATTTTTTCCCAAATTTTTTTTCTATTTTTTGTATTCACCCAAATGTATTGTAAAGACGTGTTTTATATGTAAAATAATGTGGACTTAACGATAAAAATATAAAAAGTAAGATTAGTTCAATACAAATGACTTTAAACGATATTTAGCGGAATTATCACCATTTTTTACCCAATTTTATCCCAAATTTTTTTTCTATTTTTTGTATTCACCCAAATGTATTGTAAAGACGTGTTTTAGATGTAAAATAATGTGAACTTAACGATAAAAATATAAAAAGTATGATTAGTTCAATACAAATGACTTTAATCGATATTTAGCGAAATTATCACCATTTTTTACCAAATTTTTTCCCAAATTTTTTCCCAAATTTTTTTTCTATTTTTTGTATTCACCCAAATGTATTGTAAACACGTGTTTTAGATGTAAAATAATGTGAACTTAACGTTAAAAATATAAAAAGTATGATTAGTTTAATAGAAATGACTTAAGACGATATTTAGCGGATTCATCACCCGTATTTCAAAATTTTTTTACGACATTTTATATTCACCCAAATGTATTGTAAAGACGTGTTTTAGATGTAAAATTATGTGAACTTAACGATAAAAATATAAAAAGTATGATTAGTTCAATACAAATGACTTTAAACGATATTTAGCGGAATTATCACCATTTTTTACCCAATTTTTTCCCAAATTTTTTTTCTATTTTTTGTATTCACCCAAATGTATTGTAAAGACGTGTTTTAGATGTAAAATAATGTGAACTTAACGATAAAAATATAAAAAGTATGATTAGTTCAATACAAATGACTTTAATCGATATTTAGCGAAATTATCACCATTTTTTACCAAATTTTTTCCTAAATTTTTTTTCTATTTTTTGTATTCACCCAAATGTATTGTAAAGACGTGTTTTAGATGTAAAATAATGTGGACTTAACGATAAAAATATAAAAAGTATGATTAGTTCAATACAAATGACTTTAAACGATATTTAGCGGAATTATCACCATTTTTTACCAAATTTTTTTTCTATTTTTTGTATTCACCCAAATGTATTGTATACACGTGTTTTAGATGTAAAATAATCTGAACTTAACGTTAAAAATATAAAAAGTATGATTAGTTTAATAGAAATGACTTAAGACGATATTTAGCGGATTCATCACCCGTATTTCAAAATTTTTTTACGACCTTTTATATTCACCCAAATGTATTGTAAAGACGTGTTTTAGATGTAAAATTATGTGAACTTAACGATAAAAATATAAAAAGTATGATTAGTTCAATACAAATGACTTTAAACGATATTTAGCGGAATTATCACCATTTTTTACCCAATTTTTTCCCAAATTTTTTTTCTATTTTTTGTATTCACCCAAATGTATTGTAAAGACGTGTTTTAGATGTAATATAATGTGAACTTAATGATAAAAATATAAAAAGTATGATTAGTTCAATACAAATGACATTAAACGATATTTAGTGGAATTATCACCATTTTTTACCAAATTTTTTTTCTATTTTTTGTATTCACCCAAATGTATTGTAAACACGTGTTTTAGATGTAAAATAATGTGAACTTAACGTTAAAAATATAAAAAGTATGATTAGTTTAATAGAAATGACTTAAGACGATATTTAGCGGATTCATCACCCGTATTTCAAAATTTTTTTACGACATTTTATATTCACCCAAATGTATTGTAAAGACGTGTTTTAGATGTAAAATTATGTGAACTTAACGATAAAAATATAAAAAGTATGATTAGTTCAATACAAATGACTTTAAACGATATTTAGCGGAATTATCACCATTTTTTACCCAATTTTTTCCCAAATTTTTTTTCTATTTTTTGTATTCACCCAAATGTATTGTAAAGACGTGTTTTAGATGTAAAATAATGTGAACTTAACGATAAAAATATAAAAAGTATGATTAGTTCAATACAAATGACTTTAATCGATATTTAGCGAAATTATCACCATTTTTTACCAAATTTTTTCCCAAATTTTTTCCCAAATTTTTTTTCTATTTTTTGTATTCACCCAAATGTATTGTAAACACGTGTTTTAGATGTAAAATAATGTGAACATAACGTTAAAAATATAAAAAGTATGATTAGTTTAATAGAAATGACTTAAGACGATATTTAGCGGATTCATCACCCGTATTTCAAAATTTTTTTACGACATTTTATATTCACCCAAATGTATTGTAAAGACGTGTTTTAGATGTAAAATTATGTGAAATTAACGATAAAAATATAAAAAGTATGATTAGTTCAATACAAATGACTTTAAACGATATTTAGCGGAATTATCACCATTTTTTACCCAATTTTTTCCCAAATTTTTTTCTATTTTTTGTATTCACCCAAATGTATTGTAAAGACGTGTTTTAGATGTAAAATAATGTGAACTTAACGTTAAAAATATAAAAAGTATGATTAGTTTAATAGAAATGACTTAAGACGATATTTAGCGGATTCATCACCCGTATTTCAAAATTTTTTTACGACATTTTATATTCACCCAAATGTATTGTAAAGACGTGTTTTAGATGTAAAATTATGTGAACTTAACGATAAAAATATAAAAAGTATGATTAGTTCAATACAAATGACTTTAAACGATATTTAGCGGAATTATCACCATTTTTTACCCAATTTTTTCCCAAATTTTTTTTCAATTTTTTGTATTCACCCAAATGTATTGTAAAGACGTGTTTTAGATGTAAAATAATGTGAACTTAACGATAAAAATATAAAAAGTATGATTAGTTCAATACAAATGACTTTAATCGATATTTAGCGAAATTATCACCATTTTTTACCAAATTTTTTCCCAAATTTTTTTTCTATTTTTTGTATTCACCCAAATGTATTGTAAAGACGTGTTTTAGATGTAAAATAATGTGGACTTAACGATAAAAATATAAAAAGTATGATTAGTTCAATACAAATGACTTTAAACGATATTTAGCGGAATTATCACCATTTTTTACCAAATTTTTTTTCTATTTTTTGTATTCACCCAAATGTATTGTAAACACGTGTTTTAGATGTAAAATAATGTAAACTTAACGTTAAAAATATAAAAAGTATGATTAGTTTAATAGAAATGACTTAAGACGATATTTAGCGGATTCATCACCCGTATTTCAAAATTTTTTTACGACCTTTTATATTCACCCAAATGTATTGTAAAGACGTGTTTTAGATGTAAAATTATGTGAACTTAACGATAAAAATATAAAAAGTATGATTAGTTCAATACAAATGACTTTAAACGATATTTAGCGGAATTATCACCATTTTTTACCCAATTTTATCCCAAATTTTTTTTCTATTTTTTGTATTCACCCAAATGTATTGTAAAGACGTGTTTTAGATGTAAAATAATGTGAACTTAACGATAAAAATATAAAAAGTATGATTAGTTCAATACAAATGACTTTAATCGATATTTAGCGAAATTATCACCATTTTTTACCAAATTTTTTCCCAAATTTTTTCCCAAATTTTTTTTCTATTTTTTGTATTCACCCAAATGTATTGTAAACACGTGTTTTAGATGTAAAATAATGTGAACTTAACGTTAAAAATATAAAAAGTATGATTAGTTTAATAGAAATGACTTAAGACGATATTAAGCGGATTCATCAACCGTATTTCAAAATTTTTTTACGACATTTTATATTCACCCAAATGTATTGTAAAGACGTGTTTTAGATGTAAAATTATGTGAACTTAACGAAAAAATATAAAAAGTATGATTAGTTCAATACAAATGACTTTAAACGATATTTAGCGGAATTATCACCATTTTTTACCCAATTTTTTCCCAAATTTTTTTTCTATTTTTTGTATTCACCCAAATGTATTGTAAAGACGTGTTTTAGATGTAAAATAATGTGAACTTAACGATAAAAATATAAAAAGTATGATTAGTTCAATACAAATGACTTTAATCGATATTTAGCGAAATTATCACCATTTTTTACCAAATTTTTTCCCAAATTTTTTCCCAAATTTTTTTTCTATTTTTTGTATTCACCCAAATGTATTGTAAACACGTGTTTTAGATGTAAAATAATGTGAACTTAACGTTAAAAATATAAAAAGTATGATTAGTTTAATAGAAATGACTTAAGACGATATTTAGCGGATTCATCACCCGTATTTCAAAATTTTTTTACGACATTTTATATTCACCCAAATGTATTGTAAAGACGTGTTTTAGATGTAAAATTATGTGAACTTAACGATAAAAATATAAAAAGTATGATTAGTTCAATACAAATGACTTTAAACGATATTTAGCGGAATTATCACCATTTTTTACCCAATTTTTTCCCAAATTTTTTTTCTATTTTTTGTATTCACCCAAATGTATTGTAAAGACGTGTTTTAGATGTAAAATAATGTGAACTTAACGATAAAAATATAAAAAGTATGATTAGTTCAATACAAATGACTTTAATCGATATTTAGCGAAATTATCACCATTTTTTACCAAATTTTTTCCTAAATTTTTTTTCTATTTTTTGTATTCACCCAAATGTATTGTAAAGACGTGTTTTAGATGTAAAATAATGTGGACTTAACGATAAAAATATAAAAAGTATGATTAGTTCAATACAAATGACTTTAAACGATATTTAGCGGAATTATCACCATTTTTTACCAAATTTTTTTTCTATTTTTTGTATTCACCCAAATGTATTGTATACACGTGTTTTAGATGTAAAATAATCTGAACTTAACGTTAAAAATATAAAAAGTATGATTAGTTTAATAGAAATGACTTAAGACGATATTTAGCGGATTCATCACCCGTATTTCAAAATTTTTTTACGACCTTTTATATTCACCCAAATGTATTGTAAAGACGTGTTTTAGATGTAAAATTATGTGAACTTAACGATAAAAATATAAAAAGTATGATTAGTTCAATACAAATGACTTTAAACGATATTTAGCGGAATTATCACCATTTTTTACCCAATTTTTTCCCAAATTTTTTTTCTATTTTTTGTATTCACCCAAATGTATTGTAAAGACGTGTTTTAGATGTAATATAATGTGAACTTAATGATAAAAATATAAAAAGTATGATTAGTTCAATACAAATGACATTAAACGATATTTAGTGGAATTATCACCATTTTTTACCAAATTTTTTTTCTATTTTTTGTATTCACCCAAATGTATTGTAAACACGTGTTTTAGATGTAAAATAATGTGAACTTAACGTTAAAAATATAAAAAGTATGATTAGTTTAATAGAAATGACTTAAGACGATATTTAGCGGATTCATCACCCGTATTTCAAAATTTTTTTACGACATTTTATATTCACCCAAATGTATTGTAAAGACGTGTTTTAGATGTAAAATTATGTGAACTTAACGATAAAAATATAAAAAGTATGATTAGTTCAATACAAATGACTTTAAACGATATTTAGCGGAATTATCACCATTTTTTACCCAATTTTTTCTCAAATTTTTTTTCTATTTTTTGTATTCACCCAAATGTATTGTAAAGACGTGTTTTAGATGTAAAATAATGTGAACTTAACGATAAAAATATAAAAAGTATGATTAGTTCAATACAAATGACTTTAATCGATATTTAGCGAAATTATCACCATTTTTTACCAAATTTTTTCCCAAATTTTTTCCCAAATTTTTTTTCTATTTTTTGTATTCACCCAAATGTATTGTAAACACGTGTTTTAGATGTAAAATAATGTGAACATAACGTTAAAAATATAAAAAGTATGATTAGTTTAATAGAAATGACTTAAGACGATATTTAGCGGATTCATCACCCGTATTTCAAAATTTTTTTACGACATTTTATATTCACCCAAATGTATTGTAAAGACGTGTTTTAGATGTAAAATTATGTGAAATTAACGATAAAAATATAAAAAGTATGATTAGTTCAATACAAATGACTTTAAACGATATTTAGCGGAATTATCACCATTTTTTACCCAATTTTTTCCCAAATTTTTTTCTATTTTTTGTATTCACCCAAATGTATTGTAAAGACGTGTTTTAGATGTAAAATAATGTGAACTTAACGTTAAAAATATAAAAAGTATGATTAGTTTAATAGAAATGACTTAAGACGATATTTAGCGGATTCATCACCCGTATTTCAAAATATTTTTACGACCTTTTATATTCACCCAAATGTATTGTTAAGACGTGTTTTAGATGTAAAATAATGTGGACATAACGATAAAAATATAAAAAGTATGATTAGTTCAATACAAATGACTTTAAACGATATTTAGCGGAATTATCACCATTTTTTACCCAATTTTATCCCAAATTTTTTTTCTATTTTTTGTATTCACCCAAATGTATTGTAAAGACGTGTTTTAGATGTAAAATAATGTGAACTTAACGATAAAAATATAAAAAGTATGATTAGTTCAATACAAATGACTTTAATCGATATTTAGCGAAATTATCACCATTTTTTACCAAATTTTTTCCCAAATTTTTTTTCTATTTTTTGTATTCACCCAAATGTATTGTAAACACGTGTTTTAGATGTAAAATAATGTGAACTTAACGTTAAAAATATAAAAAGTATGATTAGTTTAATAGAAATGACTTAAGACGATATTTAGCGGATTCATCACCCGTATTTCAAAATTTTTTTACGACATTTTATATTCACCCAAATGTATTGTAAAGACGTGTTTTAGATGTAAAATTATGTGAACTTAACGATAAAAATATAAAAAGTATGATTAGTTCAATACAAATGACTTTAAACGATATTTAGCGGAATTATCACCATTTTTTACCCAATTTTTTCCCAAATTTTTTTTCTATTTTTTGTATTCACCCAAATGTATTGTAAAGACGTGTTTTAGATGTAAAATAATGTGAACTTAACGATAAAAATATAAAAAGTATGATTAGTTCAATACAAATGACTTTAATCGATATTTAGCGAAATTATCACCATTTTTTACCAAATTTTTTCCCAAATTTTTTTTCTATTTTTTGTATTCACCCAAATGTATTGTAAAGACGTGTTTTAGATGTAAAATAATGTGGACTTAACGATAAAAATATAAAAAGTATGATTAGTTCAATACAAATGACTTTAAACGATATTTAGCGGAATTATCACCATTTTTTACCAAATTTTTTTTCTATTTTTTGTATTCACCCAAATGTATTGTAAACACGTGTTTTAGATGTAAAATAATGTGAACTTAACGTTAAAAATATAAAAAGTATGATTAGTTTAATAGAAATGACTTAAGACGATATTTAGCGGATTCATCACCCGTATTTCAAAATTTTTTTACGACCTTTTATATTCACCCAAATGTATTGTAAAGACGTGTTTTAGATGTAAAATTATGTGAACTTAACGATAAAAATATAAAAAGTATGATTAGTTCAATACAAATGACTTTAAACGATATTTAGCGGAATTATCACCATTTTTTACCCAATTTTATCCCAAATTTTTTTTCTATTTTTTGTATTCACCCAAATGTATTGTAAAGACGTGTTTTAGATGTAAAATAATGTGAACTTAACGATAAAAATATAAAAAGTATGATTAGTTCAATACAAATGACTTTAATCGATATTTAGCGAAATTATCACCATTTTTTACCAAATTTTTTCCCAAATTTTTTCCCAAATTTTTTTTCTATTTTTTGTATTCACCCAAATGTATTGTAAACACGTGTTTTAGATGTAAAATAATGTGAACTTAACGTTAAAAATATAAAAAGTATGATTAGTTTAATAGAAATGACTTAAGACGATATTAAGCGGATTCATCAACCGTATTTCAAAATTTTTTTACGACATTTTATATTCACCCAAATGTATTGTAAAGACGTGTTTTAGATGTAAAATTATGTGAACTTAACGAAAAAATATAAAAAGTATGATTAGTTCAATACAAATGACTTTAAACGATATTTAGCGGAATTATCACCATTTTTTACCCAATTTTTTCCCAAATTTTTTTTCTATTTTTTGTATTCTTCCAAATGTATTGTAAAGACGTGTTTTAGATGTAAAATAATGTGAACTTAACGATAAAAATATAAAAAGTATGATTAGTTCAATACAAATGACTTTAATCGATATTTAGCGAAATTATCACCATTTTTTACCAAATTTTTTCCCAAATTTTTTCCCAAATTTTTTTTCTATTTTTTGTATTCACCCAAATGTATTGTAAACACGTGTTTTAGATGTAAAATAATGTGAACTTAACGTTAAAAATATAAAAAGTATGATTAGTTTAATAGAAATGACTTAAGACGATATTTAGCGGATTCATCACCCGTATTTCAAAATTTTTTTACGACATTTTATATTCACCCAAATGTATTGTAAAGACGTGTTTTAGATGTAAAATTATGTGAACTTAACGATAAAAATATAAAAAGTATGATTAGTTCAATACAAATGACTTTAAACGATATTTAGCGGAATTATCACCATTTTTTACCCAATTTTTTCCCAAATTTTTTTTCTATTTTTTGTATTCACCCAAATGTATTGTAAAGACGTGTTTTAGATGTAAAATAATGTGAACTTAACGATAAAAATATAAAAAGTATGATTAGTTCAATACAAATGACTTTAATCGATATTTAGCGAAATTATCACCATTTTTTACCAAATTTTTTCCTAAATTTTTTTTCTATTTTTTGTATTCACCCAAATGTATTGTAAAGACGTGTTTTAGATGTAAAATAATGTGGACTTAACGATAAAAATATAAAAAGTATGATTAGTTCAATACAAATGACTTTAAACGATATTTAGCGGAATTATCACCATTTTTTACCAAATTTTTTTTCTATTTTTTGTATTCACCCAAATGTATTGTAAACACGTGTTTTAGATGTAAAATAATGTGAACTTAACGTTAAAAATATAAAAAGTATGATTAGTTTAATAGAAATGACTTAAGACGATATTTAGCGGATTCATCACCCGTATTTCAAAATTTTTTTACGACATTTTATATTCACCCAAATGTATTGTAAAGACGTGTTTTAGATGTAAAATTATGTGAACTTAACGATAAAAATATAAAAAGTATGATTAGTTCAATACAAATGACTTTAAACGATATTTAGCGGAATTATCACCATTTTTTACCCAATTTTTTCCCAAATTTTTTTTCTATTTTTTGTATTCACCCAAATGTATTGTAAAGACGTGTTTTAGATGTAAAATAATGTGAACTTAACGATAAAAATATAAAAAGTATGATTAGTTCAATACAAATGACTTTAATCGATATTTAGCGAAATTATCACCATTTTTTACCAAATTTTTTCCCAAATTTTTTTTCTATTTTTTGTATTCACCCAAATGTATTGTAAAGACGTGTTTTAGATGTAAAATAATGTGGACTTAACGATAAAAATATAAAAAGTATGATTAGTTCAATACAAATGACTTTAAACGATATTTAGCGGAATTATCACCATTTTTTACCAAATATTTTTTCTATTTTTTGTATTCACCCAAATGTATTGTATACACGTGTTTTAGATGTAAAATAATGTGAACTTAACGTTAAAAATATAAAAAGTATGATTAGTTTAATAGAAATGACTTAAGACGATATTTAGCGGATTCATCACCCGTATTTCAAAATTTTTTTACGACCTTTTATATTCACCCAAATGTATTGTAAAGACGTGTTTTAGATGTAAAATTATGTGAACTTAACGATAAAAATATAAAAAGTATGATTAGTTCAATACAAATGACTTTAAACGATATTTAGCGGAATTTTCACCATTTTTTACCCAATTTTTTCCCAAATTTTTTTTCTATTTTTTGTATTCACCCAAATGTATTGTAAAGACGTGTTTTAGATGTAAAATAATGTGAACTTAATGATAAAAATATAAAAAGTATGATTAGTTCAATACAAATGACATTAAACGATATTTAGTGGAATTATCACCATTTTTTACCAAATTTTTTTTCTATTTTTTGTATTCA
This sequence comes from Diuraphis noxia, assembly GCF_037042655.1. Taxonomy (NCBI): domain Eukaryota; kingdom Metazoa; phylum Arthropoda; class Insecta; order Hemiptera; family Aphididae; genus Diuraphis; species Diuraphis noxia. The sequence goes on along the minus strand of NW_028301722.1, from coordinate 932,355 downwards.
CCCAAATGTATTGTAAACACGTGTTTTAGATGTAAAATAATGTGAACTTAACGTTAAAAATATAAAAAGTATGATTAGTTTAATAGAAATGACTTAAGACGATATTTAGCGGATTCATCACCCGTATTTCAAAATTTTTTTACGACCTTTTATATTCACCCAAATGTATTGTAAAGTCGTGTTTTAGATGTAAAATTATGTGAAATTAACGATAAAAATATAAAAAGTATGATTAGTTCAATACAAATGACTTTAAACGATATTTAGCGGAATTATCACCATTTTTTACCCAATTTTTTCCCAATTTTTTTTTCTATTTTTTGTATTCACCCAAATGTATTGTAAAGACGTGTTTTAGATGTAAAATAATGTGAACTTAATGATAAAAATATAAAAAGTATGATTAGTTCAATACAAATGACTTTAAACGATATTTAGCGGAATTATCACCATTTTTTCCCAATTTTTTTTTCTATTTTTTGTATTCACCCAAATGTATTGTAAAGACGTGTTTTAAATGTAAAATAATGTGAACTTAACGATAAAAATATAAAAAGTATGATTAGTTCAATACAAATGACTTTAAACGATATTTAGCGGAATTATCACCATTTTTTACCATATTTTTTTTCTATTTTTTGTATTCACCCAAATGTATTGTAAACACGTGTTTTAGATGTAAAATAATGTGAACTTAACGTTAAAAATATAAAAAGTATGATTAGTTTAATAGAAATGACTTAAGACGATATTTAGCGGATTCATCACCCGTATTTCAAAATTTTTTTACGACCTTTTATATTCACCCAAATGTATTGTAAAGACGTGTTTTAGATGTAAAATAATGTGAACTTAACGATAAAAATATAAAAAGTATGATTAGTTCAATACAAATAACTTTAATCGATATTTAGCGGAATTATCACCATTTTTTACCCAATTTTTTCCCAAATTTTTTTCTATTTTTTGTATTCACCCAAATGTATTGTAAAGACGTGTTTTAGATGTAAAATTATGTGAACTTAACGATAAAAATATAAAAAGTATGATTAGTTCAATACAAATGACTTTAAACGATATTTAGCGGAATTATCACCATTTTTTACCAAATTTTTTTTCTATTTTTTGTATTCACCCAAATGTATTGTAAAGACGTGTTTTAGATGTAAAATAATGTGAACTTAACGATAAAAATATAGAAAGTATGATTAGTTCAATACAAATGACTTTAAACGATATTTAGCGGAATTATCACCATTTTTTACCAAATTTTTTTTCTATTTTTTGTATTCACCCAAATGTATTGTAAACACGAGTTTTAGATGTAAAATAATGTGAACTTAACGTTAAAAATTTAAAAAGTATGATTAGTTTAATAGAAATGACTTAGGACGATATTTAGCGGATTCATCACCTGTATTTCAAAATTTTTTTACGACCTTTTATATTCACCCAAATGTATTGTAAAGACGTGTTTTAGATGTAAAATAATGTGGACTTAACGATAAAAATATAAAAAGTATGATTAGTGCAATACAAATGACTTTAAACGATATTTAGCGGAATTATCACCATTTTTTACCCAATTTTATCCCAAATTTTTTTTCTATTTTTTGTATTCACCCAAATGTATTGTAAAGACGTGTTTTAGATGTAAAATAATGTGAACTTAACGATAAAAATATAAAAAGTATGATTAGTTCAATACAAATGACTTTAATCGATATTTAGCGAAATTATCACCATTTTTTACCAAATTTTTTCCCAAATTTTTTTTCTATTTTTTGTATTCACCCAAATGTATTGTAAACACGTGTTTTAGATGTAAAATAATGTGAACTTAACGTTAAAAATATAAAAAGTATGATTAGTTTAATAGAAATGACTTAAGACGATATTTAGCGGATTCATCACCCGTATTTCAAAATTTTTTTACGACCTTTTATATTCACCCAAATGTATTGTAAAGACGTGTTTTAGATGTAAAATAATGTGAACTTAACGATAAAAATATAAAAAGTATGATTAGTTCAATACAAATGACTTTAATCGATATTTAGCGAAATTATCACCATTTTTTACCAAATTTTTTCCCAAATTTTTTTTCTATTTTTTGTATTCACCCAAATGTATTGTAAACACGTGTTTTAGATGTAAAATAATGTGAACTTAACGTTAAAAATATAAAAATTATGATTAGTTAAATAGAAATGACTTCAGACGATATTTAGCGGATTCATCACCTGTATATCAAAATTTTTTTACGACCTTTTATATTCACCCAAATGTATTGTAAAGACGTGTTTTAGATGTAAAATAATGTGAACTTAACGATAAAAATATAAAAAGTATGATTAGTTCAATACAAATGACTTTAATCGATATTTAGCGGAATTATCACCATTTTTTACCCAATTTTTTCCCAAATTTTTTTCTATTTTTTGTATTCACCCAAATGTATTGTAAAGACGTGTTTTAGATGTAAAATTATGTGAACTTAACGATAAAAATATAAAAAGTATGATTAGTTCAATACAAATGACTTTAAACGATATTAAGCGGAATTATCACCATTTTTTACCAAATTTTTTTTCTATTTTTTGTATTCACCCAAATGTATTGTAAAGACGTGTTTTAGATGTAAAATAATGTGAACTTAACGATAAAAATATAAAAAGTATGATTAGTTCAATACAAAAGACTTTAAACGATATTTAGCGGAATTATCACCATTTTTTACCAAATTTTTTTACGACCTTTTATATTCACCCAAATGTATTGTAAAGACGTGTTTTAGATGTAAAATAATGTGAACTTAACGATAAAAATATAAAAAGTATGATTAGTGCAATACAAATGACTTTAAACGATATTTAGCGGAATTATCACCATTTTTTACCCAATTTTATCCCAAATTTTTTTTCTATTTTTTGTATTCACCCAAATGTATTGTAAAGACGTGTTTTAGATGTAAAATAATGTGAACTTAACGATAAAAATATAAAAAGTATGATTAGTTCAATACAAATGACTTTAATCGATATTTAGCGAAATTATCACCATTTTTTACCAAATTTTTTCCCAAATTTTTTCCCAAATTTTTTTTCTATTTTTTGTATTCACCCAAATGTATTGTAAACACGTGTTTTAGATGTAAAATAATGTGAACTTAACGTTAAAAATATAAAAAGTATGATTAGTTTAATAGAAATGACTTAAGACGATATTTAGCGGATTCATCACCCGTATTTCAAAATTTTTTTACGACCTTTTATATTCACCCAAATGTATTGTAAACACGTGTTTTAGATGTAAAATTATGTGAACTTAACGATAAAAATATAAAAAGTATGATTAGTTCAATACAAATGACTGTAAACGATATTAGCGGAATTATCACCATTTTTTACCCAATTTTTTCCCAAATTTTTTTTCTATTTTTTGTATTCACCCAAATATATTGTAAAGACGTGTTTTAGATGTAAAATAATGTGAACTTAACGATAAAAATATAAAAAGTATGATTAGTTCAATACAAATGACTTTAATCGATATTTAGCGAAATTATCACCATTTTTTACCAAATTTTTTCCCAAATTTTTTTTCTTGTATTCACCCAAATGTATTGTAAAGACGTGTTTTAGATGTAAAATAATGTGGACTTAACGATAAAAATATAAAAAGTATGATTAGTTCAATACAAATGACTTTAATCGATATTTAGCGAAATTATCACCATTTTTTACCAAATTTTTTCCCAAATTTTTTCCCAAATTTTTTTTCTATTTTTTGTATTCACCCAAATGTATTGTAAACACGTGTTTTAGATGTAAAATAATGTGAACTTAACGTTAAAAATATAAAAAGTATGATTAGTTTAATAGAAATGACTTAAGACGATATTTAGCGGATTCATCACCCGTATTTCAAAATTTTTTTACGACATTTTATATTCACCCAAATGTATTGTAAAGACGTGTTTTAGATGTAAAATTATGTGAACTTAACGATAAAAATATAAAAAGTATGATTAGATCAATACAAATGACTTTAAACGATATTTAGCGGAATTATCACCATTTTTTACCCAATTTTTTCCCAAATTTTTTTTCTATTTTTTGTATTCACCCAAATGTATTGTAAAGACGTGTTTTAGATGTAAAATAATGTGAACTTAACGATAAAAATATAAAAAGTATGATTAGTTCAATACAAATGACTTTAATCGATATTTAGCAAAATTATCACCATTTTTTACCAAATTTTTTCCCAAATTTTTTTTCTATTTTTTGTATTCACCCAAATGTATTGTAAAGACGTGTTTTAGATGTAAAATAATGTGGACTTAACGATAAAAATATAAAAAGTATGATTAGTTCAATACAAATGACTTTAAACGATATTTAGCGGAATTATCACCATTTTTTACCCAATTTTTTCCCAAATTTTTTTTCTATTTTTTGTATTCACCCAAATGTATTGTAAAGACGTGTTTTAGATGTAAAATAATGTGGACTTAACGATAAAAATATAATAAGTATGATTAGTTCAATACAAATGACTTTAAACGATATTTAGCGGAATTATCACCATTTTTTACCAAATTTTTTTTCTATTTTTTGTATTCACCCAAATGTATTGTAAACACGTGTTTTAGATGTAAAATAATGTGAACTTAACGTTAAAAATATAAAAAGTATGATTAGTTTAATAGAAATGACTTAAGACGATATTTAGCGGATTCATCACCCGTATTTCAAAATTTTTTTACGACCTTTTATATTCACCCAAATGTATTGTAAAGACGTGTTTTAGATGTAAAATAATGTGAACTTAACGATAAAAATATAAAAAGTATGATTAGTTCAATACAAATGACTTTAATCGATATTTAGCGAAATTATCACCATTTTTTACCAAATTTTTTCCCAAATTTTTTTTCTATTTTTTGTATTCACCCAAATGTATTGTAAACACGTGTTTTAGATGTAAAATAATGTGAACTTAACGTTAAAAATATAAAAATTATGATTAGTTAAATAGAAATGACTTCAGACGATATTTAGCGGATTCATCACCTGTATATCAAAATTTTTTTACGACCTTTTATATTCACCCAAATGTATTGTAAAGACGTGTTTTAGATGTAAAATAATGTGAACTTAACGATAAAAATATAAAAAGTATGATTAGTTCAATACAAATGACTTTAATCGATATTTAGCGGAATTATCACCATTTTTTACCCAATTTTTTCCCAAATTTTTTTCTATTTTTTGTATTCACCCAAATGTATTGTAAAGACGTGTTTTAGATGTAAAATTATGTGAACTTAACGATAAAAATATAAAAAGTATGATTAGTTCAATACAAATGACTTTAAACGATATTAAGCGGAATTATCACCATTTTTTACCAAATTTTTTTTCTATTTTTTGTATTCACCCAAATGTATTGTAAAGACGTGTTTTAGATGTAAAATAATGTGAACTTAACGATAAAAATATAAAAAGTATGATTAGTTCAATACAAATGACTTTAAACGATATTTAGCGGAATTATCACCATTTTTTACCAAATTTTTTTTCTATTTTTTGTATTCACCCAAATGTATTGTAAACACGTGTTTTAGATGTAAAATAATGTGAACTTAACGTTAAAAATATAAAAAGTATGATTAGTTTAATAGAAATGACTTAAGACGATATTTAGCGGATTCATCACCCGTATTTCAAAATTTTTTTACGACCTTTTATATTCACCCAAATGTATTGTAAAGACGTGTTTTAGATGTAAAATAATGTGAACTTAACGATAAAAATATAAAAAGTATGATTAGTTCAATACAAATGACTTTAATCGATATTTAGCGAAATTATCACCATTTTTTACCAAATTTTTTCCCAAATTTTTTTTCTATTTTTTGTATTCACCCAAATGTATTGTAAACACGTGTTTTAGATGTAAAATAATGTGAACTTAACGTTAAAAATATAAAAAGTATGATTAGTTAAATAGAAATGACTTCAGACGATATTTAGCGGATTCATCACCTGTATTTCAAAATTTTTTTACGACCTTTTATATTCACCCAAATGTATTGTAAAGACGTGTTTTAAATGTAAAATAATGTGGACTTAACGATAAAAATATAAAAAGTATGATTAGTGCAATACAAATGACTTTAAACGATATTTAGCGGAATTATCACCATTTTTTACCCAATTTTATCCCAAATTTTTTTTCTATTTTTTGTATTCACCCAAATGTATTGTAAAGACGTGTTTTAGATGTAAAATAATGTGAACTTAACGATAAAAATATAAAAAGTATGATTAGTTCAATACAAATGACTTTAATCGATATTTAGCGAAATTATCACCATTTTTTACCAAATTTTTTCCCAAATTTTTTTTCTATTTTTTGTATTCACCCAAATGTATTGTAAACACGTGTTTTAGATGTAAAATAATGTGAACTTAACGTTAAAAATATAAAAAGTATGATTAGTTTAATAGAAATGACTTAAGACGATATTTAGCGGATTCATCACCCGTATTTCAAAATTTTTTTACGACCTTTTATATTCACCCAAATGTATTGTAAACACGTGTTTTAGATGTAAAATTATGTGAACTTAACGATAAAAATATAAAAAGTATGATTAGTTCAATACAAATGACTGTAAACGATATTAGCGGAATTATCACCATTTTTTACCCAATTTTTTCCCAAATTTTTTTTCTATTTTTTGTATTCACCCAAATATATTGTAAAGACGTGTTTTAGATGTAAAATAATGTGAACTTAACGATAAAAATATAAAAAGTATGATTAGTTCAATACAAATGACTTTAATCGATATTTAGCGAAATTATCACCATTTTTTACCAAATTTTTTCCCAAATTTTTTTTCTATTTTTTGTATTCACCCAAATGTATTGTAAACACGTGTTTTAGATGTAAAATAATGTGAACTTAACGTTAAAAATATAAAAAGTATGATTAGTTTAATAGAAATGACTTAAGACGATATTTAGCGGATTCATCACCCGTATTTCAAAATTTTTTTACGACATTTTATATTCACCCAAATGTATTGTAAAGACGTGTTTTAGATGTAAAATTATGTGAACTTAACGATAAAAATATAAAAAGTATGATTAGATCAATACAAATGACTTTAAACGATATTTAGCGGAATTATCACCATTTTTTACCCAATTTTTTCCCAAATTTTTTTTCTATTTTTTGTATTCACCCAAATGTATTGTAAAGACGTGTTTTAGATGTAAAATAATGTGAACTTAACGATAAAAATATAAAAAGTATGATTAGTTCAATACAAATGACTTTAATCGATATTTAGCAAAATTATCACCATTTTTTACCAAATTTTTTCCCAAATTTTTTTTCTATTTTTTGTATTCACCCAAATGTATTGTAAAGACGTGTTTTAGATGTAAAATAATGTGGACTTAACGATAAAAATATAAAAAGTATGATTAGTTCAATACAAATGACTTTAAACGATATTTAGCGGAATTATCACCATTTTTTACCCAATTTTTTCCCAAATTTTTTTTCTATTTTTTGTATTCACCCAAATGTATTGTAAAGACGTGTTTTAGATGTAAAATAATGTGGACTTAACGATAAAAATATAATAAGTATGATTAGTTCAATACAAATGACTTTAAACGATATTTAGCGGAATTATCACCATTTTTTACCAAATTTTTTTTCTATTTTTTGTATTCACCCAAATGTATTGTAAACACGTGTTTTAGATGTAAAATAATGTGAACTTAACGTTAAAAATATAAAAAGTATGATTAGTTTAATAGAAATGACTTAAGACGATATTTAGCGGATTCATCACCCGTATTTCAAAATTTTTTTACGACCTTTTATATTCACCCAAATGTATTGTAAACACGTGTTTTAGATGTAAAATTATGTGAACTTAACGATAAAAATATAAAAAGTATGATTAGTTCAATACAAATGACTGTAAACGATATTAGCGGAATTATCACCATTTTTTACCCAATTTTTTCCCAAATTTTTTTTCTATTTTTTGTATTCACCCAAATGTATTGTAAAGACGTGTTTTAGTTGTAAAATAATGTGAACTTAACGATAAAAATATAAAAAGTATGATTAGTTCAATACAAATGACTTTAATCGATATTTAGCGAAATTATCACCATTTTTTACCAAATTTTTTCCCAAATTTTTTTTCTATTTTTTGTATTCACCCAAATGTATTGTAAAGACGTGTTTTAGATGTAAAATAATGTGGACTTAACGATAAAAATATAAAAAGTATGATCAGTTCAATACAAATGACTTTAAACGATATTTAGCGGAATTATCACCATTTTTTACCAAATTTTTATTCTATTTTTTCTATTCACCCAAATGTATTGTAAACACGTGTTTTAGATGTAAAATAATGTGAACTTAACGTTAAAAATATAAAAAGTATGATTAGTTTAATAGAAATGACTTAAGACGATATTTAGCGGATTCATCACCCGTATTTCAAAATTTTTTTACGACCTTTTATATTCACCCAAATGTATTGTAAAGACGTGTTTTAGATGTAAAATAATGTGAACTTAACGATAAAAATATAAAAAGTATGATTAGTTCAATACAAATGACTTTAATCGATATTTAGCGAAATTATCACCATTTTTTACCAAATTTTTTCCCAAATTTTTTTTCTATTTTTTGTATTCACCCAAATGTATTGTAAACAAGTGTTTTAGATGTAAAATATTGTGAACTTAACGTTAAAAATATAAAAAGTATGGTTAGTTTAATAGAAATGACTTAAGACGATATTTAGAGGATTCATCACCCGTATTTCAAAATTTTTTTACGACCTTTTATATTCACCCAAATGTATTGTAAAGACGTGTTTTAGATGTAAAATAATGTAAACTTAACGTTAAAATATAAAAAGTATTATTAGTTCAATACAAATGACTTTAATCGATATTTAGCGAAATTATCACCATTTTTTACCAAATTTTTTCCCAAATTTTTTTTCTATTTTTTGTATTCACCCAAATGTATTGTAAAGACGTGTTTTAGATGTAAAATAATGTGAACTTAACGATAAAAATATAAAAAGTATGATTAGTTCAATACAAATGACTTTAATCGATATTTAGCGAAATTATCACCATTTTTTACCAAATTTTTTCCCAAATTTTTTTTCTATTTTTTGTATTCACCCAAATGTATTGTAAAGACGTGTTTTAGATGTAAAATAATGTGGACTTAACGATAAAAATATAAAAAGTATGATTAGTTCAATACAAATGACTTTAATCGATATTTAGCGAAATTATCACCATTTTTTACCAAATTTTTTCCCAAATTTTTTCCCAAATTTTTTTTCTATTTTTTGTATTCACCCAAATGTATTGTAAACACGTGTTTTAGATGTAAAATAATGTGAACTTAACGTTAAAAATATAAAAAGTATGATTAGTTTAATAGAAATGACTTAAGACGATATTTAGCGGATTCATCACCCGTATATCAAAATTTTTTTACGACATTTTATATTCACCCAAATGTATTGTAAAGACGTGTTTTAGATGTAAAATTATGTGAACTTAACGATAAAAATATAAAAAGTATGATTAGATCAATACAAATGACTTTAAACGATATTTAGCGGAATTATCACCATTTTTTACCCAATTTTTTCCCAAATTTTTTTTCTATTTTTTGTATTCACCCAAATGTATTGTAAAGACGTGTTTTAGATGTAAAATAATGTGAACTTAACGATAAAAATATAAAAAGTATGATTAGTTCAATACAAATGACTTTAATCGATATTTAGCAAAATTATCACCATTTTTTACCAAATTTTTTCCCAAATTTTTTTTCTATTTTTTGTATTCACCCAAATGTATTGTAAAGACGTGTTTTAGATGTAAAATAATGTGGACTTAACGATAAAAATATAAAAAGTATGATTAGTTCAATACAAATGACTTTAAACGATATTTAGCGGAATTATCACCATTTTTTACCCAATTTTTTCCCAAATTTTTTTTCTATTTTTTGTATTCACCCAAATGTATTGTAAAGACGTGTTTTAGATGTAAAGTAATGTGGACTTAACGATAAAAATATAATAAGTATGATTAGTTCAATACAAATGACTTTAAACGATATTTAGCGGAATTATCACCATTTTTTACCAAATTTTTTTTCTATTTTTTGTATTCACCCAAATGTATTGTAAACACGTGTTTTAGATGTAAAATAATGTGAACTTAACGTTAAAAATATAAAAAGTATGATTAGTTTAATAGAAATGACTTAAGACGATATTTAGCGGATTCATCACCCGTATTTCAAAATTTTTTTACGACCTTTTATATTCACCCAAATGTATTGTAAACACGTGTTTTAGATGTAAAATTATGTGAACTTAACGATAAAAATATAAAAAGTATGATTAGTTCAATACAAATGACTGTAAACGATATTAGCGGAATTATCACCATTTTTCACCCAATTTTTTCCCAAATTTTTTTTCTATTTTTTGTATTCACCCAAATGTATTGTAAAGACGTGTTTTAGTTGTAAAATAATGTGAACTTAACGATAAAAATATAAAAAGTATGATTAGTTCAATACAAATGACTTTAATCGATATTTAGCGAAATTATCACCATTTTTTACCAAATTTTTTCCCAAATTTTTTTTCTATTTTTTGTATTCACCCAAATGTATTGTAAAGACGTGTTTTAGATGTAAAATAATGTGGACTTAACGATAAAAATATAAAAAGTATGATCAGTTCAATACAAATGACTTTAAACGATATTTAGCGGAATTATCACCATTTTTTACCAAATTTTTATTCTATTTTTTCTATTCACCCAAATGTATTGTAAACACGTGTTTTAGATGTAAAATAATGTGAACTTAACGTTAAAAATATAAAAAGTATGATTAGTTTAATAGAAATGACTTAAGACGATATTTAGCGGATTCATCACCCGTATTTCAAAATTTTTTTACGACCTTTTATATTCACCCAAATGTATTGTAAAGACGTGTTTTAGATGTAAAATAATGTGAACTTAACGATAAAAATATAAAAAGTATGATTAGTTCAATACAAATGACTTTAATCGATATTTAGCGAAATTATCACCATTTTTTACCAAATTTTTTCCCAAATTTTTTTTCTATTTTTTGTATTCACCCAAATGTATTGTAAACAAGTGTTTTAGATGTAAAATATTGTGAACTTAACGTTAAAAATATAAAAAGTATGGTTAGTTTAATAGAAATGACTTAAGACGATATTTAGAGGATTCATCACCCGTATTTCAAAATTTTTTTACGACCTTTTATATTCACCCAAATGTATTGTAAAGACGTGTTTTAGATGTAAAATAATGTAAACTTAACGTTAAAATATAAAAAGTATGATTAGTTCAATACAAATGACTTTAATCGATATTTAGCGAAATTATCACCATTTTTTACCAAATTTTTTCCCAAATTTTTTTTCTATTTTTTGTATTCACCCAAATGTATTGTAAAGACGTGTTTTAGATGTAAAATAATGTGAACTTAACGATAAAAATATAAAAAGTATGATTAGTTCAATACAAATGACTTTAATCGATATTTAGCGAAATTATCACCATTTTTTACCAAATTTTTTCCCAAATTTTTTTTCTATTTTTTGTATTCACCCAAATGTATTGTAAAGACGTGTTTTAGATGTAAAATAATGTGGACTTAACGATAAAAATATAAAAAGTATGATTAGTTCAATACAAATGACTTTAATCGATATTTAGCGAAATTATCACCATTTTTTACCAAATTTTTTCCCAAATTTTTTCCCAAATTTTTTTTCTATTTTTTGTATTCACCCAAATGTATTGTAAACACGTGTTTTAGATGTAAAATAATGTGAACTTAACGTTAAAAATATAAAAAGTATGATTAGTTTAATAGAAATGACTTAAGACGATATTTAGCGGATTCATCACCCGTATTTCAAAATTTTTTTACGACATTTTATATTCACCCAAATGTATTGTAAAGACGTGTTTTAGATGTAAAATTATGTGAACTTAACGATAAAAATATAAAAAGTATGATTAGATCAATACAAATGACTTTAAACGATATTTAGCGGAATTATCACCATTTTTTACCCAATTTTTTCCCAAATTTTTTTTCTATTTTTTGTATTCACCCAAATGTATTGTAAAGACGTGTTTTAGATGTAAAATAATGTGAACTTAACGATAAAAATATAAAAAGTATGATTAGTTCAATACAAATGACTTTAATCGATATTTAGCAAAATTATCACCATTTTTTACCAAATTTTTTCCCAAATTTTTTTTCTATTTTTTGTATTCACCCAAATGTATTGTAAAGACGTGTTTTAGATGTAAAATAATGTGGACTTAACGATAAAAATATAAAAAGTATGATTAGTTCAATACAAATGACTTTAAACGATATTTAGCGGAATTATCACCATTTTTTACCCAATTTTTTCCCAAATTTTTTTTCTATTTTTTGTATTCACCCAAATGTATTGTAAAGACGTGTTTTAGATGTAAAATAATGTGGACTTAACGATAAAAATATAATAAGTATGATTAGTTCAATACAAATGACTTTAAACGATATTTAGCGGAATTATCACCATTTTTTACCAAATTTTTTTTCTATTTTTTGTATTCACCCAAATGTATTGTAAACACGTGTTTTAGATGTAAAATAATGTGAACTTAACGTTAAAAATATAAAAAGTATGATTAGTTTAATAGAAATGACTTAAGACGATATTTAGCGGATTCATCACCCGTATTTCAAAATTTTTTTACGACCTTTTATATTCACCCAAATGTATTGTAAACACGTGTTTTAGATGTAAAATTATGTGAACTTAACGATAAAAATATAAAAAGTATGATTAGTTCAATACAAATGACTGTAAACGATATTAGCGGAATTATCACCATTTTTTACCCAATTTTTTCCCAAATTTTTTTTCTATTTTTTGTATTCACCCAAATGTATTGTAAAGACGTGTTTTAGTTGTAAAATAATGTGAACTTAACGATAAAAATATAAAAAGTATGATTAGTTCAATACAAATGACTTTAATCGATATTTAGCGAAATTATCACCATTTTTTACCAAATTTTTTCCCAAATTTTTTTTCTATTTTTTGTATTCACCCAAATGTATTGTAAAGACGTGTTTTAGATGTAAAATAATGTGGACTTAACGATAAAAATATAAAAAGTATGATCAGTTCAATACAAATGACTTTAAACGATATTTAGCGGAATTATCACCATTTTTTACCAAATTTTTATTCTATTTTTTCTATTCACCCAAATGTATTGTAAACACGTGTTTTAGATGTAAAATAATGTGAACTTAACGTTAAAAATATAAAAAGTATGATTAGTTTAATAGAAATGACTTAAGACGATATTTAGCGGATTCATCACCCGTATTTCAAAATTTTTTTACGACCTTTTATATTCACCCAAATGTATTGTAAAGACGTGTTTTAGATGTAAAATAATGTGAACTTAACGATAAAAATATAAAAAGTATGATTAGTTCAATACAAATGACTTTAATCGATATTTAGCGAAATTATCACCATTTTTTACCAAATTTTTTCCCAAATTTTTTTTCTATTTTTTGTATTCACCCAAATGTATTGTAAACAAGTGTTTTAGATGTAAAATATTGTGAACTTAACGTTAAAAATATAAAAAGTATGGTTAGTTTAATAGAAATGACTTAAGACGATATTTAGAGGATTCATCACCCGTATTTCAAAATTTTTTTACGACCTTTTATATTCACCCAAATGTATTGTAAAGACGTGTTTTAGATGTAAAATAATGTGGACTTAACGATAAAAATATAAAAAGTATGATTAGTTCAATACAAATGACTGTAAACGATATTAGCGGAATTATCACCATTTTTTACCCAATTTTTTCCCAAATTTTTTTTCTATTTTTTTATTCACCCAAATGTATTGTAAATACGTGTTTTAGATGTAAAATAATTTGAACTTAACGTTAAAAATATAAAAAGTATGATTAGTTTAATAGAAATGACTTAAGACGATATTTAGCGGAATTATCACCATTTTTGACCAAATTTTTTTTCTATTTTTTCTATTCACCCAAATGTATTGTTAAGGCGTGTTTTAGATGTAAAATAATGTGAACTTAACGTTAAAAATATAAAAAGTATGATTAGTTTAATAGAAATGACTTAAGACGATATTTAGCGGATTCATCACCTGTATTTCAAAATTTTTTTACGACCTTTTATATTCACCCAAATGTATTGTAAAGACGTGCTTTAGATGTAAAATAATTTGGACTTAACGATAAAAATATAAAAAGTATGATTAGTTCAATACAAATGACTTTAAACGATATTTAGCGGAATTATCACCATTTTTTACCAAATTTTTTTTCTATTTTTTGTATTCACCCAAATGTATTGTAGACACGTGTTTTAGATGTAAAATTATGTGAACGTAACGATAAAAATATAAAAAGTATGATTAGTTCAATACAAATGACTTTAAACGATATTTTGCGGATTCATCACCCGTATTTCAAAATTTTTTTACGACCTTTTATATTCACCCAAATGTATTGTAAAGACGTGTTTTAGATGTAAAATTATGTGAACGTAACGATAAAAATATAAAAAGTATGATTAGTTCAATACAAATGACTTTAATCGATATTTAGCGAAATTATCACCATTTTTTACCAAATTTTTTCCCAAATTTTTTTTCTATTTTTTGTATTCACCCAAATGTATTGTAAAGACGTGTTTTAGATGTAAAATAATGTGAACTTAACGATAAAAATATAAAAAGTATGATTAGTTCAATACAAATGACTTTAATCGATATTTAGCGAAATTATCACCATTTTTTACCAAATTTTTTCCCATATTTTTTTTCTATTTTTTGTATTCACCCAAATGTATTGTAGACACGTGTTTTAGATGTAAAATTATGTGAACGTAACGATAAAAATATAAAAAGTATGATTAGTTCAATACAAATGACTTTAAACGATATTTAGCGGAATTATCACCATTTTTTACCCAATTTTTTCCCAAATTTTTTTTCTATTTTTTTATTCACCCAAATGTATTGTAAATACGTGTTTTAGATGTAAAATAGTTTGAACTTAACGTTAAAAATATAAAAAGTATGATTAGTTTAATAGAAATGACTTAAGACGATATTTAGCAGATTCATCACCCGTATTTCAAAATTTTTTTACGACCTTTTATATTCACCCAAATGTATTGTAAAGACGTGTTTTAGATGTAAAATAATGTAAACTTAACGTTAAAATATAAAAAGTATGATTAGTTTAATAGAAATGACTTAAGACGATATTTAGCGGATTCATCACCTGTATTTCAAAATTTTTTTACGACCTTTTATATTCACCCAAATGTATTGTAAACACGTGTTTTAGATGTAAAATTATGTGAACTTAACGATAAAAATATAAAAAGTATGATTAGTTCAATACAAATGACTGTAAACGATATTAGCGGAATTATCACCATTTTTTACCCAATTTTTTCCCAAATTTTTTTTCTATTTTTTGTATTCACCCAAATGTATTGTAAAGACGTGTTTTAGATGTAAAATAATGTGAACTTAACGATAAAAATATAAAAAGTATGATTAGTTCAATACAAATGACTTTAATCGATATTTAGCGAAATTATCACCATTTTTTACCAAATTTTTTCCCAAATTTTTTTTCTATTTTTTGTATTCACCCAAATGTATTGTAAAGACGTGTTTTAGATGTAAAATAATGTGAACTTAACGATAAAAATATAAAAAGTATGATTAGTTCAATACAAATGACTTTAATCGATATTTAGCGAAATTATCACCATTTTTTACCAAATTTTTTCCCAAATTTTTTTTCTATTTTTTGTATTCACCCAAATGTATTGTAGACACGTGTTTTAGATGTAAAATTATGTGAACGTAACGATAAAAATATAAAAAGTATGATTAGTTCAATACAAATGACTTTAAACGATATTTAGCGGAATTATCACCATTTTTTACCCAATTTTTTCCCAAATTTTTTTTCTATTTTTTTATTCACCCAAATGTATTGTAAATACGTGTTTTAGATGTAAAATAATTTGAACTTAACGTTAAAAATATAAAAAGTATGATTAGTTTAATAGAAATGACTTAAGACGATATTTAGCGGAATTATCACCATTTTTGACCAAATTTTTTTTCTATTTTTTCTATTCACCCAAATGTATTGTTAAGGCGTGTTTTAGATGTAAAATAATGTGAACTTAACGTTAAAAATATAAAAAGTATGATTAGTTTAATAGAAATGACTTAAGACGATATTTAGCGGATTCATCACCTGTATTTCAAAATTTTTTTACGACCTTTTATATTCACCCAAATGTATTGTAAAGACGTGCTTTAGATGTAAAATAATTTGGACTTAACGATAAAAATATAAAAAGTATGATTAGTTCAATACAAATGACTTTAAACGATATTTAGCGGAATTATCACCATTTTTTACCAAATTTTTTTTCTATTTTTTGTATTAACCCAAATGTATTGTAGACACGTGTTTTAGATGTAAAATTATGTGAACGTAACGATAAAAATATAAAAAGTATGATTAGTTCAATACAAATGACTTTAAACGATATTTAGCGGAATTATCACCATTTTTTACCAAATTTTTTCCCAAATTTTTTTTCTATTTTTTGTATTCACCCAAATGTATTGTAAACAAGTGTTTTAGATGTAAAATAATGTGAACTTAACGTTAAAAATATAAAAAGTATGGTTAGTTTAATAGAAATGACTTAAGACGATATTTAGCGGATTCATCACCCGTATTTCAAAATTTTTTTACGACCTTTTATATTCACCCAAATGTATTGTAAAGACGTGTTTTAGATGTAAAATAATGTAAACTTAACGTTAAAATATAAAAAGTATGATTAGTTCAATACAAATGACTTTAAACGATATTTAGCGGAATTATCACCATTTTTTACCCAATTTTTTCCCAAATTTTTTTTCTATTTTTTGTATTCACCCAAATGTATTGTAAATACGTGTTTTAGATGTAAAATAATGTGAACTTAACGATAAAAATATAAAAAGTATGATTAGTTCAATACAAATGACTTTAATCGATATTTAGCGAAATTATCACCATTTTTTACCAAATTTTTTCCCAAATTTTTTTTCTATTTTTTGTATTCACCCAAATGTATTGTAGACACGTGTTTTAGATGTAAAATAATGTGAACTTAACGTTAAAAATATAAAAAGTATGATTAGTTTAATAGAAATGACTTAAGACGATATTTAGCGGATTCATCACCTGTATTTCAAAATTTTTTTACGACCTTTTATATTCACCCAAATGTATTGTAAAGACGTGTTTTAGAAGTAAAATAATGTGGACTTAACGATAAAAATATAAAAAGTATGATTAGTTCAATACAAATGACTTTAAACGATATTTAGCGGAATTATCACCATTTTTTACCAAATTTTTTCCCAAATTTTTTTTCTATTTTTTGTATTCACCCAAATGTATTGTAAACACGTGTTTTAGATGTAAAATAATGTGAACTTAACGTTAAAAATATAAAAAGTATGATTAGTTTAATAGAAATGACTTAAGACGATATTTAGCGGATTCATCACCTGTATTTCAAAATTTTTTTACGACCTTTTATATTCACCCAAATGTATTGTAAAGACGTGTTTTAGATGTAAAATAATGTGAACTTAACGTTAAAAATATAAAAAGTATGATTAGTTTAATAGAAATGACTTAGGACGATATTTAGCGGATTCATCACCTGTATTTCAAAATTTTTTTACGACCTTTTATATTCATCCAAATGTATTGTAAAGACGTGTTTTAGATGTAAAATTATGTGAACTTAACGATAAAAATGTAAAAAGTATGATTAGTTTAATAGAAATGACTTAGGACGATATTTAGCGGATTCATCACCTGTATTTCAAAATTTTTTTACGACCTTTTATATTCACCCAAATGTATTGTAAAGACGTGTTTTAGATGTAAAATAATGTGAACTTAACGTTAAAAATGTAAAAAGTATGATTAGTTTAATAGAAATGACTTAGGACGATATTTAGCGGATTCATCACCTGTATTTCAAAATTTTTTTACGACCTTTTATATTCACCCAAATGTATTGTAAAGACGTGTTTTAGATGTAAAATAATGTGAACTTAACGATAAAAATATAAAAAGTATGATTAGTTCAATACAAATGACTTTAATCGATATTTAGCGAAATTATCACCATTTTTTACCAAATTTTTTCCCAAATTTTTTTTCTATTTTTTGTATTCACCCAAATGTATTGTAAACAAGTGTTTTAGATGTAAAATATTGTGAACTTAACGTTAAAAATATAAAAAGTATGGTTAGTTTAATAGAAATGACTTAAGACGATATTTAGAGGATTCATCACCCGTATTTCAAAATTTTTTTACGACCTTTTATATTCACCCAAATGTATTGTAAAGACGTGTTTTAGATGTAAAATAATGTGGACTTAACGATAAAAATATAAAAAGTATGATTAGTTCAATACAAATGACTGTAAACGATATTAGCGGAATTATCACCATTTTTTACCCAATTTTTTCCCAAATTTTTTTTCTATTTTTTTATTCACCCAAATGTATTGTAAATACGTGTTTTAGATGTAAAATAATTTGAACTTAACGTTAAAAATATAAAAAGTATGATTAGTTTAATAGAAATGACTTAAGACGATATTTAGCGGAATTATCACCATTTTTGACCAAATTTTTTTTCTATTTTTTCTATTCACCCAAATGTATTGTTAAGGCGTGTTTTAGATGTAAAATAATGTGAACTTAACGTTAAAAATATAAAAAGTATGATTAGTTTAATAGAAATGACTTAAGACGATATTTAGCGGATTCATCACCTGTATTTCAAAATTTTTTTACGACCTTTTATATTCACCCAAATGTATTGTAAAGACGTGCTTTAGATGTAAAATAATTTGGACTTAACGATAAAAATATAAAAAGTATGATTAGTTCAATACAAATGACTTTAAACGATATTTAGCGGAATTATCACCATTTTTTACCAAATTTTTTTTCTATTTTTTGTATTCACCCAAATGTATTGTAGACACGTGTTTTAGATGTAAAATTATGTGAACGTAACGATAAAAATATAAAAAGTATGATTAGTTCAATACAAATGACTTTAAACGATATTTTGCGGATTCATCACCCGTATTTCAAAATTTTTTTACGACCTTTTATATTCACCCAAATGTATTGTAAAGACGTGTTTTAGATGTAAAATTATGTGAACGTAACGATAAAAATATAAAAAGTATGATTAGTTCAATACAAATGACTTTAATCGATATTTAGCGAAATTATCACCATTTTTTACCAAATTTTTTCCCAAATTTTTTTTCTATTTTTTGTATTCACCCAAATGTATTGTAAAGACGTGTTTTAGATGTAAAATAATGTGAACTTAACGATAAAAATATAAAAAGTATGATTAGTTCAATACAAATGACTTTAATCGATATTTAGCGAAATTATCACCATTTTTTACCAAATTTTTTCCCATATTTTTTTTCTATTTTTTGTATTCACCCAAATGTATTGTAGACACGTGTTTTAGATGTAAAATTATGTGAACGTAACGATAAAAATATAAAAAGTATGATTAGTTCAATACAAATGACTTTAAACGATATTTAGCGGAATTATCACCATTTTTTACCCAATTTTTTCCCAAATTTTTTTTCTATTTTTTTATTCACCCAAATGTATTGTAAATACGTGTTTTAGATGTAAAATAGTTTGAACTTAACGTTAAAAATATAAAAAGTATGATTAGTTTAATAGAAATGACTTAAGACGATATTTAGCAGATTCATCACCCGTATTTCAAAATTTTTTTACGACCTTTTATATTCACCCAAATGTATTGTAAAGACGTGTTTTAGATGTAAAATAATGTAAACTTAACGTTAAAATATAAAAAGTATGATTAGTTTAATAGAAATGACTTAAGACGATATTTAGCGGATTCATCACCTGTATTTCAAAATTTTTTTACGACCTTTTATATTCACCCAAATGTATTGTAAACACGTGTTTTAGATGTAAAATTATGTGAACTTAACGATAAAAATATAAAAAGTATGATTAGTTCAATACAAATGACTGTAAACGATATTAGCGGAATTATCACCATTTTTTACCCAATTTTTTCCCAAATTTTTTTTCTATTTTTTGTATTCACCCAAATGTATTGTAAAGACGTGTTTTAGATGTAAAATAATGTGAACTTAACGATAAAAATATAAAAAGTATGATTAGTTCAATACAAATGACTTTAATCGATATTTAGCGAAATTATCACCATTTTTTACCAAATTTTTTCCCAAATTTTTTTTCTATTTTTTGTATTCACCCAAATGTATTGTAAAGACGTGTTTTAGATGTAAAATAATGTGAACTTAACGATAAAAATATAAAAAGTATGATTAGTTCAATACAAATGACTTTAATCGATATTTAGCGAAATTATCACCATTTTTTACCAAATTTTTTCCCAAATTTTTTTTCTATTTTTTGTATTCACCCAAATGTATTGTAGACACGTGTTTTAGATGTAAAATTATGTGAACGTAACGATAAAAATATAAAAAGTATGATTAGTTCAATACAAATGACTTTAAACGATATTTAGCGGAATTATCACCATTTTTTACCCAATTTTTTCCCAAATTTTTTTTCTATTTTTTTATTCACCCAAATGTATTGTAAATACGTGTTTTAGATGTAAAATAATTTGAACTTAACGTTAAAAATATAAAAAGTATGATTAGTTTAATAGAAATGACTTAAGACGATATTTAGCGGAATTATCACCATTTTTGACCAAATTTTTTTTCTATTTTTTCTATTCACCCAAATGTATTGTTAAGGCGTGTTTTAGATGTAAAATAATGTGAACTTAACGTTAAAAATATAAAAAGTATGATTAGTTTAATAGAAATGACTTAAGACGATATTTAGCGGATTCATCACCTGTATTTCAAAATTTTTTTACGACCTTTTATATTCACCCAAATGTATTGTAAAGACGTGCTTTAGATGTAAAATAATTTGGACTTAACGATAAAAATATAAAAAGTATGATTAGTTCAATACAAATGACTTTAAACGATATTTAGCGGAATTATCACCATTTTTTACCAAATTTTTTTTCTATTTTTTGTATTAACCCAAATGTATTGTAGACACGTGTTTTAGATGTAAAATTATGTGAACGTAACGATAAAAATATAAAAAGTATGATTAGTTCAATACAAATGACTTTAAACGATATTTAGCGGAATTATCACCATTTTTTACCAAATTTTTTCCCAAATTTTTTTTCTATTTTTTGTATTCACCCAAATGTATTGTAAACAAGTGTTTTAGATGTAAAATAATGTGAACTTAACGTTAAAAATATAAAAAGTATGGTTAGTTTAATAGAAATGACTTAAGACGATATTTAGCGGATTCATCACCCGTATTTCAAAATTTTTTTACGACCTTTTATATTCACCCAAATGTATTGTAAAGACGTGTTTTAGATGTAAAATAATGTAAACTTAACGTTAAAATATAAAAAGTATGATTAGTTCAATACAAATGACTTTAAACGATATTTAGCGGAATTATCACCATTTTTTACCCAATTTTTTCCCAAATTTTTTTTCTATTTTTTGTATTCACCCAAATGTATTGTAAATACGTGTTTTAGATGTAAAATAATGTGAACTTAACGATAAAAATATAAAAAGTATGATTAGTTCAATACAAATGACTTTAATCGATATTTAGCGAAATTATCACCATTTTTTACCAAATTTTTTCCCAAATTTTTTTTCTATTTTTTGTATTCACCCAAATGTATTGTAGACACGTGTTTTAGATGTAAAATAATGTGAACTTAACGTTAAAAATATAAAAAGTATGATTAGTTTAATAGAAATGACTTAAGACGATATTTAGCGGATTCATCACCTGTATTTCAAAATTTTTTTACGACCTTTTATATTCACCCAAATGTATTGTAAAGACGTGTTTTAGAAGTAAAATAATGTGGACTTAACGATAAAAATATAAAAAGTATGATTAGTTCAATACAAATGACTTTAAACGATATTTAGCGGAATTATCACCATTTTTTACCAAATTTTTTCCCAAATTTTTTTTCTATTTTTTGTATTCACCCAAATGTATTGTAAACACGTGTTTTAGATGTAAAATAATGTGAACTTAACGTTAAAAATATAAAAAGTATGATTAGTTTAATAGAAATGACTTAAGACGATATTTAGCGGATTCATCACCTGTATTTCAAAATTTTTTTACGACCTTTTATATTCACCCAAATGTATTGTAAAGACGTGTTTTAGATGTAAAATAATGTGAACTTAACGTTAAAAATATAAAAAGTATGATTAGTTTAATAGAAATGACTTAGGACGATATTTAGCGGATTCATCACCTGTATTTCAAAATTTTTTTACGACCTTTTATATTCATCCAAATGTATTGTAAAGACGTGTTTTAGATGTAAAATTATGTGAACTTAACGATAAAAATGTAAAAAGTATGATTAGTTTAATAGAAATGACTTAGGACGATATTTAGCGGATTCATCACCTGTATTTCAAAATTTTTTTACGACCTTTTATATTCACCCAAATGTATTGTAAAGACGTGTTTTAGATGTAAAATAATGTGAACTTAACGTTAAAAATGTAAAAAGTATGATTAGTTTAATAGAAATGACTTAGGACGATATTTAGCGGATTCATCACCTGTATTTCAAAATTTTTTTACGACCTTTTATATTCACCCAAATGTATTGTAAAGACGTGTTTTAGATGTAAAATAATGTGAACTTAACGATAAAAATATAAAAAGTATGATTAGTTCAATACAAATGACTTTAATCGATATTTAGCGAAATTATCACCATTTTTTACCAAATTTTTTTTCTATTTTTTGTATTCACCCAAATGTATTGTAAACAAGTGTTTTAGATGTAAAATAATGTGAACTTAACGTTAAAAATATAAAAAGTATGATTAGTTTAATAGAAATGACTTAAGACGATATTTAGCGGATTCATCACCCGTATTTCAAAATTTTTTTACGACCTTTTATATTCACCCAAATGTATTGTAAAGACGTGTTTTAGATGTAAAATAATGTAAACTTAACGTTAAAATATAAAAAGTATGATTAGTTTAATAGAAATGACTTAAGACGATATTTAGCGGATTCATCACCTGTATTTCAAAATTTTTTTACGACCTTTTATATTCACCCAAATGTATTGTAAACACGTGTTTTAGATGTAAAATTATGTGAACTTAACGATAAAAATATAAAAAGTATGATTAGTTCAATACAAATGACTGTAAACGATATTAGCGGAATTATCACCATTTTTTACCCAATTTTTTCCCAAATTTTTTTTCTATTTTTTGTATTCACCCAAATGTATTGTAAAGACGTGTTTTAGATGTAAAATAATGTGAACTTAACGATAAAAATATAAAAAGTATGATTAGTTCAATACAAATGACTTTAATCGATATTTAGCGAAATTATCACCATTTTTTACCAAATTTTTTCCCAAATTTTTTTTCTATTTTTTGTATTCACCCAAATGTATTGTAAAGACGTGTTTTAGATGTAAAATAATGTGAACTTAACGATAAAAATATAAAAAGTATGATTAGTTCAATACAAATGACTTTAATCGATATTTAGCGAAATTATCACCATTTTTTACCAAATTTTTTCCCAAATTTTTTTTCTATTTTTTGTATTCACCCAAATGTATTGTAGACACGTGTTTTAGATGTAAAATTATGTGAACGTAACGATAAAAATATAAAAAGTATGATTAGTTCAATACAAATGACTTTAAACGATATTTAGCGGAATTATCACCATTTTTTACCCAATTTTTTCCCAAATTTTTTTTCTATTTTTTTATTCACCCAAATGTATTGTAAATACGTGTTTTAGATGTAAAATAATTTGAACTTAACGTTAAAAATATAAAAAGTATGATTAGTTTAATAGAAATGACTTAAGACGATATTTAGCGGAATTATCACCATTTTTGACCAAATTTTTTTTCTATTTTTTCTATTCACCCAAATGTATTGTTAAGGCGTGTTTTAGATGTAAAATAATGTGAACTTAACGTTAAAAATATAAAAAGTATGATTAGTTTAATAGAAATGACTTAAGACGATATTTAGCGGATTCATCACCTGTATTTCAAAATTTTTTTACGACCTTTTATATTCACCCAAATGTATTGTAAAGACGTGCTTTAGATGTAAAATAATTTGGACTTAACGATAAAAATATAAAAAGTATGATTAGTTCAATACAAATGACTTTAAACGATATTTAGCGGAATTATCACCATTTTTTACCAAATTTTTTTTCTATTTTTTGTATTAACCCAAATGTATTGTAGACACGTGTTTTAGATGTAAAATAATGTGAACTTAACGTTAAAAATGTAAAAAGTATGATTAGTTTAATAGAAATGACTTAGGACGATATTTAGCGGATTCATCACCTGTATTTCAAAATTTTTTTACGACCTTTTATATTCACCCAAATGTATTGTAAAGACGTGTTTTAGATGTAAAATAATGTGAACTTAACGATAAAAATATAAAAAGTATGATTAGTTCAATACAAATGACTTTAATCGATATTTAGCGAAATTATCACCATTTTTTACCAAATTTTTTTTCTATTTTTTGTATTCACCCAAATGTATTGTAAACAAGTGTTTTAGATGTAAAATAATGTGAACTTAACGTTAAAAATATAAAAAGTATGATTAGTTTAATAGAAATGACTTAAGACGATATTTAGCGGATTCATCACCTGTATTTCAAAATTTTTTACGACCTTTTATATTCACCCAAATGTATTGTAAAGACGTGTTTTAGATGTAAAATAATGCGAACTTAACGATAAAAATATAAAAAGTATGATTAGTTCAATACAAATGACTTTAAACGATATTTAGCGGAATTATCACCATTTTTTACCAAATTTTTTCCCAAATTTTTTTTCTATTTTTTGTATTCACCCAAATGTAATGTAAATACGTGTTTTAGATGTAAAATAATGTGAACTTAACGATAAAAATATAAAAAGTATGATTAGTTCAATACAAATGACTTTAATCGATATTTAGCGAAATTATCACCATTTTTTACCAAATTTTTTCCCAAATTTTTTTTCTATTTTTTGTATTCACCCAAATGTATTGTAAAGACGTGTTTTAGATGTAAAATAATGTGGACTTAACGATAAAAATATAAAAAGTATGATTAGTTCAATACAAATGACTTTAAACGATATTATAGCGGAATTATCACCATTTTTTACCAAATTTTTTTTCTATTTTTTGTATTCACCCAAATGTATTGTAAAGACGTGTTTTAGATGTAAAATAATGTGAACTTAACGTTAAAAATGTAAAAAGTATGATAAGTTTAATAGAAATGACTTAGGACGATATTTAGCGGATTCATCACCTGTATTTCAAAATTTTTTTACGACCTTTTATATTCACCCAAATGTATTGTAAAGACGTGTTTTAGATGTAAAATAATGTGAACATAACGATAAAAATATAAAAAGTATGATTAGTTCAATACAAATGACTTTAATCGATATTTAGCGAAATTATCACAATTTTTTACCAAATTTTTTCCCAAATTTTTTTTCTATTTTTTGTATTCACCCAAATGTATTGTAAACAAGTGTTTTAGATGTAAAATAATGTGAACTTTACGTTAAAAATATAAAAAGTATGATTAGTTTAATAGAAATGACTTAAGACGATATTTAGCGGATTCATCAACCGTATTTCAAAATTTTTTTACGACATTTTATATTCACCCAAATGTATTGTAAAGACGTGTTTTAGATGTAAAATAATGTAAACCTAACGTTAAAATATAAAAAGTATGATTAGTTTAATAGAAATGACTTAAGACGATATTTAGCGGATTCATCACCTGTATTTCAAAATTTTTTTACGACCTTTTATATTCACCCAAATGTATTGTAAACACGTGTTTTAGATGTAAAATTATGTGAACTTAACGATAAAAATATAAAAAGTATGATTAGTTCAATACAAATGACTTTAATCGATATTTAGCGAAATTATCACCATTTTTTACAAAATTTTTTCCCAAATTTTTTTTCTATTTTTTGTATTCACCCAAATGTATTGTAAAGACGTGTTTTAGATGTAAAATAATGTGGACTTAACGATAAAAATATAAAAAGTATGATTAGTTCAATACAAATGACATTAAACGATATTTAGCGGAATTATCACCATTTTTTACCAAATATTTTTCTATTTTTTGTATTCACCCAAATGTATTGTAAACACGTGTTTTAGATGTAAAATAATGTGAACTTAACGTTAAAAATATAAAAAGTATGATTAGTTTAATAGAAATGACTTAAGACGATATTTAGCGGATTCATCACCCGTATTTCAAAATTTTTTTACGACCTTTTATATTCACCCAAATGTATTGTAAAGACGTGTTTTAGATGTAAAATTATGTGAACTTAACGATAAAAATATAAAAAGTATGATTAGTTCAATACAAATGACTTTAAACGATATTTAGCGGAATTATCACCATTTTTTACCCAATTTTTTCCCAAATTTTTTTTCTATTTTTTGTATTCACCCAAATGTATTGTAAAGACGTGTTTTAGATGTAAAATAATGTGAACTTTACGTTAAAAATATAAAAAGTATGATTAGTTTAATAGAAATGACTTAAGACGATATTTAGCGGATTCATCACCCGTATTTCAAAATTTTTTTACGACCTTTTATATTCACCCAAATGTATTGTAAAGACGTGTTTTAGATGTAAAATAATGTAAACTTAACGTTAAAATATAAAAAGTATGATTAGTTTAATAGAAATGACTTAAGACGATATTTAGCGGATTCATCACCTGTATTTCAAAATTTTTTTACGACCTTTTATATTCACCCAAATGTATTGTAAACACGTGTTTTAGATGTAAAATTATGTGGACTTAACGATAAAAATATAAAAAGTATGATTAGTTCAATACAAATGACTTTAAACGATATTTAGCGGAATTATCACCATTTTTTACCAAATTTTTTTTCTATTTTTTGTATTCACCCAAATGTATTGTAAAGACGTGTTTTAGATGTAAAATAATGTGAACTTAACGATAAAAATATAAAAAGTATGATTAGTTCAATACAAATGACTTTAATCGATATTTAGCGAATTTATCACTGTTTTTTACCAAATTTTTTCCCAAATTTTTTTTCTATTTTTTGTATTCAACCAAATGTATTGTAGACACGTGTTTTAGATGTAAAATAATGTGAACTTAACGTTAAAAATATAAAAAGTATGATTAGTTTAATAGAAATGACTTAAGACGATATTTAGCGGATTCATCACTCGTATTTCAAAATTTTTTTACGACCTTTTATATTCACCCAAATGTATTGTAAAGACGTGTTTTAGATGTAAAATTATGTGAATTTAACGATAAAAATATAAAAAGTATGATTAGTTCAATACAAATGAATTTAAACGATATTTAGCGGAATTATCACCATTTTTTACCCAATTTTTTCCCAAATTTTTTTTCTATTCTTTGTATTCACCCAAATGTATTGTAAATACGTGTTTTAGATGTAAAATAATGTGAACTTAACGATAAAAATATAAAAAGTATGATTAGTTCAATACAAATGACTTTAATCGATATTTAGCGAAATTATCACCATTTTTTAACAAATTTTTTCCCAAATTTTTTTTCTATTTTTTGTATTCACCCAAATGTATTGTAGACACGTGTTTTAGATGTAAAATAATGTGAACTTAACGTTAAAAATATAAAAAGTATGATTAGTTTAATAGAAATGACTTAAGAGGATATTTAGCGGATTCATCACCCGTATTTCAAAATTTTTTTACGACCTTTTATATTCACCCAAATATATTGTAAAGACGTGTTTTAGATGTAAAATTATGTGAACGTAACGATAAAAATATAAAAAGTATGATTAGTTCAATACAAATGACTTTAAACGATATTTATCGGAATTATCACCATTTTTTACCCAATTTTTTCCCAAATTTTTTTTCTATTTTTTTATTCACCCAAATGTATTGTAAATACGTGTTTTAGATGTAAAATAATGTGAACTTAACGTTAAAAATATAAAAAGTATGATTAGTTTAATAGAAATGACTTAAGACGATATTTAGCGGATTCATCACCTGTATTTCAAAATTTTTTTAGGACCTTTTATATTCACCCAAATGTATTGTAAAGACGTGTTTTAGATGTAAAATAATGTGAACTTAACGTTAAAAATATAAAAAGTATGATTAGTTTAGTAGAAATGACTTAGGACGATATTTATCGGATTCATCACCTGTATTTCATAATTTTTTTACGACCTTTTATATTCACCCAAATGTATTATAAAGATGTGTTTTAGATGTAAAATTATGTGAACGTAACGATAAAAATATAAAAAGTATGATTAGTTCAATACAAATGACTTTTAACGATATTTAGCGGAATTATCACCATTTTTTACCCAATTTTTTCCCAAATTTTTTTTCTATTTTTTTATTCACCCAAATGTATTGTAAATACGTGTTTTAGATGTAAAATAATGTGAACTTAACGTTAAAAATATAAAAAGTATGATTAGTTTAATAGAAATGACTTAAGACGATATTTAGCGGATTCATCACCTGTATTTCAAAATTTTTTTACGACCTTTTATATTCACCCAAATGTATTGTAAAGACGTGTTTTAGATGTAAAATAATGTGAACTTAACGTTAAAAATATAAAAAGTATGATTAGTTTAATAGAAATGACTTTAAACGATATTTAGCGGAATTATCACCATTTTTTACCAAATTTTTTCCCAAATTTTTTTTCTATTTTTTGTATTCACCCAAATGTAATGTAAATACGTGTTTTAGATGTAAAATAATGTGGACTTAACGATAAAAATATAAAAAGTATGATTAGTTCAATACAAATGACTTTAAACGATATTTAGCGGAATTATCACCATTTTTTACCAAATTTTTTTTCTATTTTTTGTATTCACCCAAATGTATTGTAAAGACGTGTTTTAGATGTAAAATAATGTGAACTTAACGATAAAAATATAAAAAGTATGATTAGTTCAATACAAATGACTTTAATCGATATTTAGCGAATTTATCACCGTTTTTTACAAAATTTTTTCCCAAATTTTTTTTCTATTTTTTGTATTCAACCAAATGTATTGTAGACACGTGTTTTAGATGTAAAATAATGTGAACTTAACGTTAAAAATATAAAAAGTATGATTAGTTTAATAGAAATGACTTAAGACGATATTTAGCGGATTCATCACTCGTATTTCAAAATTTTTTTACGACCTTTTATATTCACCCAAATGTATTGTAAAGACGTGTTTTAGATGTAAAATTATGTGAACTTAACGATAAAAATATAAAAAGTATGATTAGTTCAATACAAATGTCTTTAAACGATATTTAGCGGAATTATCACCATTTTTTACCCAATTTTTTCCCAAATTTTTTTTCTATTTTTTGTATTCACCCAAATGTATTGTAAATACGTGTTTTAGATGTAAAATAATGTGAACTTAACGTTAAAAATATAAAAAGTATGATTAGTTTAATAGAAATGACTTAAGACGATATTTAGCGGATTCATCACCTGTATTTCAAAATTTTTTTAGGACCTTTTATATTCACCCAAATGTATTGTAAAGACGTGTTTTAGATGTAAAATAATGTGAACTTAACGTTAAAAATATAAAAAGTATGATTAGTTTAGTAGAAATGACTTAGGACGATATTTATCGGATTCATCACCTGTATTTCATAATTTTTTTACGACCTTTTATATTCACCCAAATGTATTATAAAGATGTGTTTTAGATGTAAAATTATGTGAACGTAACGATAAAAATATAAAAAGTATGATTAGTTCAATACAAATGACTTTTAACGATATTTAGCGGAATTATCACCATTTTTTACCCAATTTTTTCCCAAATTTTTTTTCTATTTTTTTATTCACCCAAATGTATTGTAAAGACGTGTTTTAGATGTAAAATAATGTGAACTTAACGTTAAAAATATAAAAAGTATGATTAGTTTAGTAGAAATGACTTAGGACGATATTTATCGGATTCATCACCTGTATTTCATAATTTTTTTACGACCTTTTATATTCACCCAAATGTATTGTAAAGACGTGTTTTATATGTAAAATAATGTAAACTTAACGTTAAAATATAAAAAGTATGATTAGTTCAATACAAATGACTTTAAACGATATTTAGCGGAATTATCACCATTTTTTACCCAATTTTTTCCCAAATTTTTTTTCTATTTTTTTATTCACCCAAATGTATTGTAAATACGTGTTTTAGATGTAAAATAATGTGAACTTAACGTTAAAAATATTAAAAGTATGATTAGTTTAATAGAAATGACTTAAGACGATATTTAGCGGATTCATCACCCGTATTTCAAAATTTTTTTACGACCTTTTATATTCACCCAAATGTATTGTAAAGACGTGTTTTAGATGTAAAATTATGTGAACGTAACGATAAAAATATAAAAAGTATGATTAGTTCAATACAAATGACTTTAAACGATATTTAGCGGAATTATCACCATTTTTTACCCAATTTTTTCCCAAATTTTTTTTCTATTTTTTTATTCACCCAAATGTATTGTAAATACGTGTTTTAGATGTAAAATAATGTGAACTTAACGTTAAAAATATAAAAAGTAGGATTAGTTTAATAGAAATGACTTAAGACGATATTTAGCGGATTCATCACCCGTATTTCAAAATTTTTTTACGACCTTTTATATTCACCCAAATGTATTGTAAAGACGTGTTTTAGATGTAAAATTATGTGAACTTAACGATAAAAATATAAAAAGTATGATTAGTTCAATACAAATGAATTTAAACGATATTTAGCGGAATTATCACCATTTTTTACCCAATTTTTTCCCAAATTTTTTTTCTATTCTTTGTATTCACCCAAATGTATTGTAAATACGTGTTTTAGATGTAATATAATGTGAACTTAACGATAAAAATATAAAAAGTATGATTAGTTCAATACAAATGACTTTAATCGATATTTAGCGAAATTATCACCATTTTTTAACAAATTTTTTCCCAAATTTTTTTTCTATTTTTTGTATTCACCCAAATGTATTGTAGATACGTGTTTTAGATGTAAAATAATGTGAACTTAACGTTAAAAATATAAAAAGTATGATTAGTTTAATAGAAATGACTTAAGACGATATTTAGCGGATTCATCACCCGTATTTCAAAATTTTTTTACGACCTTTTATATTCAGCCAAATGTATTGTAAAGACGTGTTTTAGATGTAAAATTATGTGAACGTAACGATAAAAATATAAAAAGTATGATTAGTTCAATACAAATGACTTTAAACGATATTTAGCGGAATTATCACCATTTTTTACCCAATTTTTTCCCAAATTTTTTTTCTATTTTTTTATTCACCCAAATGTATTGTAAATACGTGTTTTAGATGTAAAATAATGTGAACTTAACGTTAAAAATATAAAAAGTATGATTAGTTTAATAGAAATGACTTAAGACGATATTTAGCGGATTCATCACCTGTATTTCAAAATTTTTTTAGGACCTTTTATATTCACCCAAATGTATTGTAAAGACGTGTTTTAGATGTAAAATAATGTGAACTTAACGTTAAAAATATAAAAAGTATGATTAGTTTAGTAGAAATGACTTAGGACGATATTTATCGGATTCATCACCTGTATTTCATAATTTTTTTACGACCTTTTATATTCACCCAAATGTATTATAAAGATGTGTTTTAGATGTAAAATTATGTGAACGTAACGATAAAAATATAAAAAGTATGATTAGTTCAATACAAATGACTTTTAACGATATTTAGCGGAATTATCACCATTTTTTACCCAATTTTTTCCCAAATTTTTTTTCTATTTTTTTATTCACCCAAATGTATTGTAAATACGTGTTTTAGATGTAAAATAATGTGAACTTAACGTTAAAAATATAAAAAGTATGATTAGTTTAATAGAAATGACTTAAGACGATATTTAGCGGATTCATCACCTGTATTTCAAAATTTTTTTACGACCTTTTATATTCACCCAAATGTATTGTAAAGACGTGTTTTAGATGTAAAATAATGTGAACTTAACGTTAAAAATATAAAAAGTATGATTAGTTTAATAGAAATGACTTTAAACGATATTTAGCGGAATTATCACCATTTTTTACCAAATTTTTTCCCAAATTTTTTTTCTATTTTTTGTATTCACCCAAATGTAATGTAAATACGTGTTTTAGATGTAAAATAATGTGGACTTAACGATAAAAATATAAAAAGTATGATTAGTTCAATACAAATGACTTTAAACGATATTTAGCGGAATTATCACCATTTTTTACCAAATTTTTTTTCTATTTTTTGTATTCACCCAAATGTATTGTAAAGACGTGTTTTAGATGTAAAATAATGTGAACTTAACGATAAAAATATAAAAAGTATGATTAGTTCAATACAAATGACTTTAATCGATATTTAGCGAATTTATCACCGTTTTTTACAAAATTTTTTCCCAAATTTTTTTTCTATTTTTTGTATTCAACCAAATGTATTGTAGACACGTGTTTTAGATGTAAAATAATGTGAACTTAACGTTAAAAATATAAAAAGTATGATTAGTTTAATAGAAATGACTTAAGACGATATTTAGCGGATTCATCACTCGTATTTCAAAATTTTTTTACGACCTTTTATATTCACCCAAATGTATTGTAAAGACGTGTTTTAGATGTAAAATTATGTGAACTTAACGATAAAAATATAAAAAGTATGATTAGTTCAATACAAATGAATTTAAACGATATTTAGCGGAATTATCACCATTTTTTACCCAATTTTTTCCCAAATTTTTTTTCTATTCTTTGTATTCACCCAAATGTATTGTAAATACGTGTTTTAGATGTAATATAATGTGAACTTAACGATAAAAATATAAAAAGTATGATTAGTTCAATACAAATGACTTTAATCAATATTTAGCGAAATTATCACCATTTTTTAACAAATTTTTTCCCAAATTTTTTTTCTATTTTTTGTATTCACCCAAATGTATTGTAGATACGTGTTTT
Source organism: Diuraphis noxia (assembly GCF_037042655.1). NCBI lineage: Eukaryota > Metazoa > Arthropoda > Insecta > Hemiptera > Aphididae > Diuraphis > Diuraphis noxia. The sequence continues at coordinate 898,786 of NW_028301722.1, read as the reverse complement.
AGATGTAAAATAATGTGAACTTAACGTTAAAAATATAAAAAGTATGATTAGTTTAATAGAAATGACTTAAGACGATATTTAGCGGATTCATCACCCGTATTTCAAAATTTTTTTACGACCTTTTATATTCACCCAAATGTATTGTAAAGACGTGTTTTAGATGTAAAATAATGTGAACTTAACGTTAAAAATATAAAAAGTATGATTAGTTTAGTAGAAATGATTTAGGACGATATTTAGCGGATTCATCACCTGTATTTCAAAATTTTTTTACGACCTTTTATATTCACCCAAATGTATTGTAAAGACGTGTTTTAGATGTAAAATAATGTGAACTTAACGTTAAAAATATAAAAAGTATGATTAGTTTAATAGAAATGACTTTAAACGATATTTAGCGGAATTATCACCATTTTTTACCAAATTTTTTCCCAAATTTTTTTTCTATTTTTTGTATTCACCCAAATGTAATGTAAATACGTGTTTTAGATGTAAAATAATGTGAACTTAACGATAAAAATATAAAAAGTATGATTAGTTCAATACAAATGACTTTCATCGATATTTAGCGAAATTATCACCATTTTTTACCAAATTTTTTCCCAAATTTTTTTTCTATTTTTTGTATTCACCCAAATGTATTGTAAATACGTGTTTTAGATATAAAATAATGTGAACTTAACGTTAAAAATATAAAAAGTATGATTAGTTTAATAGAAATGATTTAGGACGATATTTAGCGGATTCATCACCTGTATTTCAAAATTTTTTTACGACAATTTTATATTCACCCAAATGTATTGTAAATACGTGTTTTAGATATAAAATAATGTGAACTTAACGTTAAAAATATAAAAAGTATGATTAGTTTAATAGAAATGATTTAGGACGATATTTAGCGGATTCATCACCTGTATTTCAAAATTTTTTTACGACAATTTTATATTCACCCAAATGTATTGTAAAGACGTGTTTTAGATGTAAAATTATGTGAACTTAACGATAAAAATATAAAAAGTATGATTAGTTTAATACAAATGACTTTAATCGATATTTAGCGAAATTATCACCATTTTTTACCAAATTTTTTTTCTATTTTTTGTATTCACCCAAATGTATTTTAAACAAGTGTTTTAGATGTAAAATAATGTGAACTTAACGTTAAAAATATAAAAAGTATGATTAGTTTAATAGAAATGACTTAAGACGATATTTAGCGGATTCATCACCCGTATTTCAAAATTTTTTTACGACCTTTTATATTCACCCAAATGTATTGTAAAGACGTGTTTTAGATGTAAAATAATGTAAACTTAACGTTAAAATATAAAAAGTATGATTAGTTTAATAGAAATGACTTAGGACGATATTTATCGGATTCATCACCTGTATTTCATAATTTTTTTACGACCTTTTATATTCACCCAAATGTATTATAAAGATGTGTTTTAGATTTAAAATTATGTGAACGTAACGATAAAAATATAAAAAGTATGATTAGGTCAATACAAATGACTTTAAACGATATTTAGCGGAATTATTACCATTTTTTACCCAATTTTTTCCCAAATTTTTTTTCTATTTTTTTATTCACCCAAATGTATTGTAAATACGTGTTTTAGATGTAAAATAATGTGAACTTAACGTTAAAAATATAAAAAGTATGATTAGATTAATAGAAATGACTTAAGACGATATTTAGCGGATTCATCACCTGTATTTCAAAATTTTTTTACGACCTTTTATATTCACCCAAATGTATTGTAAAGACGTGTTTTAGATGTAAAATAATGTGAACTTAACGTTAAAAATATAAAAAGTATGATTAGTTTAATAGAAATGACTTTAAACGATATTTAGCGGAATTATCACCATTTTTTACCCAATTTTTTCCCAAATTTTTTTTCTATTTTTTGTATTCACCCAAATGTATTGTAAATACGTGTTTTAGATGTAAAATAATGTGAACTTAACGATAAAAATATAAAAAGTATGATTAGTTCAATACAAATGACTTTAATCGATATTTAGCGGAATTATCACCATTTTTTACCAAATTTTTTTTCTATTTTTTGTATTCACCCAAATGTATTGTAAACACGTGTTTTAGATGTAAAATAATGTGAACTTAACGTTAAAAATATAAAAAGTATGATTAGTTCAATACAAATGACTTTAATCGATATTTAGCGAAATTATCACCATTTTTTACCAAATTTTTTCCCAAATTTTTTTTCTATTTTTTGTATTCACCCAAATGTATTGTAAAGACGTGTTTTAGATGTAAAATAATGTGAACTTAACGATAAAAATATAAAAAGTATGATTAGTTCAATACAAATGACTTTAATCGATATTTAGCGAAATTATCACCATTTTTTACCAAATTTTTTCCCAAATTTTTTTTCTATTTTTTGTATTCACCCAAATGTAATGTAAAGACGTGTTTTAGATGTAAAATAATGTGAACTTAACGATAAAAATATAAAAAGTATGATTAGTTCAATACAAATGTCTTTAATCGATATTTAGCGAAATTATCACCATTTTTTACCCAATTTATTCCCAAATTTTTTTTCTATTTTTTGTATTCACCCAAATGTATTGTAAAGACGTGTTTTAGATGTAAAATAATGTGAACTTAACGATAAAAATATAAAAAGTATGATTAGTTCAATACAAATGACTTTAAACGATATTTAGCGAAATTATCACCATTTTTTACCAAATTTTTTCCCAAATTTTTTTTCTATTTTTTGTATTCACCCAAATGTATTGTAAACACGTGTTTTAGATGTAAAATAATGTGAACTTAACGTTAAAAATATAAAAAGTATGATTAGTTTAATAGAAATGACTTAAGACGATATTTAGCGGATTCATCACCTGTATTTCAAAATTTTTTTACGACCTTTTATATTCACCCAAATGTATTGTAAAGACGTGTTTTAGATGTAAAATTATGTGAACTTAACGATAAAAATATAAAAAGTATGATTAGTTTAATAGAAATGACTTAGGACGATATTTAGCGGATTCATCACCTATATTTCAAAATTTTTTTACGACCTTTTATATTCACCCAAATGTATTGTAAAGACGTGTCTTAGATGTAAAATAATGTGAACTTAACGATAAAAATATAAAAAGTATGATTAGTTCAATACAAATGACTTTAAACGATATTCAGCGGAATTATCACCATTTTTTACCAAATTTTTTTTCTATTTTTTGTATTCACCCAAATGTATTGTAAAGACGTGTTTTAGATGTAAAATAATGTGAACTTAACGTTAAAAATATAAAAAGTATGATTAGTTCAATACAAATGACTTTAAACGTTATTTAGTGGAATTATCACCATTTTTTACCAAATTATTTTTCTATTTTTTGTATTCACCCAAATGTATTGTAAACACGTGTTTTAGATGTAAAATAATGTGAACTTAACGATAAAAATATAAAAAGTATGATTAGTTCAATACAAATGACTTTAATCGATATTTAGCGAAATTATCACCATTTTTTACCAAATTTTTTCCCAAATTTTTTTTCTATTTTTTGTATTCACCCAAATGTATTATAAAGACGTGTTTTAGATGTAAAATAATGTGAACTTAACGATAAAAATATAAAAAGTATGATTAGTTCAATATAAATGACTTTAAACGTTATTTAGTGGAATTATCACCATTTTATACCAAATTTTTTTTCTATTTTTTGTATTCACCCAAATGTATTGTAAAGACGTGTTTTAGATGTAAAATAATGTGGACTTAATGATAAAAATATAAAAAGTATGATTAGTTCAAAACAAATGACTTTAATCGATATTTAGCGAAATTATCACCATTTTTTACCAAATTTCTTCCCAAATTTTTTTTCTATTTTTTGTATTCACCCAAATGTATTGTAAAGACGTGTTTTAGATGTAAAATAATGTGGACTTAATGATAAAAATATAAAAAGTATGATTAGTTCAATACAAATGACTTTAATCGATATTTAGCGAAATTATCACCATTTTTTACCAAATTTCTTCCCAAATTTTTTTTCTATTTTTTGTATTCACCCAAATGTATTGTAAAGACGTGTTTTAGATGTAAAATAACGTGAACTTAACGTTAAAAATATAAAAAGAATGATTAGTTTAATATAAATGACTTAGGACGATATTTAGCGGATTCATCACCTGTATTTCAAAATTTTTTTACGACCTTTTATATTCACCCAAATGTATTGTAAAGACGTGTTTTAGATGTAAAATAATGTGGACTTAACGATAAAAATATAAAAAGTATGATTAGTTCAATACAAATGACTTTAAACGATATTTAGCGGAATTATCACCATTTTTTACCCAATTTATTCCCAAATTTTTTTTCTATTTTTTGTATTCACCCAAATGTATTGTAAAGACGTGTTTTAGATGTAAAATAATGTGAACTTAACGATAAAAATATAAAAAGTATGATTAGTTCAATACAAATGACTTTAAACGATATTTAGCGAAATTATCACCATTTTTTACCAAATTTTTTCCCAAATTTTTTTTCTATTTTTTGTATTCACCCAAATGTATTGTAAACACGTGTTTTAGATGTAAAATAATGTGAACTTAACGTTAAAAATATAAAAAGTATGATTAGTTTAATAGAAATGACTTAAGACGATATTTAGCGGATTCATCACCTGTATTTCAAAATTTTTTTACGACCTTTTATATTCACCCAAATGTATTGTAAAGACGTGTTTTAGATGTAAAATTATGTGAACTTAACGATAAAAATATAAAAAGTATGATTAGTTTAATAGAAATGACTTAGGACGATATTTAGCGGATTCATCACCTATATTTCAAAATTTTTTTACGACCTTTTATATTCACCCAAATGTATTGTAAAGACGTGTCTTAGATGTAAAACAATGTGAACTTAACGATAAAAATATAAAAAGTATGATTAGTTCAATACAAATGACTTTAAACGATATTCAGCGGAATTATCACCATTTTTTACCAAATTTTTTTTCTATTTTTTGTATTCACCCAAATGTATTGTAAAGACGTGTTTTAGATGTAAAATAATGTGAACTTAACGTTAAAAATATAAAAAGTATGATTAGTTCAATACAAATGACTTTAAACGTTATTTAGTGGAATTATCACCATTTTTTACCAAATTATTTTTCTATTTTTTGTATTCACCCAAATGTATTGTAAACACGTGTTTTAGATGTAAAATAATGTGAACTTAACGATAAAAATATAAAAAGTATGATTAGTTCAATACAAATGACTTTAATCGATATTTAGCGAAATTATCACCATTTTTTACCAAATTTTTTCCCAAATTTTTTTTCTATTTTTTGTATTCACCCAAATGTATTATAAAGACGTGTTTTAGATGTAAAATAATGTGAACTTAACGATAAAAATATAAAAAGTATGATTAGTTCAATATAAATGACTTTAAACGTTATTTAGTGGAATTATCACCATTTTATACCAAATTTTTTTTCTATTTTTTGTATTCACCCAAATGTATTGTAAAGACGTGTTTTAGATGTAAAATAATGTGGACTTAATGATAAAAATATAAAAAGTATGATTAGTTCAAAACAAATGACTTTAATCGATATTTAGCGAAATTATCACCATTTTTTACCAAATTTCTTCCCAAATTTTTTTTCTATTTTTTGTATTCACCCAAATGTATTGTAAAGACGTGTTTTAGATGTAAAATAATGTGGACTTAATGATAAAAATATAAAAAGTATGATTAGTTCAATACAAATGACTTAAAACGATATTTAGCGGAATTATAACCATTTTTTACCAAATTTTTTCCCAAATTTTTTTTCTATTTTTTGTATTCACCCAAATGTATTGTAAACACGTGTTTTAGATGTAAAATAATGTGAACTTAACGTTAAAAATATAAAAAGTATGATTAGTTAAATAGAAATGACTTCAGACGATATTTAGCGGATTCATCACCTGTATTTCAAAATTTTTTTACGACCTTTTATATTCACCCAAATGTATTGTAAAGACGTGTTTTAGATGTAAAATAATGTGGACTTAACGATAAAAATATAAAAAGTATGATTAGTTCAATACAAATGACTTTAAACGATATTTAGCGGAATTATCACCATTTTTTACCAAATTTTTTTTCTATTTTTTGTATTCACCCAAATGTATTGTAAACACGTGTTTTAGATGTAAAATAATGTGAACTTAACGTTAAAAATATAAAAAGTATGATTAGTTCAATACAAATGACTTTAATCGATATTTAGCGAAATTATCACCATTTTTTACCAAATTTTTTCCCAGATTTTTTTTCTATTTTTTGTATTCACTCAAATGTATTGTAAAGACGTGTTTTAGATGTAAAATAATGTGAACTTAACGATAAAAATATAAAAAGTATGATTAGTTCAATACAAATGACTTTAATCGATATTTAGCGAAATTATCACCATTTTTTACCAAATTTTTTCCCAAATTTTTTTTCTATTTTTTGTATTCACCCAAATGTATTGTAAAAACGTGTTTTAGATGTAAAATAATGTGAACTTAACGATAAAAATATAAAAAGTATGATTAGTTCAATATAAATGACTTTAAACGTTATTTAGTGGAATTATCACCATTTTTTACCAAATTTTTTTTCTATTTTTTGTATTCACCCAAATGTATTGTAAACACGTGTTTTAGATGTAAAATAATGTGAACTTAACGATAAAAATATAAAAAGTATGATTAGTTCAATACAAATGAATTTAAACGATATTTAGCTGAATTATCACCATTTTTTACCCAATTTTTTCCCAAATTTTTTTTCTATTTTTTGTATTCACCCAAATGTATTGTAAAGACGTGTTTTAGATGTAAAATAATGTGAACTTAACGATAAAAATATAAAAAGTATGATTAGTTCAACACAAATGACTTTAATCGATATTTAGCGAAATTATCACCATTTTTTACCAAATTTTTCCCCAAATTTTTTTTCTATTTTTTGTATTCACCCAAATGTATTGTAAAGACGTGTTTTAGATGTAAAATAATGTGAACTTAACGATAAAAATATAAAAAGTATGATTAGTTCAATACAAATGACTTTAAACGATATTTAGCGAAATTATCACAATTTTTTACCAAATTTTTTCCCAAATTTTTTTTCTATTTTTTGTATTCACCCAAATGTATTGTAAACACGTGTTTTAGATGTAAAATAACGTGAACTTAACGTTAAAAATATAAAAAGAATTATTAGTTTAATATAAATGACTTAGGACGATATTTAGCGGATTCATCACCTGTATTTCAAAATTTTTTTACGACCTTTTATATTCACCCAAATGTATTGTAAAGACGTGTTTTAGATGTAAAATTATGTGAACGTAACGATAAAAATATAAAAAGTATGATTAGTTCAATACAAATGACTTTAAACGATATTTAGCGGAATTATCACCATTTTTTACCCAATTTTTTCCCAAATTTTTTTTCTATTTTTTTATTCACCCAAATGTATTGTAAATACGTGTTTTAGATGTAAAATAATGTGAACTTAACGTTAAAAATATAAAAAGTATGATTAGTTTAATAGAAATGACTTAAGACGATATTTAGCGGATTCATCACCTGTATTTCAAAATTTTTTTAGGACCTTTTATATTCACCCAAATGTATTGTAAAGACGTGTTTTAGATGTAAAATAATGTGAACTTAACGTTAAAAATATAAAAAGTATGATTAGTTTAGTAGAAATGACTTAGGACGATATTTATCGGATTCATCACCTGTATTTCATAATTTTTTTACGACCTTTTATATTCACCCAAATGTATTGTAAAGACGTGTTTTATATGTAAAATAATGTAAACTTAACGTTAAAATATAAAAAGTATGATTAGTTCAATACAAATGACTTTAAACGATATTTAGCGGAATTATCACCATTTTTTACCCAATTTTTTCCCAAATTTTTTTTCTATTTTTTTATTCACCCAAATGTATTGTAAATACGTGTTTTAGATGTAAAATAATGTGAACTTAACGTTAAAAATATAAAAAGTATGATTAGTTTAATAGAAATGACTTAAGACGATATTTAGCGGATTCATCACCCGTATTTCAAAATTTTTTTACGACCTTTTATATTCACCCAAATGTATTGTAAAGACGTGTTTTAGATGTAAAATTATGTGAACGTAACGATAAAAATATAAAAAGTATGATTAGTTCAATACAAATGACTTTAAACGATATTTAGCGGAATTATCACCATTTTTTACCCAATTTTTTTTCTATTTTTTTATTCACCCAAATGTATTGTAAATACGTGTTTTAGATGTAAAATAATGTGAACTTAACCTTAAAAATATAAAAAGTATGATTAGTTTAATAGAAATGACTTAAGACGATATTTAGCGGATTCATCACCTGTATTTCAAAATTTTTTTAGGACCTTTTATATTCACCCAAATGTATTGTAAAGACGTGTTTTAGATGTAAAATAATGTGAACTTAACGTTAAAAATATAAAAAGTATGATTAGTTTAGTAGAAATGACTTAGGACGATATTTATCGGATTCATCACCTGTATTTCATAATTTTTTTACGACCTTTTATATTCACCCAAATGTATTATAAAGATGTGTTTTAGATGTAAAATTATGTGAACGTAACGATAAAAATATAAAAAGTATGATTAGTTCAATACAAATGACTTTTAACGATATTTAGCGGAATTATCACCATTTTTTACCCAATTTTTTCCCAAATTTTTTTTCTATTTTTTTATTCACCCAAATGTATTGTAAATACGTGTTTTAGATGTAAAATAATGTGAACTTAACGTTAAAAATATAAAAAGTATGATTAGTTTAATAGAAATGACTTAAGACGATATTTAGCGGATTCATCACCTGTATTTCAAAATTTTTTTACGACCTTTTATATTCACCCAAATGTATTGTAAAGACGTGTTTTAGATGTAAAATAATGTGAACTTAACGTTAAAAATATAAAAAGTATGATTAGTTTAATAGAAATGACTTTAAACGATATTTAGCGGAATTATCACCATTTTTTACCAAATTTTTTCCCAAATTTTTTTTCTATTTTTTGTATTCACCCAAATGTAATGTAAATACGTGTTTTAGATGTAAAATAATGTGAACTTAACGATAAAAATATAAAAAGTATGATTAGTTCAATACAAATGACTTTCATCGATATTTAGCGAAATTATCACCATTTTTTACCAAATTTTTTCCCAAATTTTTTTTCTATTTTTTGTATTCACCCAAATGTATTGTAAATACGTGTTTTAGATATAAAATAATGTGAACTTAACGTTAAAAATATAAAAAGTATGATTAGTTTAATAGAAATGATTTAGGACGATATTTAGCGGATTCATCACCTGTATTTCAAAATTTTTTTACGACAATTTTATATTCACCCAAATGTATTGTAAAGACGTGTTTTAGATGTAAAATTATGTGAACTTAACGATAAAAATATAAAAAGTATGATTAGTTTAATACAAATGACTTTAATCGATATTTAGCGAAATTATCACCATTTTTTACCAAATTTTTTTTCTATTTTTTGTATTCACCCAAATGTATTGTAAACAAGTGTTTTAGATGTAAAATAATGTGAACTTAACGTTAAAAATATAAAAAGTATGATTAGTTTAATAGAAATGACTTAAGACGATATTTAGCGGATTCATCACCCGTATTTCAAAATTTTTTTACGACCTTTTATATTCACCCAAATGTATTGTAAAGACGTGTTTTAGATGTAAAATAATGTAAACTTAACGTTAAAATATAAAAAGTATGATTAGTTTAATAGAAATGACTTAGGACGATATTTATCGGATTCATCACCTGTATTTCATAATTTTTTTACGACCTTTTATATTCACCCAAATGTATTATAAAGATGTGTTTTAGATTTAAAATTATGTGAACGTAACGATAAAAATATAAAAAGTATGATTAGGTCAATACAAATGACTTTAAACGATATTTAGCGGAATTATTACCATTTTTTACCCAATTTTTTCCCAAATTTTTTTTCTATTTTTTTATTCACCCAAATGTATTGTAAATACGTGTTTTAGATGTAAAATAATGTGAACTTAACGTTAAAAATATAAAAAGTATGATTAGATTAATAGAAATGACTTAAGACGATATTTAGCGGATTCATCACCTGTATTTCAAAATTTTTTTACGACCTTTTATATTCACCCAAATGTATTGTAAAGACGTGTTTTAGATGTAAAATAATGTGAACTTAACGTTAAAAATATAAAAAGTATGATTAGTTTAATAGAAATGACTTTAAACGATATTTAGCGGAATTATCACCATTTTTTACCCAATTTTTTCCCAAATTTTTTTTCTATTTTTTGTATTCACCCAAATGTATTGTAAATACGTGTTTTAGATGTAAAATAATGTGAACTTAACGATAAAAATATAAAAAGTATGATTAGTTCAATACAAATGACTTTAATCGATATTTAGCGAAATTATCACCATTTTTTACCAAATTTTTTCCCAAATTTTTTTTCTATTTTTTGTATTCACCCAAATGTATTGTAGACACGTGTTTTAGATGTAAAATAATGTGAACTTAACGTCAAAAATATAAAAAGTATGATTAGTTTAATAGAAATGACTTAAGACGATATTTAGCGGATTCATCACCTGTATTTCAAAATTTTTTTACGACCTTTTATATTCACCCAAATGTATTGTAAAGACGTGTTTTAGATGTAAAATAATGTGGACTTAACGATAAAAATATAAAAAGTATGATTAGTTCAATACAAATGACTTTAATCGATATTTAGTGAAATTATCACCATTTTTTACCCAATTTTTTCCCAAATTTTTTTTCTATTTTTTGTATTCACCCAAATGTATTGTAAACACGTGTTTTAGATGTAAAATAATGTGAACTTAACGTTAAAAATATAAAAAGTATGATTAGTTTAATAGAAATGACTTAAGACGATATTTAGCGGATTCATCACACGTATTTCAAAATTTTTTTACGACCTTTTATATTCACCAAAATGTATTGTAAAGACGTGTTTTAGATGTAAAATAATGTGAACTTAACGATAAAAATATAAAAAGTATGATTAGTTCAATACAAATGACTTTAAACGATATTTAGCGGAATTATCACCATTTTTTACCAAATTTTTTTTCTATTTTTTGTATTCACCCAAATGTATTGTAAACACGTGTTTTAGATGTAAAATAATGTGAACTTAAAGTTAAAAATATAAAAAGTATGATTAGTTTAATACAAATGACTTAGGACGATATTTAGCGGATTCATCACCTGTATTTCAAAATTTTTTTACGACCTTTTATATTCACCCAAATGTATTGTAAACACGTGTTTTAGATGTAAAATAATGTGAACTTAACGTTAAAAATATAAAAAGTATGATTAGTTTAGTAGAAATGACTTAGGACGATATTTATCGGATTCATCACCTGTATTTCATAATTTTTTTACGACCTTTTATATTCACCCAAATGTATTATAAAGATGTGTTTTAGATGTAAAATTATGTGAACGTAACGATAAAAATATAAAAAGTATGATTAGTTCAATACAAATGACTTTTAACGATATTTAGCGGAATTATCACCATTTTTTACCCAATTTTTTCCCAAATTTTTTTTCTATTTTTTTATTCACCCAAATGTATTGTAAATACGTGTTTTAGATGTAAAATAATGTGAACTTAACGTTAAAAATATAAAAAGTATGATTAGCTTAATAGAAATGACTTAAGACGATATTTAGCGGATTCATCACCTGTATTTCAAAATTTTTTTACGACCTTTTATATTCACCCAAATGTATTGTAAAGACGTGTTTTAGATGTAAAATAATGTGAACTTAACGATAAAAATATAAAAAGTATGATTAGTTCAATACAAATGACTTTAATCGATATTTAGCGAAATTATCACCATTTTTTACCAAATTTTTTCCCAATTTTTTTTTCTATTTTTTGTATTCACCCAAATGTATTGTAAACACGTGTTTTAGATGTAAAATAATGTGAACTTAACGTTAAAAATATAAAAAGTATGATTAGTTTAATAGAAATGACTTAAGACGATATTTAGCGGATTCATCACCCGTATTTCAAAATTTTTTTACGACCTTTTATATTCAACCAAATGTATTGTATAGACGTGTTTTAGATGTAAAATTATGTGAACTTAACAATAAAAATATAAAAAGTATGATTAATTTAATAGATATGACTTAAGACGATATTTAGCGGATTCATCACCCGTATTTCAAAATTTTTTTACGATTTTTTATATTCACCCAAATGTATTGTAAAGACGTGTTTTAGATGTAAAATTATGTGAACTTAACGATAAAATATAAAAAGTATGATTAGTTCAATACAAATGTCTTTAAACGATATTTAGCGGAATTATCACCATTTTTTACCCAATTTTTTCCCAAATTTTTTTTCTATTTTTTGTATTCACCAAAATGTATTGTAAATACGTGTTTTAGATGTAAAATAATGTGAACTTAACGATTAAAATATAAAAAGTATGATTAGTTCAATACAAATGACTTTAATCGATATTTAGCGGATTCATCTAACGTATTTCAAAATTTTTTTACGACCTTTTATATTCACCCAAATGTATTGTAAAGACGTGTTTTAGATGTAAAATTTTGTGAACTTAACGATAAAAATATAAAAAGTATGATTAGTTCAATACAAATGACTTTAAGCGAAATTTAGCGGAATTATCACCATTTTTTACCCAATTTTTTCCCAAATTTTTTTTCTATTTTTTGTATTCACCCAAATGTATTGTAAATACGTGTTTTAGATGTAAAATAATGTGAACTTAACGATAAAAATATAAAAAGTATGATTAGTTCAATACAAATGACTTTAATCGATATTTAGTGAAATTATCACCATTTTTTACCAAATTTTTTCCCAAATTTTTTTTCTATTTTTTGTATTCACCCAAATGTATTGTAAACACTTGTTTTAGATGTAAAATAATGTGAACTTAACGTTAAAAATTTAAAAAGTATGATTAGTTTAATAGAAATGACTTAGGACGATATTTAGCGAATTCATCACCTGTATTTCAAAATTTTTTTACGACCTTTTATATTCACCCAAATGTATTGTAAACACGTGTTTTAGATGTAAAATAATGTGAACTGAACGTTAAAAATATAAAAAGTATGATTAATTTAATAGATATGACTTAAGACGATATTTAGCGGATTCATCACCCGTATTTCAAAATTTTTTTACGACCTTTTATATTCACCCAAATGTATTGTATAGACGTGTTTTAGATGTAAAATTATGTGAACTTAACAATAAAAATATAAAAAGTATGATTAATTTAATAGATATGACTTAAGACGATATTTAGCGGATTCATCACCCGTATTTCAAAATTTTTTTACGATTTTTTATATTCACCCAAATGTATTGTAAAGACGTGTTTTAGATGTAAAATTATGTGAACTTAACGATAAAAATATAAAAAGTATGATTAGTTCAATACAAATGACTTTCATCGATATTTAGCGAAATTATCACCATTTTTTACCAAATTTTTTCCCAAATTTTTTTTCTATTTTTTGTATTCACCCAAATGTATTGTAAATACGTGTTTTAGATATAAAATAATGTGAACTTAACGTTAAAAATATAAAAAGTATGATTAGTTTAATAGAAATGATTTAGGACGATATTTAGCGGATTCATCACCTGTATTTCAAAATTTTTTTACGACAATTTTATATTCACCCAAATGTATTGTAAAGACGTGTTTTAGATGTAAAATTATGTGAACTTAACGATAAAAATATAAAAAGTATGATTAGTTTAATACAAATGACTTTAATCGATATTTAGCGAAATTATCACCATTTTTTACCAAATTTTTTTTCTATTTTTTGTATTCACCCAAATGTATTGTAAACAAGTGTTTTAGATGTAAAATAATGTGAACTTAACGTTAAAAATATAAAAAGTATGATTAGTTTAATAGAAATGACTTAAGACGATATTTAGCGGATTCATCACCCGTATTTCAAAATTTTTTTACGACCTTTTATATTCACCCAAATGTATTGTAAAGACGTGTTTTAGATGTAAAATAATGTAAACTTAACGTTAAAATATAAAAAGTATGATTAGTTTAATAGAAATGACTTAGGACGATATTTATCGGATTCATCACCTGTATTTCATAATTTTTTTACGACCTTTTATATTCACCCAAATGTATTATAAAGATGTGTTTTAGATTTAAAATTATGTGAACGTAACGATAAAAATATAAAAAGTATGATTAGGTCAATACAAATGACTTTAAACGATATTTAGCGGAATTATTACCATTTTTTACCCAATTTTTTCCCAAATTTTTTTTCTATTTTTTTATTCACCCAAATGTATTGTAAATACGTGTTTTAGATGTAAAATAATGTGAACTTAACGATTAAAATATAAAAAGTATGATTAGTTTAATAGAAATGACTTAGGACGATATTTAGCGAATTCATCACCTGTATTTCAAAATTTTTTTACGACCTTTTATATTCACCCAAATGTATTGTAAACACGTGTTTTAGATGTAAAATAATGTGAACTGAACGTTAAAAATATAAAAAGTATGATTAATTTAATAGATATGACTTAAGACGATATTTAGCGGATTCATCACCCGTATTTCAAAATTTTTTTACGACCTTTTATATTCACCCAAATGTATTGTAAAGACGTGGTTTAGATGTAAAATTATGTGAACTTAACGATAAAAATATAAAAAGTATGATTAGTTCAATACAAATGTCTTTAAACGATATTTAGCGGAATTATCACCATTTTTTACCCAATTTTTCCCAAATTTTTTTTCTATTTTTTGTATTCACCCAAATGTATTGTAAATACGTGTTTTAAATGTAAAATAATGTGAACTTAACGATAAAAATATAAAAAGTATGATTAGTTCAATACAAATGACTTTAATCGATATTTAGCGAAATTATCACCATTTTTTACCAAATTTTTTCCCAATTTTTTTTTCTATTTTTTGTATTCACCCAAATGTATTGTAAACACGTGTTTTAGATGTAAAATAATGTGAACTTAACGTTAAAAATATAAAAAGTATGATTAGTTTAATAGAAATGACTTAAGACGATATTTAGCGGATTCATCACCCGTATTTCAAAATTTTTTTACGACCTTTTATATTCACCCAAATGTATTGTATAGACGTGTTTTAGATGTAAAATTATGTGAACTTAACAATAAAAATATAAAAAGTATGATTAATTTAATAGATATGACTTAAGACGATATTTAGCGGATTCATCACCCGTATTTCAAAATTTTTTTACGATTTTTTATATTCACCCAAATGTATTGTAAAGACGTGTTTTAGATGTAAAATTATGTGAACTTAACGATAAAAATATAAAAAGTATGATTAGTTCAATACAAATGTCTTTAAACGATATTTAGCGGAATTATCACCATTTTTTACCCAATTTTTTCCCAAATTTTTTTTCTATTTTTTGTATTCACCAAAATGTATTGTAAATACGTGTTTTAGATGTAAAATAATGTGAACTTAACGATTAAAATATAAAAAGTATGATTAGTTCAATACAAATGACTTTAATCGATATTTAGCGGATTCATCTAACGTATTTCAAAATTTTTTTACGACCTTTTATATTCACCCAAATGTATTGTATAGACGTGTTTTAGATGTAAAATTATGTGAACTTAACAATAAAAATATAAAAAGTATGATTAATTTAATAGATATGACTTAAGACGATATTTAGCGGATTCATCACCCGTATTTCAAAACTTTTTTACGATTTTTTATATTCACCCAAATGTATTGTAAAGACGTGTTTTAGATGTAAAATTATGTGAACTTAACGATAAAAATATAAAAAGTATGATTAGTTCAATACAAATGTCTTTAAACGATATTTAGCGGAATTATCACCATTTTTTACCCAATTTTTTCCCAAATTTTTTTTCTATTTTTTGTATTCACCAAAATGTATTGTAAATACGTGTTTTAGATGTAAAATAATGTGAACTTAACGATTAAAATATAAAAAGTATGATTAGTTTAATACAAATGACTTTAAACGAAATTTAGCGGAATTATCACCATTTTTTACCCAATTTTTTCCCAAATTTTTTTTCTATTTTTTGTATTCACCCAAATGTATTGTAAACACGTGTTTTAGATGTAAAATAATGTGAACTTAACGTTAAAAATATAAAAAGTATGATTAGTTTAATAGAAATGACTTAAGACGATATTTAGCGGATTCATCACCCGTATTTCAAAATTTTTTTACGACCTTTTATATTCACCCAAATGTATTGTATAGACGTGTTTTAGATGTAAAATTATGTGAACTTAACAATAAAAATATAAAAAGTATGATTAATTTAATAGATATGACTTAAGACGATATTTAGCGGATTCATCACCCGTATTTCAAAATTTTTTTACGATTTTTTATATTCACCCAAATGTATTGTAAAGACGTGTTTTAGATGTAAAATTATGTGAACTTAACGATAAAAATATAAAAAGTATGATTAGTTCAATACAAATGTCTTTAAACGATATTTAGCGGAATTATCACCATTTTTTACCCAATTTTTTCCCAAATTTTTTTTCTATTTTTTGTATTCACCAAAATGTATTGTAAATACGTGTTTTAGATGTAAAATAATGTGAACTTAACGATTAAAATATAAAAAGTATGATTAGTTCAATACAAATGACTTTAATCGATATTTAGCGGATTCATCTAACGTATTTCAAAATTTTTTTACGACCTTTTATATTCACCCAAATGTATTGTATAGACGTGTTTTAGATGTAAAATTATGTGAACTTAACAATAAAAATATAAAAAGTATGATTAATTTAATAGATATGACTTAAGACGATATTTAGCGGATTCATCACCCGTATTTCAAAACTTTTTTACGATTTTTTATATTCACCCAAATGTATTGTAAAGACGTGTTTTAGATGTAAAATTATGTGAACTTAACGATAAAAATATAAAAAGTATGATTAGTTCAATACAAATGTCTTTAAACGATATTTAGCGGAATTATCACCATTTTTTACCCAATTTTTTCCCAAATTTTTTTTCTATTTTTTGTATTCACCAAAATGTATTGTAAATACGTGTTTTAGATGTAAAATAATGTGAACTTAACGATTAAAATATAAAAAGTATGATTAGTTTAATACAAATGACTTTAAACGAAATTTAGCGGAATTATCACCATTTTTTACCCAATTTTTTCCCAAATTTTTTTTCTATTTTTTGTATTCACCCAAATGTATTGTAAACACGTGTTTTAGATGTAAAATAATGTGAACTTAACGTTAAAAATATAAAAAGTATGATTAGTTTAATAGAAATGACTTAAGACGATATTTAGCGGATTCATCACCCGTATTTCAAAATTTTTTTACGACCTTTTATATTCACCCAAATGTATTGTATAGACGTGTTTTAGATGTAAAATTATGTGAACTTAACAATAAAAATATAAAAAGTATGATTAATTTAATAGATATGACTTAAGACGATATTTAGCGGATTCATCACCCGTATTTCAAAATTTTTTTACGATTTTTTATATTCACCCAAATGTATTGTAAAGACGTGTTTTAGATGTAAAATTATGTGAACTTAACGATAAAAATATAAAAAGTATGATTAGTTCAATACAAATGTCTTTAAACGATATTTAGCGGAATTATCACCATTTTTTACCCAATTTTTTCCCAAATTTTTTTTCTATTTTTTGTATTCACCCAAATGTATTGTAAATACGTGTTTTAAATGTAAAATAATGTGAACTTAACGATAAAAATATAAAAAGTATGATTAGTTCAATACAAATGACTTTAATCGATATTTAGCGAAATTATCACCATTTTTTACCAAATTTTTTCCCAATTTTTTTTTCTATTTTTTGTATTCACCCAAATGTATTGTAAACACGTGTTTTAGATGTAAAATAATGTGAACTTAACGTTAAAAATATAAAAAGTATGATTAGTTTAATAGAAATGACTTAAGACGATATTTAGCGGATTCATCACCCGTATTTCAAAATTTTTTTACGACCTTTTATATTCACCCAAATGTATTGTATAGACGTGTTTTAGATGTAAAATTATGTGAACTTAACAATAAAAATATAAAAAGTATGATTAATTTAATAGATATGACTTAAGACGATATTTAGCGGATTCATCACCCGTATTTCAAAATTTTTTTACGATTTTTTATATTCACCCAAATGTATTGTAAAGACGTGTTTTAGATGTAAAATTATGTGAACTTAACGATAAAAATATAAAAAGTATGATTAGTTCAATACAAATGTCTTTAAACGATATTTAGCGGAATTATCACCATTTTTTACCCAATTTTTTCCCAAATTTTTTTTCTATTTTTTGTATTCACCAAAATGTATTGTAAATACGTGTTTTAGATGTAAAATAATGTGAACTTAACGATTAAAATATAAAAAGTATGATTAGTTCAATACAAATGACTTTAATCGATATTTAGCGGATTCATCTAACGTATTTCAAAATTTTTTTACGACCTTTTATATTCACCCAAATGTATTGTATAGACGTGTTTTAGATGTAAAATTATGTGAACTTAACAATAAAAATATAAAAAGTATGATTAATTTAATAGATATGACTTAAGACGATATTTAGCGGATTCATCACCCGTATTTCAAAACTTTTTTACGATTTTTTATATTCACCCAAATGTATTGTAAAGACGTGTTTTAGATGTAAAATTATGTGAACTTAACGATAAAAATATAAAAAGTATGATTAGTTCAATACAAATGTCTTTAAACGATATTTAGCGGAATTATCACCATTTTTTACCCAATTTTTTCCCAAATTTTTTTTCTATTTTTTGTATTCACCAAAATGTATTGTAAATACGTGTTTTAGATGTAAAATAATGTGAACTTAACGATTAAAATATAAAAAGTATGATTAGTTCAATACAAATGACTTTAAACGAAATTTAGCGGAATTATCACCATTTTTTACCCAATTTTTTCCCAAATTTTTTTTCTATTTTTTGTATTCACCCAAATGTATTGTAAACACGTGTTTTAG
This sequence comes from Diuraphis noxia, assembly GCF_037042655.1. Classification (NCBI taxonomy): domain Eukaryota; kingdom Metazoa; phylum Arthropoda; class Insecta; order Hemiptera; family Aphididae; genus Diuraphis; species Diuraphis noxia. The sequence continues at coordinate 879,486 of NW_028301722.1, read as the reverse complement.
ATGTAAAATAATGTGAACTTAACGTTAAAAATATAAAAAGTATGATTAGTTTAATAGAAATGACTTAAGACGATATTTAGCGGATTCATCACCCGTATTTCAAAATTTTTTTACGACCTTTTATATTCACCCAAATGTATTGTATAGACGTGTTTTAGATGTAAAATTATGTGAACTTAACAATAAAAATATAAAAAGTATGATTAATTTAATAGATATGACTTAAGACGATATTTAGCGGATTCATCACCCGTATTTCAAAATTTTTTTACGATTTTTTATATTCACCCAAATGTATTGTAAAGACGTGTTTTAGATGTAAAATTATGTGAACTTAACGATAAAAATATAAAAAGTATGATTAGTTCAATACAAATGTCTTTAAACGATATTTAGCGGAATTATCACCATTTTTTACCCAATTTTTTCCCAAATTTTTTTTCTATTTTTTGTATTCACCAAAATGTATTGTAAACACGTGTTTTAGATGTAAAATAATGTGAACTTAACGTTAAAAATATAAAAAGTATGATTAGTTTAATAGAAATGACTTAAGACGATATTTAGCGGATTCATCACCCGTATTTCAAAATTTTTTTACGACCTTTTATATTCACCCAAATGTATTGTATAGACGTGTTTTAGATGTAAAATTATGTGAACTTAACAATAAAAATATAAAAAGTATGATTAATTTAATAGATATGACTTAAGACGATATTTAGCGGATTCATCACCCGTATTTCAAAATTTTTTTACGATTTTTTATATTCACCCAAATGTATTGTAAAGACGTGTTTTAGATGTAAAATTATGTGAACTTAACGATAAAAATATAAAAAGTATGATTAGTTCAATACAAATGTCTTTAAACGATATTTAGCGGAATTATCACCATTTTTTACCCAAATTTTTCCCAAATTTTTTTTCTATTTTTTGTATTCACCAAAATGTATTGTAAATACGTGTTTTAGATGTAAAATAATGTGAACTTAACGATTAAAATATAAAAAGTATGATTAGTTCAATACAAATGACTTTAATCGATATTTAGCGGATTCATCTAACGTATTTCAAAATTTTTTTACGACCTTTTATATTCACCCAAATGTATTGTATAGACGTGTTTTAGATGTAAAATTATGTGAACTTAACGATAAAAATATAAAAAGTATGATTAGTTCAATACAAATGTCTTTAAACGATATTTAGCGGAATTATCACCATTTTTTACCCAATTTTTTCCCAAATTTTTTTTCTATTTTTTGTATTCACCAAAATGTATTGTAAATACGTGTTTTAGATGTAAAATAATGTGAACTTAACGATTAAAATATAAAAAGTATGATTAGTTCAATACAAATGACTTTAAACGAAATTTAGCGGAATTATCACCATTTTTTACCCAATTTTTTCCCAAATTTTTTTTCTATTTTTTGTATTCACCCAAATGTATTGTAAATACGTGTTTTAGATGTAAAATAATGTGAACTTAACGATAAAAATTTAAAAAGTATGATTAGTTTAATAGAAATGTCTTAGGACGATATTTAGCGAATTCATCACCTGTATTTCAAAATTTTTTTACGACCTTTTATATTCACCCAAATGTATTGTAAACACGTGTTTTAGATGTAAAATAATGTGAACTGAACGTTAAAAATATAAAAAGTATGATTAATTTAATAGATATGACTTAAGACGATATTTAGCGGATTCATCACCCGTATTTCAAAATTTTTTTACGACCTTTTATATTCACCCAAATGTATTGTAAAGACGTGTTTTAGATGTAAAATTATGTGAACTTAACGATAAAAATATAAAAAGTATGATTAGTTCAATACAAATGTCTTTCAACGATATTTAGCGGAATTATCACAATTTTTTACCCAATTTTTTCCCAAATTTTTTTTCTATTTTTTGTATTCACCCAAATGTATTGTAAATACGTGTTTTAGATGTAAAATAATGTGAACTTAACGATAAAAATATAAAAAGTATGATTAGTTCAATACAAATGACTTAGGACGATATTTAGCGGATTCATCACCTGTATTTCAAAATTTTTTTACGACCTTTTATATTCACCCAAATGTATTGTAAACACGTGTTTTAGATGTAAAATAATGTTAACTTAACGTTAAAAATATAAAAAGTATGATTAGTTTAATAGAAATGACTTAAGACGATATTTAGCGGATTCATCACCCGTATTTCAAAATTTATTTACGACCTTTTATATTCACCCAAATGTATTGTAAAGACGTGTTTTAGATGTAAAATTATGTGAACTTAACAATAAAAATATAAAAAGTATGATTAGTTCAATACAAATGTCTTTAAACGATATTTAGCGGAATTATCACCATTTTTTACCCAATTTTTTCCCAAATTTTTTTTCTATTTTTTGTATTCACCCAAATGTATTGTAAATACGTGTTTTAAATGTAAAATAATGTGAACTTAACGATAAAAATATAAAAAGTATGATTAGTTCAATACAAATGACTTTAATCGATATATAGCGAAATTATCACCATTTTTTACCAAATTTTTTCCCAATTTTTTTTTCTATTTTTTGTATTCACCCAAATGTATTGTAAACACGTGTTTTAGATGTAAAATAATGTGAACTTAACGTTAAAAATATAAAAAGTATGATTTGTTTAATAGAAATGACTTAAGACGATATTTAGCGGATTCATCACACGTATTTCAAAATTTTTTTACGACCTTTTATATTCACCCAAATGTATTGTAAAGACGTGTTTTAGATGTAAAATTATGTGAACTTAACAATAAAAATATAAAAAGTATGATTAGTTCAATACAAATGTCTTTAAACGATATTTAGCGGAATTATCACCATTTTTTACCCAATTTTTTCCCAAATTTTTTTTCTATTTTTTGTATTCACCCAAATGTATTGTAAACACTTGTTTTAGATGTAAAATAATGTGAACTTAACGATAAAAATATAAAAAGTATGATTAGTTCAATACAAATGACTTTAATCGATATTTAGCGAAATTATCACCATTTTTTACCAAATTTTTTCCCAAATTTTTTTTCTATTTTTTGTATTCACCCAAATGTATTGTAAACACGTCTTGTTTTAGATGTAAAATAATGTGAACTTAACGTTAAAAATTTAAAAAGTATGATTAGTTTAATAGAAATGACTTAAGACGATATTTAGCGGATTCATCACCTGTATTTCAAAATTTTTTTAGGACCTTTTATATTCACCCAAATGTATTGTAAAGACGTGTTTTAGATGTAAAATAATGTGAACTTAACGTTAAAAATATAAAAAGTATGATTAGTTTAGTAGAAATGACTTAGGACGATATTTATCGGATTCATCACCTGTATTTCATAATTTTTTTACGACCTTTTATATTCACCCAAATGTATTATAAAGATGTGTTTTAGATGTAAAATTATGTGAACGTAACGATAAAAATATAAAAAGTATGATTAGTTCAATACAAATGACTTTTAACGATATTTAGCGGAATTATCACCATTTTTTACCCAATTTTTTCCCAAATTTTTTTTCTATTTTTTTATTCACCCAAATGTATTGTAAATACGTGTTTTAGATGTAAAATAATGTGAACTTAACGTTAAAAATATAAAAAGTATGATTAGTTTAATAGAAATGACTTAAGACGATATTTAGCGGATTCATCACCTGTATTTCAAAATTTTTTTACGACCTTTTATATTCACCCAAATGTATTGTAAAGACGTGTTTTAGATGTAAAATAATGTGAACTTAACGTTAAAAATATAAAAAGTATGATTAGTTTAATAGAAATGACTTTAAACGATATTTAGCGGAATTATCACCATTTTTTACCAAATTTTTTCCCAAATTTTTTTTCTATTTTTTGTATTCACCCAAATGTAATGTAAATACGTGTTTTAGATGTAAAATAATGTGAACTTAACGATAAAAATATAAAAAGTATGATTAGTTCAATACAAATGACTTTCATCGATATTTAGCGAAATTATCACCATTTTTTACCAAATTTTTTCCCAAATTTTTTTTCTATTTTTTGTAGTCACCCAAATGTATTGTAAATACGTGTTTTAGATATAAAATAATGTGAACTTAACGTTAAAAATATAAAAAGTATGATTAGTTTAATAGAAATGATTTAGGACGATATTTAGCGGATTCATCACCTGTATTTCAAAATTTTTTTACGACAATTTTATATTCACCCAAATGTATTGTAAAGACGTGTTTTAGATGTAAAATTATGTGAACTTAACGATAAAAATATAAAAAGTATGATTAGTTTAATACAAATGACTTTAATCGATATTTAGCGAAATTATCACCATTTTTTACCAAATTTTTTTTCTATTTTTTGTATTCACCCAAATGTATTGTAAACAAGTGTTTTAGATGTAAAATAATGTGAACTTAACGTTAAAAATATAAAAAGTATGATTAGTTTAATAGAAATGACTTAAGACGATATTTAGCGGATTCATCACCCGTATTTCAAAATTTTTTTACGACCTTTTATATTCACCCAAATGTATTGTAAAGACGTGTTTTAGATGTAAAATAATGTAAACTTAACGTTAAAATATAAAAAGTATGATTAGTTTAATAGAAATTACTTAAGACGATATTTAGCGGATTCATCACCTGTATTTCAAAATTTTTTTAGGACCTTTTATATTCACCCAAATGTATTGTAAAGACGTGTTTTAGATGTAAAATAATGTGAACTTAACGTTAAAAATATAAAAAGTATGATTAGTTTAGTAGAAATGACTTAGGACGATATTTATCGGATTCATCACCTGTATTTCATAATTTTTTTACGACCTTTTATATTCACCCAAATGTATTATAAAGATGTGTTTTAGATGTAAAATTATGTGAACGTAACGATAAAAATATAAAAAGTATGATTAGTTCAATACAAATGACTTTAAATGATATTTAGCGGAATTATCACCATTTTTTACCCAATTTTTTCCCAAATTTTTTTTCTATTTTTTTATTCACCCAAATGTATTGTAAATACGTGTTTTAGATGTAAAATAATGTGAACTTAACGTTAAAAATATAAAAAGTATGATTAGATTAATAGAAATGACTTAAGACGATATTTAGCGGATTCATCACCTGTATTTCAAAATTTTTTTACGACCTTTTATATTCACCAAAATGTATTGTAAAGACGTGTTTTAGATGTAAAATAATGTGAACTTAACGTTAAAAATATAAAAAGTATGATTAGTTTAATAGAAATGACTTTAAACGATATTTAGCGGAATTATCACCATTTTTTACCCAATTTTTTCCCAAATTTTTTTTCTATTTTTTGTATTCACCCAAATGTATTGTAAATACGTGTTTTAGATGTAAAATAATGTGAACTTAACGATAAAAATATAAAAAGTATGATTAGTTCAATACAAATGACTTTAATCGATATTTAGCGAAATTATCACCATTTTTTACCAAATTTTTTCCCAAATTTTTTTTCTATTTTTTGTATTCACCCAAATGTATTGTAGACACGGGTTTTAGATGTAAAATAATGTGAATTTAACGTTAAAAATATAAAAAGTATGATTAGTTTAATAGAAATGACTTAAGACGATATTTAGCGGATTCATCACCTGTATTTCAAAATTTTTTTACGACCTTTTATATTCACCCAAATGTATTGTAAAGACGTGTTTTAGATGTAAAATAATGTGGACTTAACGATAAAAATATAAAAAGTATGATTAGTTCAATACAAATGACTTTAAACGATATTTAGCGGAATTATCACCATTTTTTACCAAATTTTTTCCCAAATTTTTTTTCTATTTTTTGTATTCACCCAAATGTATTGTAAACACGTGTTTTAGATGTAAAATAATGTGAACTTAACGTTAAAAATATAAAAAGTATGATTAGTTTAATAGAAATGACTTAAGACGATATTTAGCGGATTCATCACCTGTATTTCAAAATTTTTTTACGACCTTTTATATTCACCCAAATGTATTGTAAAGACGTGTTTTAGATGTAAAATAATGTGAACTTAACGTTAAAAATATAAAAAGTATGATTAGTTTAATAGAAATGACTTAGGACGATATTTAGCGGATTCATCACCTGTATTTCAAAATTTTTTTACGACCTTTTATATTCATCCAAATGTATTGTAAAGACGTGTTTTAGATGTAAAATAATGTGAACTTAACGTTAAAAATGTAAAAAGTATGATTAGTTTAATAGAAATGACTTAGGACGATATTTAGCGGATTCATCACCTGTATTTCAAAATTTTTTACGACCTTTTATATTCACCCAAATGTATTGTAAAGACGTGTTTTAGATGTAAAATAATGCGAACTTAACGATAAAAATATAAAAAGTATGATTAGTTCAATACAAATGACTTTAATCGATATTTAGCGAAATTATCACCATTTTTTACCAAATTTTTTCCCAAATTTTTTTTCTATTTTTTGTATTCACCCAAATGTATTGTAAATACGTGTTTTAGATATAAAATAATGTGAACTTAACGTTAAAAATATAAAAAGTATGATTAGTTTAATAGAAATGACTTAGGACGATATTTAGCGGATTCATCACCTGTATTTCAAAATTTTTTTACGACAATTTTATATTCACCCAAATGTATTGTAAAGACGTGTTTTAGATGTAAAATTATGTGAACTTAACGATAAAAATATAAAAAGTATGATTAGTTTAATAGAAATGACTTAGGACGATATTTAGCGGATTCATCACCTGTATTTCAAAATTTTTTTACGACCTTTTATATTCACCCAATTGTATTGTAAAGACGTGTTTTAGATGTAAAATAATGTGAACTTAACGTTAAAAATATAAAAAGTATGATTAGTTCAATACAAATGACTTTAATCGATATTTAGCGAAATTATCACCATTTTTTACCAAATTTTTTCCCAAATTTTTTTTCTATTTTTTGTATTCACCCAAATGTATTGTAAACACGTGTTTTAGATGTAAAATAATGTGAACTTAACGTTAAAAATATAAAAAGTATGATTAGTTTAATAGAAATGACTTAAGACGATATTTAGCGGATTCATCACCTGTATTTCAAAATTTTTTTACGACCTTTTATATTCACCCAAATGTATTGTAAAGACGTGTTTTAGATGTAAAATAATGTGGACTTAACGATAAAAATATAAAAAGTATGATTAGTTCAATACAAATGACTTTAAACGATATTTAACGGAATTATCACCATTTTTTACCCAATTTTTTCCCAAATTTTTTTACGACCTTTTATATTCACCCAAATGTATTGTAAAGAAGTGTTTTAGATGTTAAACTATGTGAACTTAACGTTAAAAATATAAAAAGTATGATTAGTTCAATACAAATGACTTTAATCGATATTTAGCGAAATTATCACCATTTTTTACCAAATTTTTTCCCAAATTTTTTTTCTATTTTTTGTATTCACCCAAATGTATTGTAAACACTTGTTTTAGATGTAAAATAATGTGAACTTAACGTTAAAAATTTAAAAAGTATGATTAGTTTAATAGAAATGACTTAGGACGATATTTAGCGAATTCATCACCTGTATTTCAAAATTTTTTTACGACCTTTTATATTCACCCAAATGTATTGTAAACACGTGTTTTAGATGTAAAATAATGTGAACTGAACGTTAAAAATATAAAAAGTATGATTAATTTAATAGATATGACTTAAGACGATATTTAGCGGATTCATCACCCGTATTTCAAAATTTTTTTACGACCTTTTATATTCACCCAAATGTATTGTAAAGACGTGTTTTAGATGTAAAATTATGTGAACTTAACGATAAAAATATAAAAAGTATGATTAGTTCAATACAAATGTCTTTAAACGATATTTAGCGGAATTATCACCATTTTTTACCCAATTTTTTCCCAAATTTTTTTTCTATTTTTTGTATTCACCCAAATGTATTGTAAATACGTGTTTTAAATGTAATATAATGTGAACTTAACGATAAAAATATAAAAAGTATGATTAGTTCAATACAAATGACTTTAATCGATATATAGCGAAATTATCACCATTTTTTACCAAATTTTTTCCCAATTTTTTTTTCTATTTTTTGTATTCACCCAAATGTATTGTAAACACGTGTTTTAGATGTAAAATAATGTGAACTTAACGTTAAAAATATAAAAAGTATGATTAGTTTAATAGAAATGACTTAAGACGATATATAGCGGATTCATCACCCGTATTTCAAAATTTTTTTACGACCTTTTATATTCACCCAAATGTATTGTAAAGACGTGTCTTAGATGTAAAATAATGTGAACATAACGATAAAAATATAAAAAGTATGATTAGTTCAATACAAATGACTTTAATCGATATTTAGCGAAATTATCACCATTTTTTACCAAATTTTTTCCCAAATTTTTTTTCTATTTTTTGTATTCACCCAAATGTATTGTAAACACGTGTTTTAGATGTAAAATAATGTGAACTTAACGTTAAAAATATATAAAGTATGATTAGTTTAATAGAAATGACTTAAGACGATATTTAGCGGATTCATCACCTGTATTTCAAAATTTTTTTACGACCTTTTATATTCACCCAAATGTATTGTAAAGACGTGTTTTAGATGTAAAATAATGTGGACTTAACGATAAAAATATAAAAAGTATGATTAGTTCAATACAAATGACTTTAAACGATATTTAACGGAATTATCACCATTTTTTACCCAATTTTTTCCCAAATTTTTTTACGACCTTTTATATTCACCCAAATGTATTGTAAAGAAGTGTTTTAGATGTTAAACTATGTGAACTTAACGTTAAAAATATAAAAAGTATGATTAGTTCAATACAAATGACTTTAATCGATATTTAGCGAAATTATCACCATTTTTTACCAAATTTTTTCCCAAATTTTTTTTCTATTTTTTGTATTCACCCAAATGTATTGTAAACACTTGTTTTAGATGTAAAATAATGTGAACTTAACGTTAAAAATTTAAAAAGTATGATTAGTTTAATAGAAATGACTTAGGACGATATTTAGCGAATTCATCACCTGTATTTCAAAATTTTTTTACGACCTTTTATATTCACCCAAATGTATTGTAAACACGTGTTTTAGATGTAAAATAATGTGAACTGAACGTTAAAAATATAAAAAGTATGATTAATTTAATAGATATGACTTAAGACGATATTTAGCGGATTCATCACCCGTATTTCAAAATTTTTTTACGACCTTTTATATTCACCCAAATGTATTGTAAAGACGTGTTTTAGATGTAAAATTATGTGAACTTAACGATAAAAATATAAAAAGTATGATTAGTTCAATACAAATGTCTTTAAACGATATTTAGCGGAATTATCACCATTTTTTACCCAATTTTTTCCCAAATTTTTTTTCTATTTTTTGTATTCACCCAAATGTATTGTAAATACGTGTTTTAAATGTAATATAATGTGAACTTAACGATAAAAATATAAAAAGTATGATTAGTTCAATACAAATGACTTTAATCGATATATAGCGAAATTATCACCATTTTTTACCAAATTTTTTCCCAATTTTTTTTTCTATTTTTTGTATTCACCCAAATGTATTGTAAACACGTGTTTTAGATGTAAAATAATGTGAACTTAACGTTAAAAATATAAAAAGTATGATTAGTTTAATAGAAATGACTTAAGACGATATTTAGCGGATTCATCACCCGTATTTCAAAATTTTTTTACGACCTTTTATATTCACCCAAATGTATTGTATAGACGTGTTTTAGATGTAAAATTATGTGAACTTAACAATAAAAATATAAAAAGTATGATTAATTTAATAGATATGACTTAAGACGATATTTAGCGGATTCATCACCTGTATTTCAAAATTTTTTTACGACCTTTTATATTCACCCAAATGTATTGTAAAGACGTGTTTTAGATGTTAAAATAAATGAACTTAACGATAAAAATATAAAAAGTATGATTAGTTCAATACAAATGACTTTAAACGATATTTAGCGGTATTATCACCATTTTTTACCAAATTTTTTCCCAAATTTTTTTTCTATTTTTTGTATTCACCCAAATGTATTGTAAACACGTGTTTTAGATGTAAAATAATGTGAACTTAACGTTAAAAATATAAAAAGTATGATTTGTTTAATAGAAATGACTTAAGACGATATTTAGCGGATTCATCACACGTATTTCAAAATTTTTTTACGACCTTTTATATTCACCAAAATGTATTGTAAAGACGTGTTTTAGATGTAAAATTATGTGAACTTAACGATAAAAATATAAAAAGTATGATTAGTTCAATACAAATGTCTTTAAACGATATTTAGCGGAATTATCACCATTTTTTACCCAATTTTTTCCCAAATTTTTTTTCTATTTTTTGTATTCACCCAAATGTATTGTAAATACGTGTTTAAAATGTAAAATAATGTGAACTTAACGATAAAAATATAAAAAGTATGATTAGTTCAATACAAATGACTTTAATCGATATTTAGCGAAATTATCACCATTTTTTACCAAATTTTTTCCCAATTTTTTTTTCTATTTTTTGTATTCACCCAAATGTATTGTAAACACGTGTTTTAGATGTAAAATAATGTGAACTTAACGTTAAAAATATAAAAAGTATGATTAGTTTAATAGAAATGACTTAAGACGATATTTAGCGGATTCATCACCCGTATTTCAAAATTTTTTTACGACCTTTTATATTCACCCAAATGTATTGTATAGACGTGTTTTAGATGTAAAATTATGTGAACTTAACAATAAAAATATAAAAAGTATGATTAATTTAATAGATATGACTTAAGACGATATTTAGCGGATTCATCACCTGTATTTCAAAATTTTTTTACGACCTTTTATATTCACCCAAATGTATTGTAAAGACGTGTTTTAGATGTTAAAATAAATGAACTTAACGATAAAAATATAAAAAGTATGATTAGTTCAATACAAATGACTTTAAACGATATTTAGCGGTATTATCACCATTTTTTACCAAATTTTTTCCCAAATTTTTTTTCTATTTTTTGTATTCACCCAAATGTATTGTAAACACGTGTTTTAGATGTAAAATAATGTGAACTTAACGTTAAAAATATAAAAAGTATGATTTGTTTAATAGAAATGACTTAAGACGATATTTAGCGGATTCATCACACGTATTTCAAAATATTTTTACGACCTTTTATATTCACCAAAATGTATTGTAAAGACGTGTTTTAGATGTAAAATTATGTGAACTTAACGATAAAAATATAAAAAGTATGATTAGTTCAATACAAATGTCTTTAAACGATATTTAACGGAATTATCACCATTTTTTACCCAATTTTTTCCCAAATTTTTTTTCTATTTTTTGTATTCACCCAAATGTATTGTAAATACGTGTTTTAAATGTAAAATAATGTGAACTTAACGATAAAAATATAAAAAGTATGATTAGTTCAATACAAATGACTTTAATCGATATTTAGCGAAATTATCACCATTTTTTACCAAATTTTTTCCCAATTTTTTTTTCTATTTTTTGTATTCACCCAAATGTATTGTAAACACGTGTTTTAGATGTAAAATAATGTGAACTTAACGTTAAAAATATAAAAAGTATGATTAGTTTAATAGAAATGACTTAAGACGATATTTAGCGGATTCATCACCCGTATTTCAAAATTTTTTTACGACCTTTTATATTCAACCAAATGTATTGTATAGACGTGTTTTAGATGTAAAATTATGTGAACTTAACAATAAAAATATAAAAAGTATGATTAATTTAATAGATATGACTTAAGACGATATTTAGCGGATTCATCACCCGTATTTCAAAATTTTTTTACGATTTTTTATATTCACCCAAATGTATTGTAAAGACGTGTTTTAGATGTAAAATTATGTGAACTTAACGATAAAATATAAAAAGTATGATTAGTTCAATACAAATGTCTTTAAACGATATTTAGCGGAATTATCACCATTTTTTACCCAATTTTTTCCCAAATTTTTTTTCTATTTTTTGTATTCACCAAAATGTATTGTAAATACGTGTTTTAGATGTAAAATAATGTGAACTTAACGATTAAAATATAAAAAGTATGATTAGTTCAATACAAATGACTTTAATCGATATTTAGCGGATTCATCTAACGTATTTCAAAATTTTTTTACGACCTTTTATATTCACCCAAATGTATTGTAAAGACGTGTTTTAGATGTAAAATTTTGTGAACTTAACGATAAAAATATAAAAAGTATGATTAGTTCAATACAAATGACTTTAAGCGAAATTTAGCGGAATTATCACCATTTTTTACCCAATTTTTTCCCAAATTTTTTTTCTATTTTTTGTATTCACCCAAATGTATTGTAAATACGTGTTTTAGATGTAAAATAATGTGAACTTAACGATAAAAATATAAAAAGTATGATTAGTTCAATACAAATGACTTTAATCGATATTTAGTGAAATTATCACCATTTTTTACCAAATTTTTTCCCAAATTTTTTTTCTATTTTTTGTATTCACCCAAATGTATTGTAAACACTTGTTTTAGATGTAAAATAATGTGAACTTAACGTTAAAAATTTAAAAAGTATGATTAGTTTAATAGAAATGACTTAGGACGATATTTAGCGAATTCATCACCTGTATTTCAAAATTTTTTTACGACCTTTTATATTCACCCAAATGTATTGTAAACACGTGTTTTAGATGTAAAATAATGTGAACTGAACGTTAAAAATATAAAAAGTATGATTAATTTAATAGATATGACTTAAGACGATATTTAGCGGATTCATCACCCGTATTTCAAAATTTTTTTACGACCTTTTATATTCACCCAAATGTATTGTATAGACGTGTTTTAGATGTAAAATTATGTGAACTTAACAATAAAAATATAAAAAGTATGATTAATTTAATAGATATGACTTAAGACGATATTTAGCGGATTCATCACCCGTATTTCAAAATTTTTTTACGATTTTTTATATTCACCCAAATGTATTGTAAAGACGTGTTTTAGATGTAAAATTATGTGAACTTAACGATAAAAATATAAAAAGTATGATTAGTTCAATACAAATGTCTTTAAACGATATTTAGCGGAATTATCACCATTTTTTACCCAATTTTTTCCCAAATTTTTTTTCTATTTTTTGTATTCACCAAAATGTATTGTAAATACGTGTTTTAGATGTAAAATAATGTGAACTTAACGATTAAAATATAAAAAGTATGATTTGTTTAATAGAAATGACTTAAGACGATATTTAGCGGATTCATCACACGTATTTCAAAATTTTTTTACGACCTTTTATATTCACCAAAATGTATTGTAAAGACGTGTTTTAGATGTAAAATTATGTGAACTTAACGATAAAAATATAAAAAGTATGATTAGTTCAATACAAATGTCTTTAAACGATATTTAGCGGAATTATCACCATTTTTTACCCAATTTTTTCCCAAATTTTTTTTCTATTTTTTGTATTCACCCAAATGTATTGTAAATACGTGTTTAAAATGTAAAATAATGTGAACTTAACGATAAAAATATAAAAAGTATGATTAGTTCAATACAAATGACTTTAATCGATATTTAGCGAAATTATCACCATTTTTTACCAAATTTTTTCCCAATTTTTTTTTCTATTTTTTGTATTCACCCAAATGTATTGTAAACACGTGTTTTAGATGTAAAATAATGTGAACTTAACGTTAAAAATATAAAAAGTATGATTAGTTTAATAGAAATGACTTAAGACGATATTTAGCGGATTCATCACCCGTATTTCAAAATTTTTTTACGACCTTTTATATTCACCTAAATGTATTGTATAGACGTGTTTTAGATGTAAAATTATGTGAACTTAACAATAAAAATATAAAAAGTATGATTAATTTAATAGATATGACTTAAGACGATATTTAGCGGATTCATCACCTGTATTTCAAAATTTTTTTACGACCTTTTATATTCACCCAAATGTATTGTAAAGACGTGTTTTAGATGTTAAAATAAATGAACTTAACGATAAAAATATAAAAAGTATGATTAGTTCAATACAAATGACTTTAAACGATATTTAGCGGTATTATCACCATTTTTTACCAAATTTTTTCCCAAATTTTTTTTCTATTTTTTGTATTCACCCAAATGTATTGTAAACACGTGTTTTAGATGTAAAATAATGTGAACTTAACGTTAAAAATATAAAAAGTATGATTTGTTTAATAGAAATGACTTAAGACGATATTTAGCGGATTCATCACACGTATTTCAAAATATTTTTACGACCTTTTATATTCACCAAAATGTATTGTAAAGACGTGTTTTAGATGTAAAATTATGTGAACTTAACGATAAAAATATAAAAAGTATGATTAGTTCAATACAAATGTCTTTAAACGATATTTAACGGAATTATCACCATTTTTTACCCAATTTTTTCCCAAATTTTTTTTCTATTTTTTGTATTCACCCAAATGTATTGTAAATACGTGTTTTAAATGTAAAATAATGTGAACTTAACGATAAAAATATAAAAAGTATGATTAGTTCAATACAAATGACTTTAATCGATATTTAGCGAAATTATCACCATTTTTTACCAAATTTTTTCCCAATTTTTTTTTCTATTTTTTGTATTCACCCAAATGTATTGTAAACACGTGTTTTAGATGTAAAATAATGTGAACTTAACGTTAAAAATATAAAAAGTATGATTAGTTTAATAGAAATGACTTAAGACGATATTTAGCGGATTCATCACCCGTATTTCAAAATTTTTTTACGACCTTTTATATTCAACCAAATGTATTGTATAGACGTGTTTTAGATGTAAAATTATGTGAACTTAACAATAAAAATATAAAAAGTATGATTAATTTAATAGATATGACTTAAGACGATATTTAGCGGATTCATCACCCGTATTTCAAAATTTTTTTACGATTTTTTATATTCACCCAAATGTATTGTAAAGACGTGTTTTAGATGTAAAATTATGTGAACTTAACGATAAAATATAAAAAGTATGATTAGTTCAATACAAATGTCTTTAAACGATATTTAGCGGAATTATCACCATTTTTTACCCAATTTTTTCCCAAATTTTTTTTCTATTTTTTGTATTCACCAAAATGTATTGTAAATACGTGTTTTAGATGTAAAATAATGTGAACTTAACGATTAAAATATAAAAAGTATGATTAGTTCAATACAAATGACTTTAATCGATATTTAGCGGATTCATCTAACGTATTTCAAAATTTTTTTACGACCTTTTATATTCACCCAAATGTATTGTAAAGACGTGTTTTAGATGTAAAATTTTGTGAACTTAACGATAAAAATATAAAAAGTATGATTAGTTCAATACAAATGACTTTAAGCGAAATTTAGCGGAATTATCACCATTTTTTACCCAATTTTTTCCCAAATTTTTTTTCTATTTTTTGTATTCACCCAAATGTATTGTAAATACGTGTTTTAGATGTAAAATAATGTGAACTTAACGATAAAAATATAAAAAGTATGATTAGTTCAATACAAATGACTTTAATCGATATTTAGTGAAATTATCACCATTTTTTACCAAATTTTTTCCCAAATTTTTTTTCTATTTTTTGTATTCACCCAAATGTATTGTAAACACTTGTTTTAGATGTAAAATAATGTGAACTTAACGTTAAAAATTTAAAAAGTATGATTAGTTTAATAGAAATGACTTAGGACGATATTTAGCGAATTCATCACCTGTATTTCAAAATTTTTTTACGACCTTTTATATTCACCCAAATGTATTGTAAACACGTGTTTTAGATGTAAAATAATGTGAACTGAACGTTAAAAATATAAAAAGTATGATTAATTTAATAGATATGACTTAAGACGATATTTAGCGGATTCATCACCCGTATTTCAAAATTTTTTTACGACCTTTTATATTCACCCAAATGTATTGTATAGACGTGTTTTAGATGTAAAATTATGTGAACTTAACAATAAAAATATAAAAAGTATGATTAATTTAATAGATATGACTTAAGACGATATTTAGCGGATTCATCACCCGTATTTCAAAATTTTTTTACGATTTTTTATATTCACCCAAATGTATTGTAAAGACGTGTTTTAGATGTAAAATTATGTGAACTTAACGATAAAAATATAAAAAGTATGATTAGTTCAATACAAATGTCTTTAAACGATATTTAGCGGAATTATCACCATTTTTTACCCAATTTTTTCCCAAATTTTTTTTCTATTTTTTGTATTCACCAAAATGTATTGTAAATACGTGTTTTAGATGTAAAATAATGTGAACTTAACGATTAAAATATAAAAAGTATGATTAGTTCAATACAAATGACTTTAATCGATATTTAGCGGATTCATCTAACGTATTTCAAAATTTTTTTACGACCTTTTATATTCACCCAAATGTATTGTAAAGACGTGTTTTAGATGTAAAATAATGTGAACTTAACGATAAAAATATAAAAAGTATGATTAGTTCAATACAAATGACTTTATTCGATATTTAGTGAAATTATCACCATTTTTTACCAAATTTTTTCCCAAATTTTTTTTCTATTTTTTGTATTCACCCAAATGTATTGTAAACACTTGTTTTAGATGTAAAATAATGTGAACTTAACGTTAAAAATTTAAAAAGTATGATTAGTTTAATAGAAATGACTTAGGACGATATTTAGCGAATTCATCACCTGTATTTCAAAATTTTTTTACGACCTTTTATATTCACCCAAATGTATTGTAAACACGTGTTTTAGATGTAAAATAATGTGAACTGAACGTTAAAAATATAAAAAGTATGATTAATTTAATAGATATGACTTAAGACGATATTTAGCGGATTCATCACCCGTATTTCAAAATTTTTTTACGACCTTTTATATTCACCCAAATGTATTGTAAAGACGTGTTTTAGATGTAAAATTATGTGAACTTAACGATAAAAATATAAAAAGTATGATTAGTTCAATACAAATGTCTTTAAACGATATTTAGCGGAATTATCACCATTTTTTACCCAATTTTTTCCCAAATTTTTTTTCTATTTTTTGTATTCACCCAAATGTATTGTAAATACGTGTTTTAAATGTAAAATAATGTGAACTTAACGATAAAAATATAAAAAGTATGATTAGTTCAATACAAATGACTTTAATCGATATATAGCGAAATTATCACCATTTTTTACCAAATTTTTTCCCAATTTTTTTTTCTATTTTTTGTATTCACCCAAATGTATTGTAAACACGTGTTTTAGATGTAAAATAATGTGAACTTAACGATAAAAATATAAAAAGTATGATTAGTTTAATACAAATGACTTAGGACGATATTTAGCGGATTCATCACCTGTATTTCAAAATTTTTTTACGACCTTTTATATTCACCCAAATGTATTGTAAACACGTGTTTTAGATGTAAAATAATGTGAACTGAACGTTAAAAATATAAAAAGTATGATTACTTTAATAGATATGACTTAAGACGATATTTAGCGGATTCATCACCCGTATTTCAAAATTTTTTTACGAACTTTTATATTCACCCAAATGTATTGTAAAGACGTGTTTTAGATGTAAAATTATGTGAACTTAACGATAAAAATATAAAAAGTATGATTAGTTCAATACAAATGTCTTTAAACGATATTTAGCGGAATTATCACCATTTTTTACCCAATTTTTTCCCAAATTTTTTTTCTATTTTTTGTATTCACCCAAATGTATTGTAAATACGTGTTTTAAATGTAAAATAATGTGAACTTAACGATAAAAATATAAAAAGTATGATTAGTTCAATACAAATGACTTTAAACGATATTTAGCGGAATTATCACCATTTTTTACCAAATTTTTTCCCAAATTTTTTTTCTATTTTTTGTATTCACCCAAATGTATTGTAAACACGTGTTTTAGATGTAAAATAATGTGAACTTAACGTTAAAAATATAAAAAGTATGATTTGTTTAATAGAAATGACTTAAGACGATATTTAGCGGATTCATCATACGTATTTCAAAATTTTTTTACTACCTTTTATATTCACCAAAATGTATTGTAAAGACGTGTTTTAGATGTAAAATAATGTGAACTTAACGATAAAAATATAAAAAGTATGATTAGTTCAATACAAATGACTTTAAACGATATTTAGCGGAATTATCACCATTTTTTACCAAATTTTTTTTCTATTTTTTGTATTCACCCAAATGTATTGTAAACACGTGTTTTAGATGTAAAATAATGTGAACTTAAAGTTAAAAATATAAAAAGTATGATTAGTTTAATACAAATGACTTAGGACGATATTTAGCGGATTCATCACCTGTATTTCAAAATTTTTTTACGACCTTTTATATTCACCCAAATGTATTGTAAACACGTGTTTTAGATGTAAAATAATGTGAACTGAACGTTAAAAATATAAAAAGTATGATTAATTTAATAGATATGACTTAAGACGATATTTAGCGGATTCATCACCCGTATTTCAAAATTTTTTTACGACCTTTTATATTCACCCAAATGTATTGTAAAGACGTGTTTTAGATGTAAAATTATGTGAACTTAACGATAAAAATATAAAAAGTATGATTAGTTCAATACAAATGTCTTTAAACGATATTTAGCGGAATTATCACCATTTTTTACCCAATTTTTTCCCAAATTTTTTTTCTATTTTTTGTATTCACCCAAATGTATTGTAAATACGTGTTTTAAATGTAAAATAATGTGAACTTAACGATAAAAATATAAAAAGTATGATTAGTTCAATACAAATGACTTTAATCGATATTTAGCGAAATTATCATTATTTTTTACCAAATTTTTTCCCAATTTTTTTTTCTATTTTTTGTATTCACCCAAATGTATTGTAAACACGTGTTTTAGATGTAAAATAATGTGAACTTAACGTTAAAAATATAAAAAGTATGATTAGTTTAATAGAAATGACTTAGGACGATATTTAGCGAATTCATCACCTGTATTTCAAAATTTTTTTACGACCTTTTATATTCACCCAAATGTATTGTAAACACGTGTTTTAGATGTAAAATAATGTGAACTGAACGTTAAAAATATAAAAAGTATGATTAATTTAATAGATATGACTTAAGACGATATTTAGCGGATTCATCACCCGTATTTCAAAATTTTTTTACGACCTTTTATATTCACCCAAATGTATTGTATAGACGTGTTTTAGATGTAAAATTATGTGAACTTAACAATAAAAATATAAAAAGTATGATTAATTTAATAGATATGACTTAAGACGATATTTAGCGGATTCATCACCCGTATTTCAAAATTTTTTTACGATTTTTTATATTCACCCAAATGTAATGTAAAGACGTGTTTTAGATGTAAAATTATGTGAACTTAACGATAAAAATATAAAAAGTATGATTAGTTCAATACAAATGTCTTTAAACGATATTTAGCGGAATTATCACCATTTTTTACCCAATTTTTTCCCAAATTTTTTTTCTATTTTTTGTATTCACCAAAATGTATTGTAAATACGTGTTTTAGATGTAAAATAATGTGAACTTAACGATTAAAATATAAAAAGTATGATTAGTTCAATACAAATGACTTTAATCGATATTTAGCGGATTCATCTAACGTATTTCAAAATTTTTTTACGACCTTTTATATTCACCCAAATGTATTGTAAAGACGTGTTTTAGATGTAAAATAATGTGAACTTAACGATAAAAATATAAAAAGTATGATTAGTTCAATACAAATGACTTTAATCGATATTTAGTGAAATTATCACCATTTTTTACCAAATTTTTTCCCAAATTTTTTTTCTATTTTTTGTATTCACCCAAATGTATTGTAAACACTTGTTTTAGATGTAAAATAATGTGAACTTAACGTTAAAAATTTAAAAAGTATGATTAGTTTAATAGAAATGACTTAGGACGATATTTAGCGAATTCATCACCTGTATTTCAAAATTTTTTTACGACCTTTTATATTGACCCAAATGTATTGTAAACACGTGTTTTAGATGTAAAATAATGTGAACTGAACGTTAAAAATATAAAAAGTATGATTAATTTAATAGATATGACTTAAGACGATATTTAGCGGATTCATCACCCGTATTTCAAAATTTTTTTACGACCTTTTATATTCACCCAAATGTATTGTAAAGACGTGTTTTAGATGTAAAATTATGTGAACTTAACGATAAAAATATAAAAAGTATGATTAGTTCAATACAAATGTCTTTAAACGATATTTAGCGGAATGATCACCATTTTTTACCCAATTTTTTCCCAAATTTTTTTTCTATTTTTTGTATTCACCCAAATGTATTGTAAATACGTGTTTTAAATGTAAAATAATGTGAACTTAACGATAAAAATATAAAAAGTATGATTAGTTCAATACAAATGACTTTAATCGATATATAGCGAAATTATCACCATTTTTTACCAAATTTTTTCCCAATTTTTTTTTCTATTTTTTGTATTCACCCAAATGTATTGTAAACACGTGTTTTAGATGTAAAATAATGTGAACTTAACGATAAAAATATAAAAAGTATGATTAGTTCAATACAAATGACTTTAAACGATATTTAGCGGAATTATCACCATTTTTTACCAAATTTTTTTTCTATTTTTTGTATTCACCCAAATGTATTGTAAACACGTGTTTTAGATGTAAAATAATGTGAACTTAAAGTTAAAAATATAAAAAGTATGATTAGTTTAATACAAATGACTTAGGACGATATTTAGCGGATTCATCACCTGTATTTCAAAATTTTTTTACGACCTTTTATATTCACCCAAATGTATTGTAAACACGTGTTTTAGATGTAAAATAATGTGAACTGAACGTTAAAAATATAAAAAGTATGATTAATTTAATAGATATGACTTAAGACGATATTTAGCGGATTCATCACCCGTATTTCAAAATTTTTTTACGAACTTTTATATTCACCCAAATGTATTGTAAAGACGTGTTTTAGATGTAAAATTATGTGAACTTAACGATAAAAATATAAAAAGTATGATTAGTTCAATACAAATGTCTTTAAACGATATTTAGCGGAATTATCACCATTTTTTACCCAATTTTTTCCCAAATTTTTTTTCTATTTTTTGTATTCACCCAAATGTATTGTAAATACGTGTTTTAAATGTAAAATAATGTGAACTTAACGATAAAAATATAAAAAGTATGATTAGTTCAATACAAATGACTTTAAACGATATTTAGCGGAATTATCACCATTTTTTACCAAATTTTTTCCCAAATTTTTTTTCTATTTTTTGTATTCACCCAAATGTATTGTAAACACGTGTTTTAGATGTAAAATAATGTGAACTTAACGTTAAAAATATAAAAAGTATGATTTGTTTAATAGAAATGACTTAAGACGATATTTAGCGGATTCATCATACGTATTTCAAAATTTTTTTACTACCTTTTATATTCACCAAAATGTATTGTAAAGACGTGTTTTAGATGTAAAATAATGTGAACTTAACGATAAAAATATAAAAAGTATGATTAGTTCAATACAAATGACTTTAAACGATATTTAGCGGAATTATCACCATTTTTTCCCAAATTTTTTTTCTATTTTTTGTATTCACCCAAATGTATTGTAAACACTTGTTTTAGATGTAAAATAATGTGAACTTAACGTTAAAAATTTAAAAAGTATGATTAGTTTAATAGAAATGACTTAGGACGATATTTAGCGAATTCATCACCTGTATTTCAAAATTTTTTTACGACCTTTTATATTGACCCAAATGTATTGTAAACACGTGTTTTAGATGTAAAATAATGTGAACTGAACGTTAAAAATATAAAAAGTATGATTAATTTAATAGATATGACTTAAGACGATATTTAGCGGATTCATCACCCGTATTTCAAAATTTTTTTACGACCTTTTATATTCACCCAAATGTATTGTAAAGACGTGTTTTAGATGTAAAATTATGTGAACTTAACGATAAAAATATAAAAAGTATGATTAGTTCAATACAAATGTCTTTAAACGATATTTAGCGGAATGATCACCATTTTTTACCCAATTTTTTCCCAAATTTTTTTTCTATTTTTTGTATTCACCCAAATGTATTGTAAATACGTGTTTTAAATGTAAAATAATGTGAACTTAACGATAAAAATATAAAAAGTATGATTAGTTCAATACAAATGACTTTAATCGATATATAGCGAAATTATCACCATTTTTTACCAAATTTTTTCCCAATTTTTTTTTCTATTTTTTGTATTCACCCAAATGTATTGTAAACACGTGTTTTAGATGTAAAATAATGTGAACTTAACGATAAAAATATAAAAAGTATGATTAGTTCAATACAAATGACTTTAAACGATATTTAGCGGAATTATCACCATTTTTTACCAAATTTTTTTTCTATTTTTTGTATTCACCCAAATGTATTGTAAACACGTGTTTTAGATGTAAAATAATGTGAACTTAAAGTTAAAAATATAAAAAGTATGATTAGTTTAATACAAATGACTTAGGACGATATTTAGCGGATTCATCACCTGTATTTCAAAATTTTTTTACGACCTTTTATATTCACCCAAATGTATTGTAAACACGTGTTTTAGATGTAAAATAATGTGAACTGAACGTTAAAAATATAAAAAGTATGATTAATTTAATAGATATGACTTAAGACGATATTTAGCGGATTCATCACCCGTATTTCAAAATTTTTTTACGAACTTTTATATTCACCCAAATGTATTGTAAAGACGTGTTTTAGATGTAAAATTATGTGAACTTAACGATAAAAATATAAAAAGTATGATTAGTTCAATACAAATGTCTTTAAACGATATTTAGCGGAATTATCACCATTTTTTACCCAATTTTTTCCCAAATTTTTTTTCTATTTTTTGTATTCACCCAAATGTATTGTAAATACGTGTTTTAAATGTAAAATAATGTGAACTTAACGATAAAAATATAAAAAGTATGATTAGTTCAATACAAATGACTTTAAACGATATTTAGCGGAATTATCACCATTTTTTACCAAATTTTTTCCCAAATTTTTTTTCTATTTTTTGTATTCACCCAAATGTATTGTAAACACGTGTTTTAGATGTAAAATAATGTGAACTTAACGTTAAAAATATAAAAAGTATGATTTGTTTAATAGAAATGACTTAAGACGATATTTAGCGGATTCATCATACGTATTTCAAAATTTTTTTACTACCTTTTATATTCACCAAAATGTATTGTAAAGACGTGTTTTAGATGTAAAATAATGTGAACTTAACGATAAAAATATAAAAAGTATGATTAGTTCAATACAAATGACTTTAAACGATATTTAGCGGAATTATCACCATTTTTTACCAAATTTTTTTTCTATTTTTTGTATTCACCCAAATGTATTGTAAACACGTGTTTTAGATGTAAAATAATGTGAACTTAAAGTTAAAAATATAAAAAGTATGATTAGTTTAATACAAATGACTTAGGACGATATTTAGCGGATTCATCACCTGTATTTCAAAATTTTTTTACGACCTTTTATATTCACCCAAATGTATTGTAAACACGTGTTTTAGATGTAAAATAATGTGAACTGAACGTTAAAAATATAAAAAGTATGATTAATTTAATAGATATGACTTAAGACGATATTTAGCGGATTCATCACCCGTATTTCAAAATTTTTTTACGACCTTTTATATTCACCCAAATGTATTGTAAAGACGTGTTTTAGATGTAAAATTATGTGAACTTATCGATAAAAATATAAAAAGTATGATTAGTTCAATACAAATGTCTTTAAACGATATTTAGCGGAATTATCACCATTTTTTACCCAATTTTTTCCCAAATTTTTTTTCTATTTTTTGTATTCACCCAAATGTATTGTAAATACGTGTTTTAAATGTAAAATAATGTGAACTTAACGATAAAAATATAAAAAGTATGATTAGTTCAATACAAATGACTTTAATCGATATTTAGCGAAATTATCATTATTTTTTACCAAATTTTTTCCCAATTTTTTTTTCTATTTTTTGTATTCACCCAAATGTATTGTAAACACGTGTTTTAGATGTAAAATAATGTGAACTTAACGTTAAAAATATAAAAAGTATGATTAGTTTAATAGAAATGACTTAAGACGATATTTAGCGGATTCATCACCCGTATTTCAAAATTTTTTTACGACCTTTTATATTCACCCAAATGTATTGTAAACACGTGTTTTAGATGTAAAATAATGTGAACTGAACGTTAAAAATATAAAAAGTATGATTACTTTAATAGATATGACTTAAGACGATATTTAGCGGATTCATCACCCGTATTTCAAAATTTTTTTACGAACTTTTATATTCACCCAAATGTATTGTAAAGACGTGTTTTAGATGTAAAATTATGTGAACTTAACGATAAAAATATAAAAAGTATGATTAGTTCAATACAAATGTCTTTAAACGATATTTAGCGGAATTATCACCATTTTTTACCCAATTTTTTCCCAAATTTTTTTTCTATTTTTTGTATTCACCAAAATGTATTGTAAATACGTGTTTTAAATGTAAAATAATGTGAACTTAACGATTAAAATATAAAAAGTATGATTAGTTCAATACAAATGACTTTAATCGATATTTAGCGGATTCATCTAACGTATTTCAAAATTTTTTTACTACCTTTTATATTCACCAAAATGTATTGTAAAGACGTGTTTTAGATGTAAAATAATGTGAACTTAACGATAAAAATATAAAAAGTATGATTAGTTCAATACAAATGACTTTAAACGATATTTAGCGGAATTATCACCATTTTTTACCAAATTTTTTTTCTATTTTTTGTATTCACCCAAATGTATTGTAAACACGTGTTTTAGATGTAAAATAATGTGAACTTAAAGTTAAAAATATAAAAAGTATGATTAGTTTAATACAAATGACTTAGGACGATATTTAGCGGATTCATCACCTGTATTTCAAAATTTTTTTACGACCTTTTATATTCACCCAAATGTATTGTAAACACGTGTTTTAGATGTAAAATAATGTGAACTGAACGTTAAAAATATAAAAAGTATGATTAATTTAATAGATATGACTTAAGACGATATTTAGCGGATTCATCACCCGTATTTCAAAATTTTTTTACGACCTTTTATATTCACCCAAATGTATTGTAAAGACGTGTTTTAGATGTAAAATTATGTGAACTTATCGATAAAAATATAAAAAGTATGATTAGTTCAATACAAATGTCTTTAAACGATATTTAGCGGAATTATCACCATTTTTTACCCAATTTTTTCCCAAATTTTTTTTCTATTTTTTGTATTCACCCAAATGTATTGTAAATACGTGTTTTAAATGTAAAATAATGTGAACTTAACGATAAAAATATAAAAAGTATGATTAGTTCAATACAAATGACTTTAATCGATATTTAGCGAAATTATCATTATTTTTTACCAAATTTTTTCCCAATTTTTTTTTCTATTTTTTGTATTCACCCAAATGTATTGTAAACACGTGTTTTAGATGTAAAATAATGTGAACTTAACGTTAAAAATATAAAAAGTATGATTAGTTTAATAGAAATGACTTAAGACGATATTTAGCGGATTCATCACCCGTATTTCAAAATTTTTTTACGACCTTTTATATTCACCCAAATGTATTGTATAGACGTGTTTTAGATGTAAAATTATGTGAACTTAACAATAAAAATATAAAAAGTATGATTAATTTAATAGATATGACTTAAGACGATATTTAGCGGATTCATCACCCGTATTTCAAAATTTTTTTACGACCTTTTATATTTACCCAAATGTATTGTAAAGACGTGTTTTAGATGTAAAATTATGTGAACTTAACGATAAAAATATAAAAAGTATGATTAGTTCAATACAAATGTCTTTAAACGATATTTAGCGGAATTATCACCATTTTTTACCCAATTTTTTCCCAAATTTTTTTTCTATTTTTTGTATTCACCAAAATGTATTGTAAATACGTGTTTTAGATGTAAAATAATGTGAACTTAACGATTAAAATATAAAAAGTATGATTAGTTCAATACAAATGACTTTAATCGATATTTAGCGGATTCATCTAACGTATTTCAAAATTTTTTTACGACCTTTTATATTCACCCAAATGTATTGTAAAGACGTGTTTTAGATGTAAAATTATGTGAACTTAACGATAAAAATATAAAAAGTATGATTAGTTCAATACAAATGACTTTAAACGAAATTTAGCGGAATTATCACCATTTTTTACCCAATTTTTTCCCAAATTTTTTTTCTATTTTTTGTATTCACCCAAATGTATTGTAAATACGTGTTTTAGATGTAAAATAATGTGAACTTAACGATAAAAATATAAAAAGTATGATTAGTTCAATACAAATGACTTTAATCGATATTTAGCGAAATTATCACCATTTTTTACCAAATTTTTTCCCAAATTTTTTTTCTATTTTTTGTATTCACCCAAATGTATTGTAAACACTTGTTTTAGATGTAAAATAATGTGAACTTAACGTTAAAAATTTAAAAAGTATGATTAGTTTAATAGAAATGACTTAGGACGATATTTAGCGAATTCATCACCTGTATTTCAAAATTTTTTTACGACCTTTTATATTCACCCAAATGTATTGTAAACACGTGTTTTAGATGTAAAATAATGTGAACTGAACGTTAAAAATATAAAAAGTATGATTAATTTAATAGATATGACTTAAGACGATATTTAGCGGATTCATCACCCGTATTTCAAAATTTTTTTACGACCTTTTATATTCACCCAAATGTATTGTAAAGACGTGTTTTAGATGTAAAATTATGTGAACTTAACGATAAAAATATAAAAAGTATGATTAGTTCAATACAAATGTCTTTAAACGATATTTAGCGGAATTATCACCATTTTTTACCCAATTTTTTCCCAAATTTTTTTTCTATTTTTTGTATTCACCCAAATGTATTGTAAATACGTGTTTTAAATGTAAAATAATGTGAACTTAACGATAAAAATATAAAAAGTATGATTAGTTCAATACAAATGACTTTAATCGATATATAGCGAAATTATCACCATTTTTTACCAAATTTTTTCCCAATTTTTTTTTCTATTTTTTGTATTCACCCAAATGTATTGTAAACACGTGTTTTAGATGTAAAATAATGTGAACTTAACGATAAAAATATAAAAAGTATGATTAGTTTAATACAAATGACTTAGGACGATATTTAGCGGATTCATCACCTGTATTTCAAAATTTTTTTACGACCTTTTATATTCACCCAAATGTATTGTAAACACGTGTTTTAGATGTAAAATAATGTGAACTGAACGTTAAAAATATAAAAAGTATGATTACTTTAATAGATATGACTTAAGACGATATTTAGCGGATTCATCACCCGTATTTCAAAATTTTTTTACGAACTTTTATATTCACCCAAATGTATTGTAAAGACGTGTTTTAGATGTAAAATTATGTGAACTTAACGATAAAAATATAAAAAGTATGATTAGTTCAATACAAATGTCTTTAAACGATATTTAGCGGAATTATCACCATTTTTTACCCAATTTTTTCCCAAATTTTTTTTCTATTTTTTGTATTCACCCAAATGTATTGTAAATACGTGTTTTAAATGTAAAATAATGTGAACTTAACGATAAAAATATAAAAAGTATGATTAGTTCAATACAAATGACTTTAAACGATATTTAGCGGAATTATCACCATTTTTTACCAAATTTTTTCCCAAATTTTTTTTCTATTTTTTGTATTCACCCAAATGTATTGTAAACACGTGTTTTAGATGTAAAATAATGTGAACTTAACGTTAAAAATATAAAAAGTATGATTTGTTTAATAGAAATGACTTAAGACGATATTTAGCGGATTCATCATACGTATTTCAAAATTTTTTTACTACCTTTTATATTCACCAAAATGTATTGTAAAGACGTGTTTTAGATGTAAAATAATGTGAACTTAACGATAAAAATATAAAAAGTATGATTAGTTCAATACAAATGACTTTAAACGATATTTAGCGGAATTATCACCATTTTTTACCAAATTTTTTTTCTATTTTTTGTATTCACCCAAATGTATTGTAAACACGTGTTTTAGATGTAAAATAATGTGAACTTAAAGTTAAAAATATAAAAAGTATGATTAGTTTAATACAAATGACTTAGGACGATATTTAGCGGATTCATCACCTGTATTTCAAAATTTTTTTACGACCTTTTATATTCACCCAAATGTATTGTAAACACGTGTTTTAGATGTAAAATAATGTGAACTGAACGTTAAAAATATAAAAAGTATGATTAGTTCAATACAAATGACTTTAAACGAAATTTAGCGGAATTATCACCATTTTTTACCCAATTTTTTCCCAAATTTTTTTTCTATTTTTTGTATTCACCCAAATGTATTGTAAATACGTGTTTTAAATGTAAAATAATGTGAACTTAACGATAAAAATATAAAAAGTATGATTAGTTCAATACAAATGACTTTAATCGATATTTAGCGAAATTATCACCATTTTTTACCAAATTTTTTCCCAATTTTTTTTTCTATTTTTTGTATTCACCAAAATGTATTGTAAATACGTGTTTTAGATGTAAAATAATGTGAACTTAACGATTAAAATATAAAAAGTATGATTAGTTCAATACAAATGACTTTAATCGATATTTAGCGGATTCATCTAACGTATTTCAAAATTTTTTTACGACCTTTTATATTCACCCAAATGTATTGTAAAGACGTGTTTTAGATGTAAAATTATGTGAACTTAACGATAAAAATATAAAAAGTATGATTAGTTCAATACAAATGACTTTAAACGAAATTTAGCGGAATTATCACCATTTTTTACCCAATTTTTTCCCAAATTTTTTTTCTATTTTTTGTATTCACCCAAATGTATTGTAAATACGTGTTTTAGATGTAAAATAATGTGAACTTAACGATAAAAATATAAAAAGTATGATTAGTTCAATACAAATGACTTTAATCGATATTTAGCGAAATTATCACCATTTTTTACCAAATTTTTTCCCAAATTTTTTTTCTATTTTTTGTATTCACCCAAATGTATTGTAAACACTTGTTTTAGATGTAAAATAATGTGAACTTAACGTTAAAAATTTAAAAAGTATGATTAGTTTAATAGAAATGACTTAGGACGATATTTAGCGAATTCATCACCTGTATTTCAAAATTTTTTTACGACCTTTTATATTCACCCAAATGTATTGTAAACACGTGTTTTAGATGTAAAATAATGTGAACTGAACGTTAAAAATATAAAAAGTATGATTAATTTAATAGATATGACTTAAGACGATATTTAGCGGATTCATCACCCGTATTTCAAAATTTTTTTACGACCTTTTATATTCACCCAAATGTATTGTAAAGACGTGTTTTAGATGTAAAATTATGTGAACTTAACGATAAAAATATAAAAAGTATGATTAGTTCAATACAAATGTCTTTAATTAGACCTTTTATATTCACCCAAATGTATTGTAAACACGTGTTTTAGATGTAAAATAATGTGAACTGAACGTTAAAAATATAAAAAGTATGATTTGTTTAATAGAAATGACTTAAGACGATATTTAGCGGATTCATCACACGTATTTCAAAATTTTTTTACGACCTTTTATATTCACCAAAATGTATTGTAAAGACGTGTTTTAGATGTAAAATAATGTGAACTTAACGATAAAAATATAAAAAGTATGATTAGTTCAATACAAATGACTTTAAACGATATTTAGCGGAATTATCACCATTTTTTACCAAATTTTTTTTCTATTTTTTGTATTCACCCAAATGTATTGTAAACACGTGTTTTAGATGTAAAATAATGTGAACTTAACGTTAAAAATTTAAAAAGTATGATTAGTTTAATAGAAATGACTTAGGACGATATTTAGCGAATTCATCACCTGTATTTCAAAATTTTTTTACGACCTTTTATATTCACCCAAATGTATTGTAAACACGTGTTTTAGATGTAAAATAATGTGAACTGAACGTTAAAAATATAAAAAGTATGATTAATTTAATAGATATGACTTAAGACGATATTTAGCGGATTCATCACCCGTATTTCAAAATTTTTTTACGACCTTTTATATTCACCCAAATGTATTGTAAAGACGTGTTTTAGATGTAAAATTATGTGAACTTAACGATAAAAATATAAAAAGTATGATTAGTTCAATACAAATGTCTTTAAACGATATTTAGCGGAATTATCACCATTTTTTACCCAATTTTTTCCCAAATTTTTTTTCTATTTTTTGTATTCACCCAAATGTATTGTAAATACGTGTTTTAAATGTAAAATAATGTGAACTTAAC
Source organism: Diuraphis noxia (assembly GCF_037042655.1). Lineage (NCBI taxonomy): Eukaryota > Metazoa > Arthropoda > Insecta > Hemiptera > Aphididae > Diuraphis > Diuraphis noxia. The sequence goes on along the minus strand of NW_028301722.1, from coordinate 848,911 downwards.
GTTAAAAATATAAAAAGTATGATTAGTTTAATAGAAATGACTTAAGACGATATTTAGCGGATTCATCACCCGTATTTCAAAATTTTTTTACGACCTTTTATATTCACCCAAATGTATTGTATAGACGTGTTTTAGATGTAAAATTATGTGAACTTAACAATAAAAATATAAAAAGTATGATTAATTTAATAGATATGACTTAAGACGATATTTAGCGGATTCATCACCTGTATTTCAAAATTTTTTTACGACCTTTTATATTCACCCAAATGTATTGTAAACACGTGTTTTAGATGTAAAATAATGTGAACTGAACGTTAAAAATATAAAAAGTATGATTAATTTAATAGATATGACTTAAGACGATATTTAGCGGATTCATCACCCGTATTTCAAAATTTTTTTACGACCTTTTATATTCACCCAAATGTATTGTAAAGACGTGTTTTAGATGTAAAATTATGTGAACTTAACGATAAAAATATAAAAAGTATGATTAGTTCAATACAAATGTCTTTAAACGATATTTAGCGGAATTATCACCATTTTTTACCCAATTTTTTCCCAAATTTTTTTTCTATTTTTTGTATTCACCCAAATGTATTGTAAATACGTGTTTTAAATGTAAAATAATGTGAACTTAACGATAAAAATATAAAAAGTATGATTAGTTCAATACAAATGACTTTAATCGATATTTAGCGAAATTATCACCATTTTTTACCAAATTTTTTCCCAATTTTTTTTTCTATTTTTTGTATTCACCAAAATGTATTGTAAATACGTGTTTTAGATGTAAAATAATGTGAACTTAACGATTAAAATATAAAAAGTATGATTAGTTCAATACAAATGACTTTAATCGATATTTAGCGGATTCATCTAACGTATTTCAAAATTTTTTTACGACCTTTTATATTCACCCAAATGTATTGTAAAGACGTGTTTTAGATGTAAAATTATGTGAACTTAACGATAAAAATATAAAAAGTATGATTAGTTCAATACAAATGTCTTTAAACGATATTTAGCGGAATTATCACCATTTTTTACCCAATTTTTTCCCAAATTTTTTTTCTATTTTTTGTATTCACCCAAATGTATTGTAAATACGTGTTTTAAATGTAAAATAATGTGAACTTAACGATAAAAATATAAAAAGTATGATTAGTTCAATACAAATGACTTTAATCGATATTTAGCGAAATTATCATTATTTTTTACCAAATTTTTTCCCAATTTTTTTTTCTATTTTTTGTATTCACCCAAATGTATTGTAAACACGTGTTTTAGATGTAAAATAATGTGAACTTAACGTTAAAAATATAAAAAGTATGATTAGTTTAATAGAAATGACTTAAGACGATATTTATCGGATTCATCACCCGTATTTCAAAATTTTTTTACGACCTTTTATATTCACCCAAATGTATTGTATAGACGTGTTTTAGATGTAAAATTATGTGAACTTAACAATAAAAATATAAAAAGTATGATTAATTTAATAGATATGACGTAAGACGATATTTAGCGGATTCATCACCCGTATTTCAAAATTTTTTTACGACCTTTTATATTCACCCAAATGTATTGTAAAGACGTGTTTTAGATGTAAAATTATGTGAACTTAACGATAAAAATATAAAAAGTATGATTAGTTCAATACAAATGTCTTTAAACGATATTTAGCGGAATTATCACCATTTTTTACCCAATTTTTTCCCAAATTTTTTTTCTATTTTTTGTATTCACCAAAATGTATTGTAAATACGTGTTTTAGATGTAAAATAATGTGAACTTAACGATTAAAATATAAAAAGTATGATTAGTTCAATACAAATGACATTAATCGATATTTAGCGGATTCATCTAACGTATTTCAAAATTTTTTTACGACCTTTTATATTCACCCAAATGTATTGTAAAGACGTGTTTTAGATGTAAAATTATGTGAACTTAACGATAAAAATATAAAAAGTATGATTAGTTCAATACAAATGACTTTAAACGAAATTTAGCGGAATTATCACCATTTTTTACCCAATTTTTTCCCAAATTTTTTTTCTATTTTTTGTATTCACCCAAATGTATTGTAAATACGTGTTTTAGATGTAAAATAATGTGAACTTAACGATAAAAATATAAAAAGTATGATTAGTTCAATACAAATGTCTTTAAACGATATTTAGCGGAATTATCACCATTTTTTACCCAATTTTTTCCCAAATTTTTTTTCTATTTTTTGTATTCACCCAAATGTATTGTAAATACGTGTTTTAAATGTAAACTAATGTGAACTTAACGATAAAAATATAAAAAGTATGATTAGTTCAATACAAATGACTTTAATCGATATTTAGCGAAATTATCACCATTTTTTACCAAATTTTTTCCCAATTTTTTTTTCTATTTTTTGTATTCACCAAAATGTATTGTAAATACGTGTTTTAGATGTAAAATAATGTGAACTTAACGATTAAAATATAAAAAGTATGATTAGTTCAATACAAATGACTTTAATCGATATTTAGCGGATTCATCTAACGTATTTCAAAATTTTTTTACGACCTTTTATATTCACCCAAATGTATTGTAAAGACGTGTTTTAGATGTAAAATTATGTGAACTTAACGATAAAAATATAAAAAGTATGATTAGTTCAATACAAATGTCTTTAAACGATATTTAGCGGAATTATCACCATTTTTTACCCAATTTTTTCCCAAATTTTTTTTCTATTTTTTGTATTCACCCAAATGTATTGTAAATACGTGTTTTAAATGTAAAATAATGTGAACTTAACGATAAAAATATAAAAAGTATGATTAGTTCAATACAAATGACTTTAATCGATATTTAGCGAAATTATCATTATTTTTTACCAAATTTTTTCCCAATTTTTTTTTCTATTTTTTGTATTCACCCAAATGTATTGTAAACACGTGTTTTAGATGTAAAATAATGTGAACTTAACGTTAAAAATATAAAAAGTATGATTAGTTTAATAGAAATGACTTAAGACGATATTTATCGGATTCATCACCCGTATTTCAAAATTTTTTTACGACCTTTTATATTCACCCAAATGTATTGTATAGACGTGTTTTAGATGTAAAATTATGTGAACTTAACAATAAAAATATAAAAAGTATGATTAATTTAATAGATATGACGTAAGACGATATTTAGCGGATTCATCACCCGTATTTCAAAATTTTTTTACGACCTTTTATATTCACCCAAATGTATTGTAAAGACGTGTTTTAGATGTAAAATTATGTGAACTTAACGATAAAAATATAAAAAGTATGATTAGTTCAATACAAATGTCTTTAAACGATATTTAGCGGAATTATCACCATTTTTTACCCAATTTTTTCCCAAATTTTTTTTCTATTTTTTGTATTCACCAAAATGTATTGTAAATACGTGTTTTAGATGTAAAATAATGTGAACTTAACGATTAAAATATAAAAAGTATGATTAGTTCAATACAAATGACTTTAATCGATATTTAGCGGATTCATCTAACGTATTTCAAAATTTTTTTACGACCTTTTATATTCACCCAAATGTATTGTAAAGACGTGTTTTAGATGTAAAATTATGTGAACTTAACGATAAAAATATAAAAAGTATGATTAGTTCAATACAAATGACTTTAAACGAAATTTAGCGGAATTATCACCATTTTTTACCCAATTTTTTCCCAAATTTTTTTTCTATTTTTTGTATTCACCCAAATGTATTGTAAATACGTGTTTTAGATGTAAAATAATGTGAACTTAACGATAAAAATATAAAAAGTATGATTAGTTCAATACAAATGACTTTAATCGATATTTAGCGAAATTATCACCATTTTTTACCAAATTTTTTCCCAAATTTTTTTTCTATTTTTTGTATTCACCCAAATGTATTGTAAACACTTGTTTTAGATGTAAAATAATGTGAACTTAACGTTAAAAATTTAAAAAGTATGATTAGTTTAATAGAAATGACTTAGGACGATATTTAGCGAATTCATCACCTGTATTTCAAAATTTTTTTACGACCTTTTATATTCACCCAAATGTATTGTAAACACGTGTTTTAGATGTAAAATAATGTGAACTGAACGTTAAAAATATAAAAAGTATGATTAATTTAATAGATATGACTTAAGACGATATTTAGCGGATTCATCACCCGTATTTCAAAATTTTTTTACGACCTTTTATATTCACCCAAATGTATTGTAAAGACGTGTTTTAGATGTAAAATTATGTGAACTTAACGATAAAAATATAAAAAGTATGATTAGTTCAATACAAATGTCTTTAAACGATATTTAGCGGAATTATCACCATTTTTTACCCAATTTTTTCCCAAATTTTTTTTCTATTTTTTGTATTCACCCAAATGTATTGTAAATACGTGTTTTAAATGTAAAATAATGTGAACTTAACGATAAAAATATAAAAAGTATGATTAGTTCAATACAAATGACTTTAATCGATATTTAGCGAAATTATCACCATTTTTTACCAAATTTTTTCCCAATTTTTTTTTCTATTTTTTGTATTCACCAAAATGTATTGTAAATACGTGTTTTAGATGTAAAATAATGTGAACTTAACGATTAAAATATAAAAAGTATGATTAGTTCAATACAAATGACTTCAATCGATATTTAGCGGATTCATCTAACGTATTTCAAAATTTTTTTACGACCTTTTATATTCAACCAAATGTATTGTAAAGACGTGTTTTAGATGTAAAATTATGTGAACTTAACGATAAAAATATAAAAAGTATGATTAGTTCAATACAAATGACTTTAAACGAAATTTACCGGAATTATCACCATTTTTTACCCAATTTTTTCCCAAATTTTTTTTCTATTTTTTGTATTCACCCAAATGTATTGTAAATACGTGTTTTAGATGTAAAATAATGTGAACTTAACGATAAAAATATAAAAAGTATGATTAGTTCAATACAAATGACTTTAATCGATATTTAGCGAAATGATCACCATTTTTTACCAAATTTTTTCCCAAATTTTTTTTCTATTTTTTGTATTCACCCAAATGTATTGTAAACACTTGTTTTAGATGTAAAATAATGTGAACTTAACGTTAAAAATTTAAAAAGTATGATTAGTTTAATAGAAATGACTTAGGACGATATTTAGCGAATTCATCACCTGTATTTCAAAATTTTTTTACGACCTTTTATATTCACCCAAATGTATTGTAAACACGTGTTTTAGATGTAAAATAATGTGAACTGAACGTTAAAAATATAAAAAGTATGATTAATTTAATAGATATGACTTAAGACGATATTTAGCGGATTCATCACCCGTATTTCAAAATTTTTTTACGACCTTTTATATTCACCCAAATGTATTGTAAAGACGTGTTTTAGATGTAAAATTATGTGAACTTAACGATAAAAATATAAAAAGTATGATTAGTTCAATACAAATGTCTTTAAACGATATTTAGCGGAATTATCACCATTTTTTACCCAATTTTTTCCCAAATTTTTTTTCTATTTTTTGTATTCACCCAAATGTATTGTAAATACGTGTTTTAAATGTAAAATAATGTGAACTTAACGATAAAAATATAAAAAGTATGATTAGTTCAATACAAATGACTTTAATCGATATTTAGCGAAATTATCACCATTTTTTACCAAATTTTTTCCCAATTTTTTTTTCTATTTTTTGTATTCACCCAAATGTATTGTAAACACGTGTTTTAGATGTAAAATAATGTGAACTTAACGTTAAAAATTTAAAAAGTATGATTAGTTTAATAGAAATGACTTAGGACGATATTTAGCGAATTCATCACCTGTATTTCAAAATTTTTTTACGACCTTTTATATTCACCCAAATGTATTGTAAACACGTGTTTTAGATGTAAAATAATGTGAACTGAACGTTAAAAATATAAAAAGTATGATTAATTTAATAGATATGACTTAAGACGATATTTAGCGGATTCATCACCCGTATTTCAAAATTTTTTTACGACCTTTTATATTCACCCAAATGTATTGTAAAGACGTGTTTTAGATGTAAAATTATGTGAACTTAACGATAAAAATATAAAAAGTATGATTAGTTCAATACAAATGTCTTTAAACGATATTTAGCGGAATTATCACCATTTTTTACCCAATTTTTTCCCAAATTTTTTTTCTATTTTTTGTATTCACCCAAATGTATTGTAAATACGTGTTTTAAATGTAAAATAATGTGAACTTAACGATAAAAATATAAAAAGTATGATTAGTTCAATACAAATGACTTTAATCGATATATAGCGAAATTATCACCATTTTTTACCAAATTTTTTCCCAATTTTTTTTTCTATTTTTTGTATTCACCCAAATGTATTGTAAACACGTGTTTTAGATGTAAAATAATGTGAACTTAACGTTAAAAATATAAAAAGTATGATTAGTTTAATAGAAATGACTTAAGACGATATTTAGCGGATTCATCACCTGTATTTCAAAATTTTTTTACGACCTTTTATATTCACCCAAATGTATTGTAAAGACGTGTTTTAGATGTTAAAATATGTGAACTTAACGATAAAAATATAAAAAGTATGATTAGTTCAATACAAATGTCTTTAAACGATATTTAGCGGAATTATCACCATTTTTTACCCAATTTTTTCCCAAATTTTTTTTCTATTTTTTGTATTCACCCAAATGTATTGTAAATACGTGTTTTAAATGTAAAATAATGTGAACTTAACGATAAAAATATAAAAAGTATGATTAGTTCAATACAAATGACTTTAATCGATATATAGCGAAATTATCACCATTTTTTACCAAATTTTTTCCCAATTTTTTTTTCTATTTTTTGTATTCACCCAAATGTATTGTAAACACGTGTTTTAGATGTAAAATAATGTGAACTTAACGTTAAAAATATAAAAAGTATGATTAGTTTAATAGAAATGACTTAAGACGATATTTAGCGGAATTATCACCATTTTTTACCAAATTTTTTTTCTATTTTTTGTATTCACCCAAATGTATTGTAAACACGTGTTTTAGATGTAAAATAATGTGAACTTAAAGTTAAAAATATAAAAAGTATGATTAGTTTAATACAAATGACTTAGGACGATATTTAGCGGATTCATCACCTGTATTTCAAAATTTTTTTACGACCTTTTATATTCACCCAAATGTATTGTAAACACGTGTTTTAGATGTAAAATAATGTGAACTTAACGTTAAAAATATAAAAAGTATGATTAGTTTAATAGAAATGACTTAAGACGATATTTAGCGGATTCATCACCCGTATTTCAAAATTTTTTTACGACCTTTTATATTCACCCAAATGTATTGTAAAGACGTGTTTTAGATGTAAAATTATGTGAACTTAACAATAAAAATATAAAAAGTATGATTAGTTCAATACAAATGTCTTTAAACGATATTTAGCGGAATTATCACCATTTTTTACCCAATTTTTTCCCAAATTTTTTTTCTATTTTTTGTATTCACCCAAATGTATTGTAAACACTTGTTTTAGATGTAAAATAATGTGAACTTAACGTTAAAAATTTAAAAAGTATGATTAGTTTAATAGAAATGACTTAGGACGATATTTAGCGAATTCATCACCTTTATTTCAAAATTTTTTTACGACCTTTTATATTCACCCAAATGTATTGTAAACACGTGTTTTAGATGTAAAATAATGTGAACTGAACGTTAAAAATATAAAAAGTATGATTAATTTAATAGATATGACTTAAGACGATATTTAGCGGATTCATCACCCGTATTTCAAAATTTTTTTACGACCTTTTATATTCACCCAAATATATTGTAAAGACGTGTTTTAGATGTAAAATTATGTGAACTTAACGATAAAAATATAAAAAGTATGATTAGTTCAATACAAATGTCTTTAAACGATATTTAGCGGAATTATCACCATTTTTTACCCAATTTTTTCCCAAATTTTTTTTCTATTTTTTGTATTCACCCAAATGTATTGTAAATACGTGTTTTAAATGTAAAATAATGTGAACTTAACGATAAAAATATAAAAAGTATGATTAGTTCAATACAAATGACTTTAATCGATATATAGCGAAATTATCACCATTTTTTACCAAATTTTTTCCCAATTTTTTTTTCTATTTTTTGTATTCACCCAAATGTATTGTAAACACGTGTTTTAGATGTAAAATAATATGAACTTAACGTTAAAAATATAAAAAGTATGATTAGTTTAATAGAAATGACTTAAGACGATATTTAGCGGATTCATCACCTGTATTTCAAAATTTTTTTACGACCTTTTATATTCACCCAAATGTATTGTAAAGACGTGTTTTAGATGTTAAAATATGTGAACTTAACGATAAAAATATAAAAAGTATGATTAGTTCAATACAAATGTCTTTAAACGATATTTAGCGGAATTATCACCATTTTTTACCCAATTTTTTCCCAAATTTTTTTTCTATTTTTTGTATTCACCCAAATGTATTGTAAATACGTGTTTTAAATGTAAAATAATGTGAACTTAACGATAAAAATATAAAAAGTATGATTAGTTTAATACAAATGACTTAGGACGATATTTAGCGGATTCATCACCTGTATTTCAAAATTTTTTTACGACCTTTTATATTCACCCAAATGTATTGTAAACACGTGTTTTAGATGTAAAATAATGTGAACTTAACGTTAAAAATATAAAAAGTATGATTAGTTTAATAGAAATGACTTAAGACGATATTTAGCGGATTCATCACCCGTATTTCAAAATTTTTTTACGACCTTTTATATTCACCCAAATGTATTGTAAAGACGTGTTTTAGATGTAAAATTATGTGAACTTAACAATAAAAATATAAAAAGTATGATTAGTTCAATACAAATGTCTTTAAACGATATTTAGCGGAATTATCACCATTTTTTACCCAATTTTTTCCCAAATTTTTTTTCTATTTTTTGTATTCACCCAAATATATTGTAAACACTTGTTTTAGATGTAAAATAATGTGAACTTAACGTTAAAAATTTAAAAAGTATGATTAGTTTAATAGAAATGACTTAGGACGATATTTAGCGAATTCATCACCTTTATTTCAAAATTTTTTTACGACCTTTTATATTCACCCAAATGTATTGTAAACACGTGTTTTAGATGTAAAATAATGTGAACTGAACGTTAAAAATATAAAAAGTATGATTAATTTAATAGATATGACTTAAGACGATATTTAGCGGATTCATCACCCGTATTTCAAAATTTTTTTACGACCTTTTATATTCACCCAAATGTATTGTAAAGACGTGTTTTAGATGTAAAATTATGTGAACTTAACAATAAAAATATAAAAAGTATGATTAGTTCAATACAAATGTCTTTAAACGATATTTAGCGGAATTATCACCATTTTTTACCCAATTTTTTCCCAAATTTTTTTTCTATTTTTTGTATTCACCCAAATGTATTGTAAATACGTGTTTTAAATGTAAAATAATGTGAACTTAACGATAAAAATATAAAAAGTATGATTAGTTCAATACAAATGTCTTTAAACGATATTTAGCGGAATTATCACCATTTTTTACCAAATTTTTTCCCAATTTTTTTTTCTATTTTTTGTATTCACCCAAATGTATTGTAAACACGTGTTTTAGATGTAAAATAATGTGAACTTAACGTTAAAAATATAAAAAGTATGATTAGTTTAATAGAAATGACTTAAGACGATATTTAGCGGATTCATCACCTGTATTTCAAAATTTTTTTACGACCTTTTATATTCACCCAAATGTATTGTAAAGACGTGTTTTAGATGTTAAAATATGTGAACTTAACGATAAAAATATAAAAAGTATGATTAGTTCAATACAAATGTCTTTAAACGATATTTAGCGGAATTATCACAATTTTTTACCCAATTTTTTCCCAAATTTTTTTTCTATTTTTTGTATTCACCCAAATGTATTGTAAATACGTGTTTTAAATGTAAAATAATGTGAACTTAACGATAAAAATATAAAAAGTATGATTAGTTCAATACAAATGACTTTAATCGATATATAGCGAAATTATCACCATTTTTTACCAAATTTTTTCCCAATTTTTTTTTCTATTTTTTGTATTCACCCAAATGTATTGTAAACACGTGTTTTAGTTGTAAAATAATGTGAACTTAACGTTAAAAATATAAAAAGTATGATTAGTTTAATAGAAATGACTTAAGACGATATTTAGCGGATTCATCACCTGTATTTCAAAATTTTTTTACTACCTTTTATATTCACCCAAATGTATTGTAAAGACGTGTTTTAGATGTTAAAATATGTGAACTTAACAATAAAAATATAAAAAGTATGATTAGTTCAATACAAATGACTTTAAACGATATTTAGCGGAATTATCACCATTTTTTACCAAATTTTTTCCCAAATTTTTTTTCTATTTTTTGTATTCACCCAAATGTATTGTAAACACGTGTTTTAGATGTAAAATAATGTGATCTTAACGTTAAAAATATAAAAAGTATGATTTGTTTAATAGAAATGACTTAAGACGATATTTAGCGGATTCATCACACGTATTTCAAAATTTTTTTACGACCTTTTATATTCCCAAAAATGTATTGTAAAGACGTGTTTTAGATGTAAAATAATGTGAACTTAACGAAAAAAATATAAAAAGTATGATTAGTTCAATACAAATGACTTTAAACGATATTTAGCGGAATTATCACCATTTTTTACCAAATTTTTTTTCTATTTTTTGTATTCACCCAAATGTATTGTAAACACGTGTTTTAGATGTAAAATAATGTGAACTTAAAGTTAAAAATATAAAAAGTATGATTAGTTTAATACAAATGACTTAGGACGATATTTAGCGGATTCATCACCTGTATTTCAAAATTTTTTTACGACCTTTTATATTCACCCAAATGTATTGTAAACACGTGTTTTAGATGTAAAATAATGTGAACTTAACGTTAAAAATATAAAAAGTATGATTAGTTTAATAGAAATGACTTAAGACGATATTTAGCGGATTCATCACCCGTATTTCAAAATTTTTTTACGACCTTTTATATTCACCCAAATGTATTGTAAAGACGTGTTTTAGATGTAAAATTATGTGAACTTAACAATAAAAATATAAAAAGTATGATTAGTTCAATACAAATGTCTTTAAACGATATTTAGCGGAATTATCACCATTTTTTACCCAATTTTTTCCCAAATTTTTTTTCTATTTTTTGTATTCACCCAAATGTATTGTAAACACTTGTTTTAGATGTAAAATAATGTGAACTTAACGTTAAAAATTTAAAAAGTATGATTAGTTTAATAGAAATGACTTAGGACGATATTTAGCGAATTCATCACCTTTATTTCAAAATTTTTTTACGACCTTTTATATTCACCCAAATGTATTGTAAACACGTGTTTTAGATGTAAAATAATGTGAACTGAACGTTAAAAATATAAAAAGTATGATTAATTTAATAGATATGACTTAAGACGATATTTAGCGGATTCATCACCCGTATTTCAAAATTTTTTTACGACCTTTTATATTCACCCAAATGTATTGTAAAGACGTGTTTTAGATGTAAAATTATGTGAACTTAACAATAAAAATATAAAAAGTATGATTAGTTCAATACAAATGTCTTTAAACGATATTTAGCGGAATTATCACCATTTTTTACCCAATTTTTTCCCAAATTTTTTTTCTATTTTTTGTATTCACCCAAATGTATTGTAAATACGTGTTTTAAATGTAAAATAATGTGAACTTAACGTTAAAAATATAAAAAGTATGATTAGTTTAATAGAAATGACTTAAGACGATATTTAGCGGATTCATCACCTGTATTTCAAAATTTTTTTACGACCTTTTATATTCACCCAAATGTATTGTAAAGACGTGTTTTAGATGTTAAAATATGTGAACTTAACGATAAAAATATAAAAAGTATGATTAGTTCAATACAAATGACTTTAAACGATATTTAGCGGAATTATCACCATTTTTTACCAAATTTTTTCCCAAATTTTTTTTCTATTTTTTGTATTCACCCAAATGTATTGTAAACACGTGTTTTAGATGTAAAATAATGTGAACTTAACGTTAAAAATATAAAAAGTATGATTTGTTTAATAGAAATGACTTAAGACGATATTTAGCGGATTCATCACACGTATTTCAAAATTTTTTTACGACCTTTTATATTCACCAAAATGTATTGTAAAGACGTGTTTTAGATGTAAAATAATGTGAACTTAACGAAAAAAATATAAAAAGTATGATTAGTTCAATACAAATGACTTTAAACGATATTTAGCGGAATTTTCACCATTTTTTACCAAATTTTTTTTCTATTTTTTGTATTCACCCAAATGTATTGTAAACACGTGTTTTAGATGTAAAATAATGTGAACTTAAAGTTAAAAATATAAAAAGTATGATTAGTTTAATACAAATGACTTAGGACGATATTTAGCGGATTCATCACCTGTATTTCAAAATTTTTTTACGACCTTTTATATTCACCCAAATGTATTGTAAACACGTGTTTTAGATGTAAAATAATGTGAACTTAACGTTAAAAATATAAAAAGTATGATTAGTTTAATAGAAATGACTTAAGACGATATTTAGCGGATTCATCACCCGTATTTCAAAATTTTTTTACGAACTTTTATATTCACCCAAATGTATTGTAAAGACGTGTTTTAGATGTAAAATTATGTGAACTTAACAATAAAAATATAAAAACTATGATTAGTTCAATACAAATGTCTTTAAACGATATTTAGCGGAATTATCACCATTTTTTACCCAATTTTTTCCCAAATTTTTTTTCTATTTTTTGTATTCACCCAAATGTATTGTAAACACGTGTTTTAGATGTAAAATAATGTGAACTGAACGTTAAAAATATAAAAAGTATGATTAGTTCAATACAAATGACTTTAATCGATATTTAGCGAAATTATCACCATTTTTTACCAAATTTTTTCCCAATTTTTTTTTCTATTTTTTGTATTCACCCAAATGTATTGTAAACACGTGTTTTAGATGTAAAATAATGTGAACTTAACGTTAAAAATATAAAAAGTATGATTAGTTTAATAGAAATGACTTAAGACGATATTTAGCGGATTCATCACCTGTATTTCAAAATTTTTTTACGACCTTTTATATTTACCCAAATGTATTGTAAAGACGTGTTTTAGATGTTAAAATAATGTGAACTTAACGTTAAAAATATAAAAAGTATGATTTGTTTAATAGAAATGACTTAAGACGATATTTAGCGGATTCATCACACGTATTTCAAAATTTTTTTACGACCTTTTATATTCCCAAAAATGTATTGTAAAGACGTGTTTTAGATGTAAAATAATGTGAACTTAACGAAAAAAATATAAAAAGTATGATTAGTTCAATACAAATGACTTTAAACGATATTTAGCGGAATTATCACCATTTTTTACCAAATTTTTTTTCTATTTTTTGTATTCACCCAAATGTATTGTAAACACGTGTTTTAGATGTAAAATAATGTGAACTTAAAGTTAAAAATATAAAAAGTATGATTAGTTTAATACAAATGACTTAGGACGATATTTAGCGGATTCATCACCTGTATTTCAAAATTTTTTTACGACCTTTTATATTCACCCAAATGTATTGTAAACACGTGTTTTAGATGTAAAATAATGTGAACTTAACGTTAAAAATATAAAAAGTATGATTAGTTTAATAGAAATGACTTAAGACGATATTTAGCGGATTCATCACCCGTATTTCAAAATTTTTTTACGACCTTTTATATTCACCCAAATGTATTGTAAAGACGTGTTTTAGATGTAAAATTATGTGAACTTAACAATAAAAATATAAAAAGTATGATTAGTTCAATACAAATGTCTTTAAACGATATTTAGCGGAATTATCACCATTTTTTACCCAATTTTTTCCCAAATTTTTTTTCTATTTTTTGTATTCACCCAAATGTATTGTAAACACTTGTTTTAGATGTAAAATAATGTGAACTTAACGTTAAAAATTTAAAAAGTATGATTAGTTTAATAGAAATGACTTAGGACGATATTTAGCGAATTCATCACCTTTATTTCAAAATTTTTTTACGACCTTTTATATTCACCCAAATGTATTGTAAACACGTGTTTTAGATGTAAAATAATGTGAACTGAACGTTAAAAATATAAAAAGTATGATTAATTTAATAGATATGACTTAAGACGATATTTAGCGGATTCATCACCCGTATTTCAAAATTTTTTTACGACCTTTTATATTCACCCAAATGTATTGTAAAGACGTGTTTTAGATGTAAAATTATGTGAACTTAACAATAAAAATATAAAAAGTATGATTAGTTCAATACAAATGTCTTTAAACGATATTTAGCGGAATTATCACCATTTTTTACCCAATTTTTTCCCAAATTTTTTTTCTATTTTTTGTATTCACCCAAATGTATTGTAAATACGTGTTTTAAATGTAAAATAATGTGAACTTAACGTTAAAAATATAAAAAGTATGATTAGTTTAATAGAAATGACTTAAGACGATATTTAGCGGATTCATCACCTGTATTTCAAAATTTTTTTACGACCTTTTATATTCACCCAAATGTATTGTAAAGACGTGTTTTAGATGTTAAAATATGTGAACTTAACGATAAAAATATAAAAAGTATGATTAGTTCAATACAAATGACTTTAAACGATATTTAGCGGAATTATCACCATTTTTTACCAAATTTTTTCCCAAATTTTTTTTCTATTTTTTGTATTCACCCAAATGTATTGTAAACACGTGTTTTAGATGTAAAATAATGTGAACTTAACGTTAAAAATATAAAAAGTATGATTTGTTTAATAGAAATGACTTAAGACGATATTTAGCGGATTCATCACACGTATTTCAAAATTTTTTTACGACCTTTTATATTCACCAAAATGTATTGTAAAGAAGTGTTTTAGATGTAAAATAATGTGAACTTAACGAAAAAAATATAAAAAGTATGATTAGTTCAATACAAATGACTTTAAACGATATTTAGCGGAATTTTCACCATTTTTTACCAAATTTTTTTTCTATTTTTTGTATTCACCCAAATGTATTGTAAACACGTGTTTTAGATGTAAAATAATGTGAACTTAAAGTTAAAAATATAAAAAGTATGATTAGTTTAATACAAATGACTTAGGACGATATTTAGCGGATTCGTCACCTGTATTTCAAAATTTTTTTACGACCTTTTATATTCACCCAAATGTATTGTAAACACGTGTTTTAGATGTAAAATAATGTGAACTTAACGTTAAAAATATAAAAAGTATGATTAGTTTAATAGAAATGACTTAAGACGATATTTAGCGGATTCATCACCCGTATTTCAAAATTTTTTTACGAACTTTTATATTCACCCAAATGTATTGTAAAGACGTGTTTTAGATGTAAAATTATGTGAACTTAACAATAAAAATATAAAAAGTATGATTAGTTTAATACAAATGACTTAGGACGATATTTAGCGGATTCATCACCTGTATTTCAAAATTTTTTTACGACCTTTTATATTCACCAAAATGTATTGTAAAGACGTGTTTTAGATGTAAAATAATGTGAACTTAACGAAAAAAATATAAAAAGTATGATTAGTTCAATACAAATGACTTTAAACGATATTTAGCGGAATTATCACCATTTTTTACCCAATTTTTTCCCAAATTTTTTTTCTATTTTTTGTATTCACCCAAATGTATTGTAAACACGTGTTTTAGATGTAAAATAATGTGAACTGAACGTTAAAAATATAAAAAGTATGATTAGTTCAATACAAATGACTTTAATCGATATTTAGCGAAATTATCACCATTTTTTACCAAATTTTTTCCCAATTTTTTTTTCTATTTTTTGTATTCACCCAAATGTATTGTAAACACGTGTTTTAGATGTAAAATAATGTGAACTTAACGTTAAAAATATAAAAAGTATGATTAGTTTAATAGAAATGACTTAAGACGATATTTAGCGGATTCATCACCTGTATTTCAAAATTTTTTTACGACCTTTTATATTTACCCAAATGTATTGTAAAGACGTGTTTTAGATGTTAAAATATGTGAACTTAACGATAAAAATATAAAAAGTATGATTAGTTCAATACAAATGTCTTTAAACGATATTTAGCGGAATTATCACCATTTTTTACCCAATTTTTTCCCAAATTTTTTTTCTATTTTTTGTATTCACCCAAATGTATTGTAAATACGTGTTTTAAATGTAAAATAATGTGAACTTAACGATAAAAATATAAAAAGTATGATTAGTTCAATACAAATGACTTTAATCGATATATAGCGAAATTATCACCATTTTTTACCAAATTTTTTCCCAATTTTTTTTTCTATTTTTTGTATTCACCCAAATGTATTGTAAATACGTGTTTTAGATGTAAAATAATGTGAACTTAACGTTAAAAATATAAAAAGTATGATTAGTTTAATAGAAATGACTTAAGACGATATTTAGCGGATTCATCACCTGTATTTCAAAATTTTTTTACGACCTTTTATATTCACCCAAATGTATTGTAAAGACGTGTTTTAGATGTTAAAATATGTGAACATAACGATAAAAATATAAAAAGTATGATTAGTTCAATACAAATGACTTTAAACGATATTTAGCGGAATTATCACCATTTTTTACCAAATTTTTTCCCAAATTTTTTTTCTATTTTTTGTATTCACCCAAATGTATTGTAAACACGTGTTTTAGATGTAAAATAATGTGAACTTAACGTTAAAAATATAAAAAGTATGATTAGTTTAATAGAAATGACTTAAGACGATATTTAGCGGATTCATCACCTGTATTTCAAAATTTTTTTACGACCTTTTATATTTACCCAAATGTATTGTAAAGACGTGTTTTAGATGTTAAAATATGTGAACTTAACGATAAAAATATAAAAAGTATGATTAGTTCAATACAAATGTCTTTAAACGATATTTAGCGGAATTATCACCATTTTTTACCCAATTTTTTCCCAAATTTTTTTTCTATTTTTTGTATTCACCCAAATGTATTGTAAATACGTGTTTTAAATGTAAAATAATGTGAACTTAACGATAAAAATATAAAAAGTATGATTAGTTCAATACAAATGACTTTAATCGATATATAGCGAAATTATCACCATTTTTTACCAAATTTTTTCCTAATTTTTTTTTCTATTTTTTGTATTCACCCAAATGTATTGTAAATACGTGTTTTAGATGTAAAATAATGTGAACTTAACGTTAAAAATATAAAAAGTATGATTAGTTTAATAGAAATGACTTAAGACGATATTTAGCGGATTCATCACCTGTATTTCAAAATTTTTTTACGACCTTTTATATTCACCCAAATGTATTGTAAAGACGTGTTTTAGATGTTAAAATATGTGAACATAACGATAAAAATATAAAAAGTATGATTAGTTCAATACAAATGACTTTAAACGATATTTAGCGGAATTATCACCATTTTTTACCAAATTTTTTCCCAAATTTTTTTTCTATTTTTTGTATTCACCCAAATGTATTGTAAACACGTGTTTTAGATGTAAAATAATGTGAACTTAACGTTAAAAATATAAAAAGTATGATTTGTTTAATAGAAATGACTTAAGACGATATTTAGCGGATTCATCACACGTATTTCAAAATTTTTTTACGACCTTTTATATTCACCAAAATGTATTGTAAAGAAGTGTTTTAGATGTAAAATAATGTGAACTTAACGAAAAAAATATAAAAAGTATGATTAGTTCAATACAAATGACTTTAAACGATATTTAGCGGAATTTTCACCATTTTTTACCAAATTTTTTTTCTATTTTTTGTATTCACCCAAATGTATTGTAAACACGTGTTTTAGATGTAAAATAATGTGAACTTAAAGTTAAAAATATAAAAAGTATGATTAGTTTAATACAAATGACTTAGGACGATATTTAGCGGATTCGTCACCTGTATTTCAAAATTTTTTTACGACCTTTTATATTCACCCAAATGTATTGTAAACACGTGTTTTAGATGTAAAATAATGTGAACTTAACGTTAAAAATATAAAAAGTATGATTAGTTTAATAGAAATGACTTAAGACGATATTTAGCGGATTCATCACCCGTATTTCAAAATTTTTTTACGAACTTTTATATTCACCCAAATGTATTGTAAAGACGTGTTTTAGATGTAAAATTATGTGAACTTAACAATAAAAATATAAAAAGTATGATTAGTTTAATACAAATGACTTAGGACGATATTTAGCGGATTCATCACCTGTATTTCAAAATTTTTTTACGACCTTTTATATTCACCAAAATGTATTGTAAAGACGTGTTTTAGATGTAAAATAATGTGAACTTAACGAAAAAAATATAAAAAGTATGATTAGTTCAATACAAATGACTTTAAACGATATTTAGCGGAATTATCACCATTTTTTACCCAATTTTTTCCCAAATTTTTTTTCTATTTTTTGTATTCACCCAAATGTATTGTAAACACGTGTTTTAGATGTAAAATAATGTGAACTGAACGTTAAAAATATAAAAAGTATGATTAGTTCAATACAAATGACTTTAATCGATATTTAGCGAAATTATCACCATTTTTTACCAAATTTTTTCCCAATTTTTTTTTCTATTTTTTGTATTCACCCAAATGTATTGTAAACACGTGTTTTAGATGTAAAATAATGTGAACTTAACGTTAAAAATATAAAAAGTATGATTAGTTTAATAGAAATGACTTAAGACGATATTTAGCGGATTCATCACCTGTATTTCAAAATTTTTTTACGACCTTTTATATTTACCCAAATGTATTGTAAAGACGTGTTTTAGATGTTAAAATATGTGAACTTAACGATAAAAATATAAAAAGTATGATTAGTTCAATACAAATGTCTTTAAACGATATTTAGCGGAATTATCACCATTTTTTACCCAATTTTTTCCCAAATTTTTTTTCTATTTTTTGTATTCACCCAAATGTATTGTAAATACGTGTTTTAAATGTAAAATAATGTGAACTTAACGATAAAAATATAAAAAGTATGATTAGTTCAATACAAATGACTTTAATCGATATATAGCGAAATTATCACCATTTTTTACCAAATTTTTTCCCAATTTTTTTTTCTATTTTTTGTATTCACCCAAATGTATTGTAAATACGTGTTTTAGATGTAAAATAATGTGAACTTAACGTTAAAAATATAAAAAGTATGATTAGTTTAATAGAAATGACTTAAGACGATATTTAGCGGATTCATCACCTGTATTTCAAAATTTTTTTACGACCTTTTATATTCACCCAAATGTATTGTAAAGACGTGTTTTAGATGTTAAAATATGTGAACATAACGATAAAAATATAAAAAGTATGATTAGTTCAATACAAATGACTTTAAACGATATTTAGCGGAATTATCACCATTTTTTACCAAATTTTTTCCCAAATTTTTTTTCTATTTTTTGTATTCACCCAAATGTATTGTAAACACGTGTTTTAGATGTAAAATAATGTGAACTTAACGTTAAAAATATAAAAAGTATGATTAGTTTAATAGAAATGACTTAAGACGATATTTAGCGGATTCATCACCTGTATTTCAAAATTTTTTTACGACCTTTTATATTTACCCAAATGTATTGTAAAGACGTGTTTTAGATGTTAAAATATGTGAACTTAACGATAAAAATATAAAAAGTATGATTAGTTCAATACAAATGTCTTTAAACGATATTTAGCGGAATTATCACCATTTTTTACCCAATTTTTTCCCAAATTTTTTTTCTATTTTTTGTATTCACCCAAATGTATTGTAAATACGTGTTTTAAATGTAAAATAATGTGAACTTAACGATAAAAATATAAAAAGTATGATTAGTTCAATACAAATGACTTTAATCGATATATAGCGAAATTATCACCATTTTTTACCAAATTTTTTCCTAATTTTTTTTTCTATTTTTTGTATTCACCCAAATGTATTGTAAATACGTGTTTTAGATGTAAAATAATGTGAACTTAACGTTAAAAATATAAAAAGTATGATTAGTTTAATAGAAATGACTTAAGACGATATTTAGCGGATTCATCACCTGTATTTCAAAATTTTTTTACGACCTTTTATATTCACCCAAATGTATTGTAAAGACGTGTTTTAGATGTTAAAATATGTGAACATAACGATAAAAATATAAAAAGTATGATTAGTTCAATACAAATGACTTTAAACGATATTTAGCGGAATTATCACCATTTTTTACCAAATTTTTTCCCAAATTTTTTTTCTATTTTTTGTATTCACCCAAATGTATTGTAAACACGTGTTTTAGATGTAAAATAATGTGAACTTAACGTTAAAAATATAAAAAGTATGATTTGTTTAATAGAAATGACTTAAGACGATATTTAGCGGATTCATCACACGTATTTCAAAATTTTTTTACGACCTTTTATATTCACCAAAATGTATTGTAAAGACGTGTTTTAGATGTAAAATAATGTGAACTTAACGAAAAAAATATAAAAAGTATGATTAGTTCAATACAAATGACTTTAAACGATATTTAGCCGAATTATCACCATTTTTTACCAAATTTTTTTTCTATTTTTTGTATTCACCCAAATGTATTGTAAACACGTGTTTTAGATGTAAAATAATGTGAACTTAAAGTTAAAAATATAAAAAGTATGATTAGTTTAATACAAATGACTTAGGACGATATTTAGCGGATTCATCACCTGTATTTCAAAATTTTTTTACGACCTTTTATATTCACCCAAATGTATTGTAAACACGTGTTTTAGATGTAAAATAATGTGAACTTAACGTTAAAAATATAAAAAGTATGATTAGTTTAATAGAAATGACTTAAGACGATATTTAGCGGATTCATCACCCGTATTTCAAAATTTTTTTACGACCTTTTATATTCACCCAAATGTATTGTAAAGACGTGTTTTAGATGTAAAATTATGTGAACTTAACAATAAAAATATAAAAAGTATGATTAGTTCAATACAAATGTCTTTAAACGATATTTAGCGGAATTATCACCATTTTATACCCAATTTTTTCCCAAATTTTTTTTCTATTTTTTGTATTCACCCAAATGTATTGTAAATACGTGTTTTAAATGTAAAATAATGTGAACTTAACGTTAAAAATATAAAAAGTATGATTAGTTTAATAGAAATGACTTAAGACGATATTTAGCGGATTCATCACCTGTATTTCAAAATTTTTTTACGACCTTTTATATTCACCCAAATGTATTGTAAAGACGTGTTTTAGATGTTAAAATATGTGAACTTAACGATAAAAATATAAAAAGTATGATTAGTTCAATACAAATGACTTTAAACGATATTTAGCGGAATTATCACCATTTTTTACCAAATTTTTTCCCAAATTTTTTTTCTATTTTTTGTATTCACCCAAATGTATTGTAAACACGTGTTTTAGATGTAAAATAATGTGAACTTAACGTTAAAAATATAAAAAGTATGATTTGTTTAATAGAAATGACTTAAGACGATATTTAGCGGATTCATCACACGTATTTCAAAATTTTTTTACGACCTTTTATATTCACCAAAATGTATTGTAAAGACGTGTTTTAGATGTAAAATAATGTGAACTTAACGAAAAAAATATAAAAAGTATGATTAGTTCAATACAAATGACTTTAAACGATATTTAGCGGAATTTTCACCATTTTTTACCAAATTTTTTTTCTATTTTTTGTATTCACCCAAATGTATTGTAAACACGTGTTTTAGATGTAAAATAATGTGAACTTAAAGTTAAAAATATAAAAAGTATGATTAGTTTAATACAAATGACTTAGGACGATATTTAGCGGATTCATCACCTGTATTTCAAAATTTTTTTACGACCTTTTATATTCACCCAAATGTATTGTAAACACGTGTTTTAGATGTAAAATAATGTGAACTTAACGTTAAAAATATAAAAAGTATGATTAGTTTAATAGAAATGACTTAAGACGATATTTAGCGGATTCATCACCCGTATTTCAAAATTTTTTTACGAACTTTTATATTCACCCAAATGTATTGTAAAGACGTGTTTTAGATGTAAAATTATGTGAACTTAACAATAAAAATATAAAAACTATGATTAGTTCAATACAAATGTCTTTAAACGATATTTAGCGGAATTATCGACATTTTTTACCCAATTTTTTCCCAAATTTTTTTTCTATTTTTTGTATTCACCCAAATGTATTGTAAACACGTGTTTTAGATGTAAAATAATGTGAACTGAACGTTAAAAATATAAAAAGTATGATTAGTTCAATACAAATGACTTTAATCGATATTTAGCGAAATTATCACCATTTTTTACCAAATTTTTTCCCAATTTTTTTTTCTATTTTTTGTATTCACCCAAATGTATTGTAAACACGTGTTTTAGATGTAAAATAATGTGAACTTAACGTTAAAAATATAAAAAGTATGATTAGTTTAATAGAAATGACTTAAGACGATATTTAGCGGATTCATCACCTGTATTTCAAAATTTTTTTACGACCTTTTATATTTACCCAAATGTATTGTAAAGACGTGTTTTAGATGTTAAAATAATGTGAACTTAACGTTAAAAATATAAAAAGTATGATTTGTTTAATAGAAATGACTTAAGACGATATTTAGCGGATTCATCACACGTATTTCAAAATTTTTTTACGACCTTTTATATTCCCAAAAATGTATTGTAAAGACGTGTTTTAGATGTAAAATAATGTGAACTTAACGAAAAAAATATAAAAAGTATGATTAGTTCAATACAAATGACTTTAAACGATATTTAGCGGAATTATCACCATTTTTTACCAAATTTTTTTTCTATTTTTTGTATTCACCCAAATGTATTGTAAACACGTGTTTTAGATGTAAAATAATGTGAACTTAAAGTTAAAAATATAAAAAGTATGATTAGTTTAATACAAATGACTTAGGACGATATTTAGCGGATTCATCACCTGTATTTCAAAATTTTTTTACGACCTTTTATATTCACCCAAATGTATTGTAAACACGTGTTTTAGATGTAAAATAATGTGAACTTAACGTTAAAAATATAAAAAGTATGATTAGTTTAATAGAAATGACTTAAGACGATATTTAGCGGATTCATCACCCGTATTTCAAAATTTTTTTACGACCTTTTATATTCACCCAAATGTATTGTAAAGACGTGTTTTAGATGTAAAATTATGTGAACTTAACAATAAAAATATAAAAAGTATGATTAGTTCAATACAAATGTCTTTAAACGATATTTAGCGGAATTATCACCATTTTTTACCCAATTTTTTCCCAAATTTTTTTTCTATTTTTTGTATTCACCCAAATGTATTGTAAACACTTGTTTTAGATGTAAAATAATGTGAACTTAACGTTAAAAATTTAAAAAGTATGATTAGTTTAATAGAAATGACTTAGGACGATATTTAGCGAATTCATCACCTTTATTTCAAAATTTTTTTACGACCTTTTATATTCACCCAAATGTATTGTAAACACGTGTTTTAGATGTAAAATAATGTGAACTGAACGTTAAAAATATAAAAAGTATGATTAATTTAATAGATATGACTTAAGACGATATTTAGCGGATTCATCACCCGTATTTCAAAATTTTTTTACGACCTTTTATATTCACCCAAATGTATTGTAAAGACGTGTTTTAGATGTAAAATTATGTGAACTTAACAATAAAAATATAAAAAGTATGATTAGTTCAATACAAATGTCTTTAAACGATATTTAGCGGAATTATCACCATTTTTTACCCAATTTTTTCCCAAATTTTTTTTCTATTTTTTGTATTCACCCAAATGTATTGTAAATACGTGTTTTAAATGTAAAATAATGTGAACTTAACGTTAAAAATATAAAAAGTATGATTAGTTTAATAGAAATGACTTAAGACGATATTTAGCGGATTCATCACCTGTATTTCAAAATTTTTTTACGACCTTTTATATTCACCCAAATGTATTGTAAAGACGTGTTTTAGATGTTAAAATATGTGAACTTAACGATAAAAATATAAAAAGTATGATTAGTTCAATACAAATGACTTTAAACGATATTTAGCGGAATTATCACCATTTTTTACCAAATTTTTTCCCAAATTTTTTTTCTATTTTTTGTATTCACCCAAATGTATTGTAAACACGTGTTTTAGATGTAAAATAATGTGAACTTAACGTTAAAAATATAAAAAGTATGATTTGTTTAATAGAAATGACTTAAGACGATATTTAGCGGATTCATCACACGTATTTCAAAATTTTTTTACGACCTTTTATATTCACCAAAATGTATTGTAAAGACGTGTTTTAGATGTAAAATAATGTGAACTTAACGAAAAAAATATAAAAAGTATGATTAGTTCAATACAAATGACTTTAAACGATATTTAGCGGAATTTTCACCATTTTTTACCAAATTTTTTTTCTATTTTTTGTATTCACCCAAATGTATTGTAAACACGTGTTTTAGATGTAAAATAATGTGAACTTAAAGTTAAAAATATAAAAAGTATGATTAGTTTAATACAAATGACTTAGGACGATATTTAGCGGATTCGTCACCTGTATTTCAAAATTTTTTTACGACCTTTTATATTCACCCAAATGTATTGTAAACACGTGTTTTAGATGTAAAATAATGTGAACTTAACGTTAAAAATATAAAAAGTATGATTAGTTTAATAGAAATGACTTAAGACGATATTTAGCGGATTCATCACCCGTATTTCAAAATTTTTTTACGAACTTTTATATTCACCCAAATGTATTGTAAAGACGTGTTTTAGATGTAAAATTATGTGAACTTAACAATAAAAATATAAAAACTATGATTAGTTCAATACAAATGTCTTTAAACGATATTTAGCGGAATTATCGACATTTTTTACCCAATTTTTTCCCAAATTTTTTTTCTATTTTTTGTATTCACCCAAATGTATTGTAAACACGTGTTTTAGATGTAAAATAATGTGAACTGAACGTTAAAAATATAAAAAGTATGATTAGTTCAATACAAATGACTTTAATCGATATTTAGCGAAATTATCACCATTTTTTACCAAATTTTTTCCCAATTTTTTTTTCTATTTTTTGTATTCACCCAAATGTATTGTAAACACGTGTTTTAGATGTAAAATAATGTGAACTTAACGTTAAAAATATAAAAAGTATGATTAGTTTAATAGAAATGACTTAAGACGATATTTAGCGGATTCATCACCTGTATTTCAAAATTTTTTTACGACCTTTTATATTTACCCAAATGTATTGTAAAGACGTGTTTTAGATGTTAAAATAATGTGAACTTAACGTTAAAAATATAAAAAGTATGATTTGTTTAATAGAAATGACTTAAGACGATATTTAGCGGATTCATCACACGTATTTCAAAATTTTTTTACGACCTTTTATATTCCCAAAAATGTATTGTAAAGACGTGTTTTAGATGTAAAATAATGTGAACTTAACGAAAAAAATATAAAAAGTATGATTAGTTCAATACAAATGACTTTAAACGATATTTAGCGGAATTATCACCATTTTTTACCAAATTTTTTTTCTATTTTTTGTATTCACCCAAATGTATTGTAAACACGTGTTTTAGATGTAAAATAATGTGAACTTAAAGTTAAAAATATAAAAAGTATGATTAGTTTAATACAAATGACTTAGGACGATATTTAGCGGATTCATCACCTGTATTTCAAAATTTTTTTACGACCTTTTATATTCACCCAAATGTATTGTAAACACGTGTTTTAGATGTAAAATAATGTGAACTTAACGTTAAAAATATAAAAAGTATGATTAGTTTAATAGAAATGACTTAAGACGATATTTAGCGGATTCATCACCCGTATTTCAAAATTTTTTTACGACCTTTTATATTCACCCAAATGTATTGTAAAGACGTGTTTTAGATGTAAAATTATGTGAACTTAACAATAAAAATATAAAAAGTATGATTAGTTCAATACAAATGTCTTTAAACGATATTTAGCGGAATTATCACCATTTTTTACCCAATTTTTTCCCAAATTTTTTTTCTATTTTTTGTATTCACCCAAATGTATTGTAAACACTTGTTTTAGATGTAAAATAATGTGAACTTAACGTTAAAAATTTAAAAAGTATGATTAGTTTAATAGAAATGACTTAGGACGATATTTAGCGAATTCATCACCTTTATTTCAAAATTTTTTTACGACCTTTTATATTCACCCAAATGTATTGTAAACACGTGTTTTAGATGTAAAATAATGTGAACTGAACGTTAAAAATATAAAAAGTATGATTAATTTAATAGATATGACTTAAGACGATATTTAGCGGATTCATCACCCGTATTTCAAAATTTTTTTACGACCTTTTATATTCACCCAAATGTATTGTAAAGACGTGTTTTAGATGTAAAATTATGTGAACTTAACAATAAAAATATAAAAAGTATGATTAGTTCAATACAAATGTCTTTAAACGATATTTAGCGGAATTATCACCATTTTTTACCCAATTTTTTCCCAAATTTTTTTTCTATTTTTTGTATTCACCCAAATGTATTGTAAATACGTGTTTTAAATGTAAAATAATGTGAACTTAACGTTAAAAATATAAAAAGTATGATTAGTTTAATAGAAATGACTTAAGACGATATTTAGCGGATTCATCACCTGTATTTCAAAATTTTTTTACGACCTTTTATATTCACCCAAATGTATTGTAAAGACGTGTTTTAGATGTTAAAATATGTGAACTTAACGATAAAAATATAAAAAGTATGATTAGTTCAATACAAATGACTTTAAACGATATTTAGCGGAATTATCACCATTTTTTACCAAATTTTTTCCCAAATTTTTTTTCTATTTTTTGTATTCACCCAAATGTATTGTAAACACGTGTTTTAGATGTAAAATAATGTGAACTTAACGTTAAAAATATAAAAAGTATGATTTGTTTAATAGAAATGACTTAAGACGATATTTAGCGGATTCATCACACGTATTTCAAAATTTTTTTACGACCTTTTATATTCACCAAAATGTATTGTAAAGACGTGTTTTAGATGTAAAATAATGTGAACTTAACGAAAAAAATATAAAAAGTATGATTAGTTCAATACAAATGACTTTAAACGATATTTAGCGGAATTTTCACCATTTTTTACCAAATTTTTTTTCTATTTTTTGTATTCACCCAAATGTATTGTAAACACGTGTTTTAGATGTAAAATAATGTGAACTTAAAGTTAAAAATATAAAAAGTATGATTAGTTTAATACAAATGACTTAGGACGATATTTAGCGGATTCGTCACCTGTATTTCAAAATTTTTTTACGACCTTTTATATTCACCCAAATGTATTGTAAACACGTGTTTTAGATGTAAAATAATGTGAACTTAACGTTAAAAATATAAAAAGTATGATTAGTTTAATAGAAATGACTTAAGACGATATTTAGCGGATTCATCACCCGTATTTCAAAATTTTTTTACGAACTTTTATATTCACCCAAATGTATTGTAAAGACGTGTTTTAGATGTAAAATTATGTGAACTTAACAATAAAAATATAAAAAGTATGATTAGTTTAATACAAATGACTTAGGACGATATTTAGCGGATTCATCACCTGTATTTCAAAATTTTTTTACGACCTTTTATATTCACCAAAATGTATTGTAAAGACGTGTTTTAGATGTAAAATAATGTGAACTTAACGAAAAAAATATAAAAAGTATGATTAGTTCAATACAAATGACTTTAAACGATATTTAGCGGAATTATCACCATTTTTTACCCAATTTTTTCCCAAATTTTTTTTCTATTTTTTGTATTCACCCAAATGTATTGTAAACACGTGTTTTAGATGTAAAATAATGTGAACTGAACGTTAAAAATATAAAAAGTATGATTAGTTCAATACAAATGACTTTAATCGATATTTAGCGAAATTATCACCATTTTTTACCAAATTTTTTCCCAATTTTTTTTTCTATTTTTTGTATTCACCCAAATGTATTGTAAACACGTGTTTTAGATGTAAAATAATGTGAACTTAACGTTAAAAATATAAAAAGTATGATTAGTTTAATAGAAATGACTTAAGACGATATTTAGCGGATTCATCACCTGTATTTCAAAATTTTTTTACGACCTTTTATATTTACCCAAATGTATTGTAAAGACGTGTTTTAGATGTTAAAATATGTGAACTTAACGATAAAAATATAAAAAGTATGATTAGTTCAATACAAATGTCTTTAAACGATATTTAGCGGAATTATCACCATTTTTTACCCAATTTTTTCCCAAATTTTTTTTCTATTTTTTGTATTCACCCAAATGTATTGTAAATACGTGTTTTAAATGTAAAATAATGTGAACTTAACGATAAAAATATAAAAAGTATGATTAGTTCAATACAAATGACTTTAATCGATATATAGCGAAATTATCACCATTTTTTACCAAATTTTTTCCCAATTTTTTTTTCTATTTTTTGTATTCACCCAAATGTATTGTAAATACGTGTTTTAGATGTAAAATAATGTGAACTTAACGTTAAAAATATAAAAAGTATGATTAGTTTAATAGAAATGACTTAAGACGATATTTAGCGGATTCATCACCTGTATTTCAAAATTTTTTTACGACCTTTTATATTCACCCAAATGTATTGTAAAGACGTGTTTTAGATGTTAAAATATGTGAACATAACGATAAAAATATAAAAAGTATGATTAGTTCAATACAAATGACTTTAAACGATATTTAGCGGAATTATCACCATTTTTTACCAAATTTTTTCCCAAATTTTTTTTCTATTTTTTGTATTCACCCAAATGTATTGTAAACACGTGTTTTAGATGTAAAATAATGTGAACTTAACGTTAAAAATATAAAAAGTATGATTAGTTTAATAGAAATGACTTAAGACGATATTTAGCGGATTCATCACCTGTATTTCAAAATTTTTTTACGACCTTTTATATTTACCCAAATGTATTGTAAAGACGTGTTTTAGATGTTAAAATATGTGAACTTAACGATAAAAATATAAAAAGTATGATTAGTTCAATACAAATGTCTTTAAACGATATTTAGCGGAATTATCACCATTTTTTACCCAATTTTTTCCCAAATTTTTTTTCTATTTTTTGTATTCACCCAAATGTATTGTAAATACGTGTTTTAAATGTAAAATAATGTGAACTTAACGATAAAAATATAAAAAGTATGATTAGTTCAATACAAATGACTTTAATCGATATATAGCGAAATTATCACCATTTTTTACCAAATTTTTTCCCAATTTTTTTTTCTATTTTTTGTATTCACCCAAATGTATTGTAAATACGTGTTTTAGATGTAAAATAATGTGAACTTAACGTTAAAAATATAAAAAGTATGATTAGTTTAATAGAAATGACTTAAGACGATATTTAGCGGATTCATCACCTGTATTTCAAAATTTTTTTACGACCTTTTATATTCACCCAAATGTATTGTAAAGACGTGTTTTAGATGTTAAAATATGTGAACATAACGATAAAAATATAAAAAGTATGATTAGTTCAATACAAATGACTTTAAACGATATTTAGCGGAATTATCACCATTTTTTACCAAATTTTTTCCCAAATTTTTTTTCTATTTTTTGTATTCACCCAAATGTATTGTAAACACGTGTTTTAGATGTAAAATAATGTGAACTTAACGTTAAAAATATAAAAAGTATGATTTGTTTAATAGAAATGACTTAAGACGATATTTAGCGGATTCATCACACGTATTTCAAAATTTTTTTACGACCTTTTATATTCACCAAAATGTATTGTAAAGACGTGTTTTAGATGTAAAATAATGTGAACTTAACGAAAAAAATATAAAAAGTATGATTAGTTCAATACAAATGACTTTAAAC
Organism: Diuraphis noxia; assembly: GCF_037042655.1. NCBI lineage: Eukaryota > Metazoa > Arthropoda > Insecta > Hemiptera > Aphididae > Diuraphis > Diuraphis noxia. Next base: position 818,775 of record NW_028301722.1, on the reverse strand, counting down.
GATATTTAGCGGAATTTTCACCATTTTTTACCAAATTTTTTTTCTATTTTTTGTATTCACCCAAATGTATTGTAAACACGTGTTTTAGATGTAAAATAATGTGAACTTAAAGTTAAAAATATAAAAAGTATGATTAGTTTAATACAAATGACTTAGGACGATATTTAGCGGATTCGTCACCTGTATTTCAAAATTTTTTTACGACCTTTTATATTCACCCAAATGTATTGTAAACACGTGTTTTAGATGTAAAATAATGTGAACTTAACGTTAAAAATATAAAAAGTATGATTAGTTTAATAGAAATGACTTAAGACGATATTTAGCGGATTCATCACCCGTATTTCAAAATTTTTTTACGAACTTTTATATTCACCCAAATGTATTGTAAAGACGTGTTTTAGATGTAAAATTATGTGAACTTAACAATAAAAATATAAAAAGTATGATTAGTTTAATACAAATGACTTAGGACGATATTTAGCGGATTCATCACCTGTATTTCAAAATTTTTTTACGACCTTTTATATTCACCAAAATGTATTGTAAAGACGTGTTTTAGATGTAAAATAATGTGAACTTAACGAAAAAAATATAAAAAGTATGATTAGTTCAATACAAATGACTTTAAACGATATTTAGCGGAATTATCACCATTTTTTACCCAATTTTTTCCCAAATTTTTTTTCTATTTTTTGTATTCACCCAAATGTATTGTAAACACGTGTTTTAGATGTAAAATAATGTGAACTGAACGTTAAAAATATAAAAAGTATGATTAGTTCAATACAAATGACTTTAATCGATATTTAGCGAAATTATCACCATTTTTTACCAAATTTTTTCCCAATTTTTTTTTCTATTTTTTGTATTCACCCAAATGTATTGTAAACACGTGTTTTAGATGTAAAATAATGTGAACTTAACGTTAAAAATATAAAAAGTATGATTAGTTTAATAGAAATGACTTAAGACGATATTTAGCGGATTCATCACCTGTATTTCAAAATTTTTTTACGACCTTTTATATTTACCCAAATGTATTGTAAAGACGTGTTTTAGATGTTAAAATATGTGAACTTAACGATAAAAATATAAAAAGTATGATTAGTTCAATACAAATGTCTTTAAACGATATTTAGCGGAATTATCACCATTTTTTACCCAATTTTTTCCCAAATTTTTTTTCTATTTTTTGTATTCACCCAAATGTATTGTAAATACGTGTTTTAAATGTAAAATAATGTGAACTTAACGATAAAAATATAAAAAGTATGATTAGTTCAATACAAATGACTTTAATCGATATATAGCGAAATTATCACCATTTTTTACCAAATTTTTTCCCAATTTTTTTTTCTATTTTTTGTATTCACCCAAATGTATTGTAAATACGTGTTTTAGATGTAAAATAATGTGAACTTAACGTTAAAAATATAAAAAGTATGATTAGTTTAATAGAAATGACTTAAGACGATATTTAGCGGATTCATCACCTGTATTTCAAAATTTTTTTACGACCTTTTATATTCACCCAAATGTATTGTAAAGACGTGTTTTAGATGTTAAAATATGTGAACATAACGATAAAAATATAAAAAGTATGATTAGTTCAATACAAATGACTTTAAACGATATTTAGCGGAATTATCACCATTTTTTACCAAATTTTTTCCCAAATTTTTTTTCTATTTTTTGTATTCACCCAAATGTATTGTAAACACGTGTTTTAGATGTAAAATAATGTGAACTTAACGTTAAAAATATAAAAAGTATGATTTGTTTAATAGAAATGACTTAAGACGATATTTAGCGGATTCATCACACGTATTTCAAAATTTTTTTACGACCTTTTATATTCACCAAAATGTATTGTAAAGACGTGTTTTAGATGTAAAATAATGTGAACTTAACGAAAAAAATATAAAAAGTATGATTAGTTCAATACAAATGACTTTAAACGATATTTAGCCGAATTATCACCATTTTTTACCAAATTTTTTTTCTATTTTTTGTATTCACCCAAATGTATTGTAAACACGTGTTTTAGATGTAAAATAATGTGAACTTAAAGTTAAAAATATAAAAAGTATGATTAGTTTAATACAAATGACTTAGGACGATATTTAGCGGATTCATCACCTGTATTTCAAAATTTTTTTACGACCTTTTATATTCACCCAAATGTATTGTAAACACGTGTTTTAGATGTAAAATAATGTGAACTTAACGTTAAAAATATAAAAAGTATGATTAGTTTAATAGAAATGACTTAAGACGATATTTAGCGGATTCATCACCCGTATTTCAAAATTTTTTTACGACCTTTTATATTCACCCAAATGTATTGTAAAGACGTGTTTTAGATGTAAAATTATGTGAACTTAACAATAAAAATATAAAAAGTATGATTAGTTCAATACAAATGTCTTTAAACGATATTTAGCGGAATTATCACCATTTTTTACCCAATTTTTTCCCAAATTTTTTTTCTATTTTTTGTATTCACCCAAATGTATTGTAAACACGTGTTTTAGATGTAAAATAATGTGAACTTAACGTTAAAAATATAAAAAGTATGATTAGTTTAATAGAAATGACTTAAGACGATATTTAGCGGATTCATCACCTGTATTTCAAAATTTTTTTACGACCTTTTATATTTACCCAAATGTATTGTAAAGACGTGTTTTAGATGTTAAAATATGTGAACTTAACGATAAAAATATAAAAAGTATGATTAGTTCAATACAAATGTCTTTAAACGATATTTAGCGGAATTATCACCATTTTTTACCCAATTTTTTCCCAAATTTTTTTTCTATTTTTTGTATTCACCCAAATGTATTGTAAATACGTGTTTTAAATGTAAAATAATGTGAACTTAACGATAAAAATATAAAAAGTATGATTAGTTCAATACAAATGACTTTAATCGATATATAGCGAAATTATCACCATTTTTTACCAAATTTTTTCCCAATTTTTTTTTCTATTTTTTGTATTCACCCAAATGTATTGTAAATACGTGTTTTAGATGTAAAATAATGTGAACTTAACGTTAAAAATATAAAAAGTATGATTAGTTTAATAGAAATGACTTAAGACGATATTTAGCGGATTCATCACCTGTATTTCAAAATTTTTTTACGACCTTTTATATTCACCCAAATGTATTGTAAAGACGTGTTTTAGATGTTAAAATATGTGAACATAACGATAAAAATATAAAAAGTATGATTAGTTCAATACAAATGACTTTAAACGATATTTAGCGGAATTATCACCATTTTTTACCAAATTTTTTCCCAAATTTTTTTTCTATTTTTTGTATTCACCCAAATGTATTGTAAACACGTGTTTTAGATGTAAAATAATGTGAACTTAACGTTAAAAATATAAAAAGTATGATTAGTTTAATAGAAATGACTTAAGACGATATTTAGCGGATTCATCACCTGTATTTCAAAATTTTTTTACGACCTTTTATATTTACCCAAATGTATTGTAAAGACGTGTTTTAGATGTTAAAATATGTGAACTTAACGATAAAAATATAAAAAGTATGATTAGTTCAATACAAATGTCTTTAAACGATATTTAGCGGAATTATCACCATTTTTTACCCAATTTTTTCCCAAATTTTTTTTCTATTTTTTGTATTCACCCAAATGTATTGTAAATACGTGTTTTAAATGTAAAATAATGTGAACTTAACGATAAAAATATAAAAAGTATGATTAGTTCAATACAAATGACTTTAATCGATATATAGCGAAATTATCACCATTTTTTACCAAATTTTTTCCCAATTTTTTTTTCTATTTTTTGTATTCACCCAAATGTATTGTAAATACGTGTTTTAGATGTAAAATAATGTGAACTTAACGTTAAAAATATAAAAAGTATGATTAGTTTAATAGAAATGACTTAAGACGATATTTAGCGGATTCATCACCTGTATTTCAAAATTTTTTTACGACCTTTTATATTCACCCAAATGTATTGTAAAGACGTGTTTTAGATGTTAAAATATGTGAACATAACGATAAAAATATAAAAAGTATGATTAGTTCAATACAAATGACTTTAAACGATATTTAGCGGAATTATCACCATTTTTTACCAAATTTTTTCCCAAATTTTTTTTCTATTTTTTGTATTCACCCAAATGTATTGTAAACACGTGTTTTAGATGTAAAATAATGTGAACTTAACGTTAAAAATATAAAAAGTATGATTTGTTTAATAGAAATGACTTAAGACGATATTTAGCGGATTCATCACACGTATTTCAAAATTTTTTTACGACCTTTTATATTCACCAAAATGTATTGTAAAGACGTGTTTTAGATGTAAAATAATGTGAACTTAACGAAAAAAATATAAAAAGTATGATTAGTTCAATACAAATGACTTTAAACGATATTTAGCCGAATTATCACCATTTTTTACCAAATTTTTTTTCTATTTTTTGTATTCACCCAAATGTATTGTAAACACGTGTTTTAGATGTAAAATAATGTGAACTTAAAGTTAAAAATATAAAAAGTATGATTAGTTTAATACAAATGACTTAGGACGATATTTAGCGGATTCATCACCTGTATTTCAAAATTTTTTTACGACCTTTTATATTCACCCAAATGTATTGTAAACACGTGTTTTAGATGTAAAATAATGTGAACTTAACGTTAAAAATATAAAAAGTATGATTAGTTTAATAGAAATGACTTAAGACGATATTTAGCGGATTCATCACCCGTATTTCAAAATTTTTTTACGACCTTTTATATTCACCCAAATGTATTGTAAAGACGTGTTTTAGATGTAAAATTATGTGAACTTAACAATAAAAATATAAAAAGTATGATTAGTTCAATACAAATGTCTTTAAACGATATTTAGCGGAATTATCACCATTTTTTACCCAATTTTTTCCCAAATTTTTTTTCTATTTTTTGTATTCACCCAAATGTATTGTAAACACTTGTTTTAGATGTAAAATAATGTGAACTTAACGTTAAAAATTTAAAAAGTATGATTAGTTTAATAGAAATGACTTAGGACGATATTTAGCGAATTCATCACCTTTATTTCAAAATTTTTTTACGACCTTTTATATTCACCCAAATGTATTGTAAACACGTGTTTTAGATGTAAAATAATGTGAACTGAACGTTAAAAATATAAAAAGTATGATTAATTTAATAGATATGACTTAAGACGATATTTAGCGGATTCATCACCCGTATTTCAAAATTTTTTTACGACCTTTTATATTCACCCAAATGTATTGTAAAGACGTGTTTTAGATGTAAAATTATGTGAACTTAACGATAAAAATATAAAAAGTATGATTAGTTCAATACAAATGTCTTTAAACGATATTTAGCGGAATTATCACCATTTTTTACCCAATTTTTTCCCAAATTTTTTTTCTATTTTTTGTATTCACCCAAATGTATTGTAAATACGTGTTTTAAATGTAAAATAATGTGAACTTAACGATAAAAATATAAAAAGTATGATTAGTTCAATACAAATGACTTTAATCGATATTTAGCGAAATTATCACCATTTTTTACCAAATTTTTTCCCAATTTTTTTTTCTATTTTTTGTATTCACCCAAATGTATTGTAAACACGTGTTTTAGATGTAAAATAATGTGAACTTAACGTTAAAAATATAAAAAGTATGATTAGTTTAATAGAAATGACTTAAGACGATATTTAGCGGATTCATCACCCGTATTTCAAAATTTTTTTACGACCTTTTATATTCACCCAAATGTATTGTAAAGACGTGTTTTAGATGTAAAATTATGTGAACTTAACGATAAAAATATAAAAAGTATGATTAGTTCAATACAAATGTCTTTAAACGATATTTAGCGGAATTATCACCATTTTTTACCCAATTTTTTCCCAAATTTTTTTTCTATTTTTTGTATTCACCAAAATGTATTGTAAATACGTGTTTTAGATGTAAAATAATGTGAACTTAACGATTAAAATATAAAAAGTATGATTAGTTCAATACAAATGACTTTAATCGATATTTAGCGGATTCATCTAACGTATTTCAAAATTTTTTTACGACCTTTTATATTCACCCAAATGTATTGTAAAGACGTGTTTTAGATGTAAAATTATGTGAAATTAACGATAAAAATATAAAAAGTATGATTAGTTCAATACAAATGACTTTAAACGAAATTTAGCGGAATTATCACCATTTTTTACCCAATTTATTCCCAAATTTTTTTTCTATTTTTTGTATTCACCCAAATGTATTGTAAATACGTGTTTTAGATGTAAAATAATATGAACTTAACGATAAAAATATAAAAAGTATGATTAGTTCAATACAAATGACTTTAATCGATATTTAGCGAAATTATCACCATTTTTTACCAAATTTTTTCCCAAATTTTTTTTCTATTTTTTGTATTCACCCAAATGTATTGTAAACACTTGTTTTAGATGTAAAATAATGTGAACTTAACGTTAAAAATTTAAAAAGTATGATTAGTTTAATAGAAATGACTTAGGACGATATTTAGCGAATTCATCACCTGTATTTCAAAATTTTTTTACGACCTTTTATATTCACCAAAATGTATTGTAAACACGTGTTTTAGATGTAAAATAATGTGAACTGAACGTTAAAAATATAAAAAGTATGATTAATTTAATAGATATGACTTAAGACGATATTTAGCGGATTCATCACCCGTATTTCAAAATTTTTTTACGACCTTTTATATTCACCCAAATGTATTGTAAAGACGTGTTTTAGATGTAAAATTATGTGAACTTAACGATAAAAATATAAAAAGTATGATTAGTTCAATACAAATGTCTTTAAACGATATTTAGCGGAATTATCACCATTTTTTACCCAATTTTTTCCCAAATTTTTTTTCTATTTTTTGTATTCACCCAAATGTATTGTAAATACGTGTTTTAAATGTAAAATAATGTGAACTTAACGATAAAAATATAAAAAGTATGATTAGTTCAATACAAATGACTTTAATCGATATTTAGCGAAATTATCACCATTTTTTACCAAATTTTTTCCCAATTTTTTTTTCTATTTTTTGTATTCACCCAAATGTATTGTAAACACGTGTTTTAGATGTAAAATAATGTGAACTTAACGTTAAAAATTTAAAAAGTATGATTAGTTTAATAGAAATGACTTTGGACGATATTTAGCGAATTCATCACCTGTATTTCAAAATTTTTTTACGACCTTTTATATTCACCCAAATGTATTGTAAACACGTGTTTTAGATGTAAAATAATGTGAACTGAACGTTAAAAATATAAAAAGTATGATTAATTTAATAGATATGACTTAAGACGATATTTAGCGGAATTATCACCATTTTTTACCAAATTTTTTCCCAAATTTTTTTTCTATTTTTTGTATTCACCCAAATGTATTGTAAACACGTGTTTTAGATGTAAAATAATGTGAACTTAACGTTAAAAATATAAAAAGTATGATTTGTTTAATAGAAATGACTTAAGACGATATTTAGCGGATTCATCACACGTATTTCAAAATTTTTTTACGACCTTTTATATTCACCAAAATGTATTGTAAAGACGTGTTTTAGATGTAAAATAATGTGAACTCAACGATAAAAATATAAAAAGTATGATTAGTTCAATACAAATGACTTTAAACGATATTTAGCGGAATTATCACCATTTTTTACCAAATTTTTTTTCTATTTTTTGTATTCACCCAAATGTATTGTAAACACGTGTTTTAGATGTAAAATAATGTGAACTTAAAGTTAAAAATATAAAAAGTATGATTAGTTTAATACAAATGACTTAGGACGATATTTAGCGGATTCATCACCTGTATTTCAAAATTTTTTTACGACCTTTTATATTCACCCAAATGTATTGTAAACACGTGTTTTAGATGTAAAATAATGTGAACTTAACGTTAAAAATATAAAAAGTATGATTAGTTTAATAGAAATGACTTAAGACGATATTTAGCGGATTCATCACCCGTATTTCAAAATTTTTTTACGATTTTTTATATTCACCCAAATGTATTGTAAAGACGTGTTTTAGATGTAAAATAATGTGAACTTAACGATAAAAATATAAAAAGTATGATTAGTTCAATACAAATGACTTTAATCGATATTTAGCGAAATTATCACCATTTTTTACCAAATTTTTTCCCAATTTTTTTTTCTATTTTTTGTATTCACCACAATGTATTGTAAACACGTGTTTTAGATGTAAAATAATGTGAACTTAACGATAAAAATATAAAAAGTATGATTAGTTCAATACAAATGTCTTTAAACGATATTTAGCGGAATTATCACCATTTTTTACCCAATTTTTTCCCAAATTTTTTTTCTATTTTTTGTATTCACCCAAATGTATTGTAAATACGTGTTTTAAATGTAAAATAATGTGAACTTAACGATTAAAATATAAAAAGTATGATTAGTTCAATACAAATGACTTTAATCGATATTTAGCGGATTCATCTAACGTATTTCAAAATTTTTTTACGACCTTTTATATTCACCCAAATGTATTGTAAAGACGTGTTTTAGATGTAAAATTATGTGAACTTAACGATAAAAATATAAAAAGTATGATTAGTTCAATACAAATGTCTTTAAACGATATTTAGCCGAATTATCACCATTTTTTACCCAATTTTTTCCCAAATTTTTTTTCTATTTTTTGTATTCACCCAAATGTATTGTAAATACGTGTTTTAGATGTAAAATAATGTGAACTTAACGTTAAAAATATAAAAAGTATGATTAGTTTAATAGAAATGACTTAAGACGATATTTAGCGGATTCATCACCCGTATTTCAAAATTTTTTTACGACCTTTTATATTCACCCAAATGTATTGTATAGACGTGTTTTAGATGTAAAATTATGTGAACTTAACAATAAAAATATAAAAAGTATGATTAATTTAATAGATATGACTTAAGACGATATTTAGCGGATTCATCAACCGTATTTCAAAATTTTTTTACGACCTTTTATATTCACCCAAATGTATTATAAACACGTGTTTTAGATGTAAAATAATGTGAACTTAACGTTAAAAATATAAAAAGTATGATTAGTTTAATAGAAATGACTTAAGACGATATTTAGCGGATTCATCACCTGTATTTCAAAATTTTTTTACGACCTTTTATATTCACCCAAATGTATTGTAAAGACGTGTTTTAGATGTAAAATAATGTGAACTTAACGATAAAAATATAAAAAGTATGATTAGTTCAATACAAATGTCTTTAAACGATATTTAGCGGAATTATCACCATTTTTTACCCAATTTTTTCCCAAATTTTTTTTCTATTTTTTGTATTCACCCAAATGTATTGTAAATACGTGTTTTAGATGTAAAATAATGTGAACTTAACGATAAAAATATAAAAAGTATGATTAGTTCAATACAAATGACTTTAATCGATATTTAGCGAAATTATCACCATTTTTTACCAAATTTTTTCCCAAATTTTTTTTCTATTTTTTGTATTCACCCAAATGTATTGTAAACACTTGTTTTAGATGTAAAATAATGTGAACTTAACGTTAAAAATATAAAAAGTATGATTAGTTTAATAGAAATGACTTAAGACGATATTTAGCGGATTCATCACCTGTATTTCAAAATTTTTTTAACGACCTTTTATATTCACCCAAATGTATTGTAAAGACGTGTTTTAGATGTTAAAATATGTGAACTTAACGATAAAAATATAAAAAGTATGATTAGTTCAATACAAATGACTTTAAACGATATTTAGCGGAATTATCACCATTTTTTACCAAATTTTTTCCCAAATTTTTTTTCTATTTTTTGTATTCACCCAAATGTATTGTAAACACGTGTTTTAGATGTAAAATAATGTGAACTTAACGTTAAAAATATAAAAAGTATGATTAGTTTAATAGAAATGACTTAAGACGATATTTAGCGGATTCATCACACGTATTTCAAAATTTTTTTACGACCTTTTATATTCACCAAAATGTATTGTAAAGACGTGTTTTAGATGTAAAATAATGTGAACTTAACGATAAAAATATAAAAAGTATGATTAGTTCAATACAAATGACTTTAAACGATATTTAGCGGAATTATCACTATTTTTTACCAAATTTTTTTTCTATTTTTTGTATTCACCCAAATGTATTGTAAACAAGTGTTTTAGATGTAAAATAATGTGAACTTAAAGTTAAAAATATAAAAAGTATAATTAGTTTAATACAAATGACTTAGGACGATATTTAGCGGATTCATCACCTGTATTTCAAAATTTTTTTACGACCTTTTATATTCACCCAAATGTATTGTAAACACGTGTTTTAGATGTAAAATAATGTGAACTTAACGTTAAAAATATAAAAAGTATGATTAGTTTAATAGAAATGACTTAAGACGATATTTAGCGGATTCATCACCCGTATTTCAAAATTTTTTTACGACCTTTTATATTCACCCAAATGTATTGTAAAGACGTGTTTTAGATGTAAAATTATGTGAACTTAACAATAAAAATATAAAAAGTATGATTAGTTCAATACAAATGTCTTTAAACGATATTTAGCGGAATTATCACCATTTTTTACCCAAATTTTTCCCAAATTTTTTTTCTATTTTTTGTATTCACCAAAATGTATTGTAAATACGTGTTTTAGATGTAAAATAATGTGAACTTAACGATTAAAATATAAAAAGTATGATTAGTTCAATACAAATGACTTTAATCGATATTTAGCGGATTCATCTAACGTATTTCAAAATTTTTTTACGACCTTTTATATTCACCCAAATGTATTGTAAAGACGTGTTTTAGATGTAAAATTATGTGAACTTAACGATAAAAATATAAAAAGTATGATTAATTTAATAGATATGACTTAAGACGATATTTAGCGGATTCATCACCCGTATTTCAAAATTTTTTTACGACCTTTTATATTCACCCAAATGTATTGTAAAGACGTGTTTTAGATGTAAAATTATGTGAACTTAACGATAAAAATATAAAAAGTATGATTAGTTCAATACAAATGTCTTTAAACGAAATTTAGCGGAATTATCACCATTTTTTACCCAATTTTTTCCCAATTTTTTTTTCTATTTTTTGTATTCACCCAAATGTATTGTAAACACGTGTTTTAGATGTAAAATAATGTGAACTTAACGTTAAAAATATAAAAAGTATGATTAGTTTAATAGAAATGACTTAAGACGATATTTAGCGGATTCATCACCTGTAGTTCAAAATTTTTTTACGACCTTTTATATTCACCCAAATGTATTGTAAAGACGTGTTTTAGATGTTAAAATATGTGAACTTAACGATAAAAATATAAAAAGTATGATTAGTTCAATACAAATGACTTTAAACGATATTTAGCGGAATTATCACCATTTTTTACCAAATTTTTTCCCAAATTTTTTTTCTATTTTTTGTATTCACCCAAATGTATTGTAAACACGTGTTTTAGATGTAAAATAATGTGAACTTAACGTTAAAAATATAAAAAGTATGATTAGTTTAATAGAAATGACTTAAGACGATATTTAGCGAATTCATCACCTGTATTTCAAATTTTTTTTACGACCTTTTATATTCACCCAAATGTATTGTAAACACGTGTTTCAGATGTAAAATAATGTGAACTTAACGATAAAAATATAAAAAGTATGATTAGTTCAATACAAATGACTTTAATCGATATTTAGCGAAATTATCACCATTTTTTACCAAATTTTTTCCCAAATTTTTTTTCTATTTTTTGTATTCACCCAAATGTATTGTAAACACTTGTTTTAGATGTAAAATAATGTGAACTTAACGTTAAAAATATAAAAAGTATGATTAGTTTAATAGAAATGACTTAAGACGATATTTAGCGGATTCATCACCTGTATTTCAAAATTTTTTTAACGACTTTTTATATTCACCCAAATGTATTGTAAAGACGTGTTTTAGATGTTAAAATATGTGAACTTAACGATAAAAATATAAAAAGTATGATTAGTTCAATACAAATGACTTTAAACGATATTTAGCGGAATTATCACCATTTTTTACCAAATTTTTTCCCAAATTTTTTTTCTATTTTTTGTATTCACCCAAATGTATTGTAAACACGTGTTTTAGATGTAAAATAATGTGAACTTAACGTTAAAAATATAAAAAGTATGATTAGTTTAATAGAAATGACTTAAGACGATATTTAGCGGATTCATCACACGTATTTCAAAATTTTTTTACGACCTTTTATATTCACCAAAATGTATTGTAAAGACGTGTTTTAGATGTAAAATAATGTGAACTTAACGATAAAAATATAAAAAGTATGATTAGTTCAATACAAATGACTTTAATCGATATTTAGCGAAATTATCACCATTTTTTACCAAATTTTTTTTCTATTTTTTGTATTCACCCAAATGTATTGTAAACACCTGTTTTAGATGTAAAATAATGTGAACTTAACGTTAAAAATTTAAAAAGTATGATTAGTTTAATAGAAATGACTTAGGACGATATTTAGCGAATTCATCACCTGTATTTCAAATTTTTTTTACGACCTTTTATATTCACCCAAATGTATTGTAAACACGTGTTTCAGATGTAAAATAATGTGAACTTAACGTTAAAAATATAAAAAGTATGATTAGTTTAATAGAAATGACTTAAGACGATAATTAGCGGATTCATCACCCGTATTTCAAAATTTTTTTACGACCTTTTATATTCACCCAAATGTATTGTAAAGACGTGTTTTAGATGTTAAAATATGTGAACTTAACGATAAAAATATAAAAAGTATGATTAGTTCAATACAAATGACTTTAAACGATATTTAGCGGAATTATCACCATTTTTTACCAAATTTTTTCCCAAATTTTTTTTCTATTTTTTGTATTCACCCAAATGTATTGTAAACACGTGTTTTAGATGTAAAATAATGTGAACTTAACGTTAAAAATATAAAAAGTATGATTAGTTTAATAGAAATGACTTAAGACGATATTTAGCGAATTCATCACCTGTATTTCAAATTTTTTTTACGACCTTTTATATTCACCCAAATGTATTGTAAACACGTGTTTCAGATGTAAAATAATGTGAACTTAACGATAAAAATATAAAAAGTATGATTAGTTCAATACAAATGACTTTAATCGATATTTAGCGAAATTATCACCATTTTTTACCAAATTTTTTCCCAAATTTTTTTTCTATTTTTTGTATTCACCCAAATGTATTGTAAACACTTGTTTTAGATGTAAAATAATGTGAACTTAACGTTAAAAATATAAAAAGTATGATTAGTTTAATAGAAATGACTTAAGACGATATTTAGCGGATTCATCACCTGTATTTCAAAATTTTTTTAACGACCTTTTATATTCACCCAAATGTATTGTAAAGACGTGTTTTAGATGTTAAAATATGTGAACTTAACGATAAAAATATAAAAAGTATGATTAGTTCAATACAAATGACTTTAAACGATATTTAGCGGAATTATCACCATTTTTTACCAAATTTTTTCCCAAATTTTTTTTCTATTTTTTGTATTCACCAAAATGTATTGTAAATACGTGTTTTAGATGTAAAATAATGTGAACTTAACGATAAAAATATAAAAAGTATGATTAGTTCAATACAAATGACTTTAATCGATATTTAGCGGAATTATCACCATTTTTTACCCAAATTTTTCCCAAATTTTTTTTCTATTTTTTGTATTCACCAAAATGTATTGTAAATACGTGTTTTAGATGTAAAATAATGTGAACTTAACGATTAAAATATAAAAAGTATGATTAGTTCAATACAAATGACTTTAATCGATATTTAGCGGATTCATCTAACGTATTTCAAAATTTTTTTACGACCTTTTATATTCACCCAAATGTATTGTAAAGACGTGTTTTAGATGTAAAATTATGTGAACTTAACGATAAAAATATAAAAAGTATGATTAATTTAATAGATATGACTTAAGACGATATTTAGCGGATTCATCACCCGTATTTCAAAATTTTTTTACGACCTTTTATATTCACCCAAATGTATTGTAAAGACGTGTTTTAGATGTAAAATTATGTGAACTTAACGATAAAAATATAAAAAGTATGATTAGTTCAATACAAATGTCTTTAAACGAAATTTAGCGGAATTATCACCATTTTTTACCCAATTTTTTCCCAATTTTTTTTTCTATTTTTTGTATTCACCCAAATGTATTGTAAACACGTGTTTTAGATGTAAAATAATGTGAACTTAACGTTAAAAATATAAAAAGTATGATTAGTTTAATAGAAATGACTTAAGACGATATTTAGCGGATTCATCACCTGTAGTTCAAAATTTTTTTACGACCTTTTATATTCACCCAAATGTATTGTAAAGACGTGTTTTAGATGTTAAAATATGTGAACTTAACGATAAAAATATAAAAAGTATGATTAGTTCAATACAAATGACTTTAAACGATATTTAGCGGAATTATCACCATTTTTTACCAAATTTTTTCCCAAATTTTTTTTCTATTTTTTGTATTCACCCAAATGTATTGTAAACACGTGTTTTAGATGTAAAATAATGTGAACTTAACGTTAAAAATATAAAAAGTATGATTAGTTTAATAGAAATGACTTAAGACGATATTTAGCGAATTCATCACCTGTATTTCAAATTTTTTTTACGACCTTTTATATTCACCCAAATGTATTGTAAACACGTGTTTCAGATGTAAAATAATGTGAACTTAACGATAAAAATATAAAAAGTATGATTAGTTCAATACAAATGACTTTAATCGATATTTAGCGAAATTATCACCATTTTTTACCAAATTTTTTCCCAAATTTTTTTTCTATTTTTTGTATTCACCCAAATGTATTGTAAACACTTGTTTTAGATGTAAAATAATGTGAACTTAACGTTAAAAATATAAAAAGTATGATTAGTTTAATAGAAATGACTTAAGACGATATTTAGCGGATTCATCACCTGTATTTCAAAATTTTTTTAACGACTTTTTATATTCACCCAAATGTATTGTAAAGACGTGTTTTAGATGTTAAAATATGTGAACTTAACGATAAAAATATAAAAAGTATGATTAGTTCAATACAAATGACTTTAAACGATATTTAGCGGAATTATCACCATTTTTTACCAAATTTTTTCCCAAATTTTTTTTCTATTTTTTGTATTCACCCAAATGTATTGTAAACACGTGTTTTAGATGTAAAATAATGTGAACTTAACGTTAAAAATATAAAAAGTATGATTAGTTTAATAGAAATGACTTAAGACGATATTTAGCGGATTCATCACACGTATTTCAAAATTTTTTTACGACCTTTTATATTCACCAAAATGTATTGTAAAGACGTGTTTTAGATGTAAAATAATGTGAACTTAACGATAAAAATATAAAAAGTATGATTAGTTCAATACAAATGACTTTAATCGATATTTAGCGAAATTATCACCATTTTTTACCAAATTTTTTTTCTATTTTTTGTATTCACCCAAATGTATTGTAAACACCTGTTTTAGATGTAAAATAATGTGAACTTAACGTTAAAAATTTAAAAAGTATGATTAGTTTAATAGAAATGACTTAGGACGATATTTAGCGAATTCATCACCTGTATTTCAAATTTTTTTTACGACCTTTTATATTCACCCAAATGTATTGTAAACACGTGTTTCAGATGTAAAATAATGTGAACTTAACGTTAAAAATATAAAAAGTATGATTAGTTTAATAGAAATGACTTAAGACGATAATTAGCGGATTCATCACCCGTATTTCAAAATTTTTTTACGACCTTTTATATTCACCCAAATGTATTGTAAAGACGTGTTTTAGATGTTAAAATATGTGAACTTAACGATAAAAATATAAAAAGTATGATTAGTTCAATACAAATGACTTTAAACGATATTTAGCGGAATTATCACCATTTTTTACCAAATTTTTTCCCAAATTTTTTTTCTATTTTTTGTATTCACCCAAATGTATTGTAAACACGTGTTTTAGATGTAAAATAATGTGAACTTAACGTTAAAAATATAAAAAGTATGATTAGTTTAATAGAAATGACTTAAGACGATATTTAGCGAATTCATCACCTGTATTTCAAATTTTTTTTACGACCTTTTATATTCACCCAAATGTATTGTAAACACGTGTTTCAGATGTAAAATAATGTGAACTTAACGATAAAAATATAAAAAGTATGATTAGTTCAATACAAATGACTTTAATCGATATTTAGCGAAATTATCACCATTTTTTACCAAATTTTTTCCCAAATTTTTTTTCTATTTTTTGTATTCACCCAAATGTATTGTAAACACTTGTTTTAGATGTAAAATAATGTGAACTTAACGTTAAAAATATAAAAAGTATGATTAGTTTAATAGAAATGACTTAAGACGATATTTAGCGGATTCATCACCTGTATTTCAAAATTTTTTTAACGACCTTTTATATTCACCCAAATGTATTGTAAAGACGTGTTTTAGATGTTAAAATATGTGAACTTAACGATAAAAATATAAAAAGTATGATTAGTTCAATACAAATGACTTTAAACGATATTTAGCGGAATTATCACCATTTTTTACCAAATTTTTTCCCAAATTTTTTTTCTATTTTTTGTATTCACCCAAATGTATTGTAAACACGTGTTTTAGATGTAAAATAATGTGAACTTAACGTTAAAAATATAAAAAGTATGATTAGTTTAATAGAAATGACTTAAGACGATATTTAGCGGATTCATCACACGTATTTCAAAATTTTTTTACGACCTTTTATATTCACCAAAATGTATTGTAAAGACGTGTTTTAGATGTAAAATAATGTGAACTTAACGATAAAAATATAAAAAGTATGATTAGTTCAATACAAATGACTTTAATCGATATTTAGCGAAATTATCACCATTTTTTACCAAATTTTTTTTCTATTTTTTGTATTCACCCAAATGTATTGTAAACACTTGTTTTAGATGTAAAATAATGTGAACTTAACGTTAAAAATTTAAAAAGTATGATTAGTTTAATAGAAATGACTTAGGACGATATTTAGCGAATTCATCACCTGTATTTCAAATTTTTTTTACGACCTTTTATATTCACCCAAATGTATTGTAAACACGTGTTTCAGATGTAAAATAATGTGAACTTAACGTTAAAAATATAAAAAGTATGATTAGTTTAATAGAAATGACTTAAGACGATAATTAGCGGATTCATCACCCGTATTTCAAAATTTTTTTACGACCTTTTATATTCACCCAAATGTATTGTCAAGACGTGTTTTAGATGTAAAATTATGTGAACTTAACGATAAAAATATAAAAAGTATGATTAGTTCAATACAAATGTCTTTAAACGATATTTAGCGGAATTATCACCATTTTTTACCCAATTTTTTCCTAAATTTTTTTTCTATTTTTTGTATTCACCAAAATGTATTGTAAATACGTGTTTTAGATGTAAAATAATGTGAACTTAACGATAAAAATATAAAAAGTATGATTAGTTCAATACAAATGACTTTAATCGATATTTAGCGAAATTATCACCATTTTTTACCAAATTTTTTCCCAAATTTTTTTTCTATTTTTTGTATTCACCCAAATGTATTGTAAACACGTGTTTTAGATGTAAAATAATGTGAACTTAACGTTAAAAATATAAAAAGTATGATTAGTTTAATAGAAATGACTTAGGACGATATTTAGCGGATTCATCACCTGTATTTCAAAATTTTTTTACGACCTTTTATATTCACCCAAATGTATTGTAAACACGTGTTTTAGATGTAAAATAATGTGAACTTAACGTTAAAAATATAAAAAGTATGATTAGTTCAATACAAATGTCTTTAATCGATATTTAACGAAATTATCACCATTTTTTACCAAATTTTTTTTCTATTTTTTGTATTCACCCAAATGTATTGTAAACACTTGTTTTAGATGTAAAATAATCTGAACTTAACGTTAAAAATTTAAAAAATATGATTAGTTTAATAGAAATGACTTAGGACGATATTTAGCGAATTCATCACCTGTATTTCAAAATTTTTTTACGACCTTTTATATTCACCCAAATGTATTGTAAACACGTGTTTTAGATGTAAAATAATGTGAACTTAACGTTAAAAATATAAAAAGTATGATTAGTTTAATAGAAATGACTTAAGACGATAATTAGCGGATTCATCACCCGTATTTCAAAATTTTTTTACGACCTTTTATATTCACCCAAATGTATTGTAAAGACGTGTTTTAGATGTAAAATTATGTGAACTTAACGATAAAAATATAAAAAGTATGATTAGTTCAATACAAATGTCTTTAAACGATATTTAGCGGAATTATCACCATTTTTTACCCAATTTTTTCCTAAATTTTTTTTCTATTTTTTGTATTCACCAAAATGTATTGTAAATACGTGTTTTAGATGTAAAATAATGTGAACTTAACGATAAAAATATAAAAAGTATGATTAGTTCAATACAAATGACTTTAATCGATATTTAGCGGATTCATCTAACGTATTTCAAAATTTATTTACGACCTTTTATATTCACCCAAATGTATTGTAAAGACGTGTTTTAGATGTAAAATTATGTGAACTTAACGATAAAAATATAAAAAGTATGATTAGTTCAATACAAATGACTTTAAACGAAATTTAGTGGAATTATCACCATTTTTTACCCAATTTTTTCCCAAATTTTTTTTCTATTTTTTGTATTCACCCAAATGTATTGTAAACACGTGTTTTAGATGTAAAATAATGTGAACTTAACGTTAAAAATATAAAAAGTATGATTAGTTTAATAGAAATGACTTAAGACGATATTTAGCGGATTCATCACCTGTAGTTCAAAATTTTTTTACGACCTTTTATATTCACCCAAATGTATTGTAAAGACGTGTTTTAGATGTTAAAATATGTGAACTTAACGATAAAAATATAAAAAGTATGATTAGTTCAATACAAATGACTTTAAACGATATTTAGCGGAATTATCACCATTTTTTACCAAATTTTTTCCCAAATTTTTTTTCTATTTTTTGTATTCACCCAAATGTATTGTAAACACGTGTTTTAGATGTAAAATAATGTGAACTTAACGTTAAAAATATAAAAAGTATGATTAGTTTAATAGAAATGACTTAAGACGATATTTAGCGAATTCATCACCTGTATTTCAAATTTTTTTTACGACCTTTTATATTCACCCAAATGTATTGTAAACACGTGTTTCAGATGTAAAATAATGTGAACTTAACGATAAAAATATAAAAAGTATGATTAGTTCAATACAAATGACTTTAATCGATATTTAGCGAAATTATCACCATTTTTTACCAAATTTTTTCCCAAATTTTTTTTCTATTTTTTGTATTCACCCAAATGTATTGTAAACACTTGTTTTAGATGTAAAATAATGTGAACTTAACGTTAAAAATATAAAAAGTATGATTAGTTTAATAGAAATGACTTAAGACGATATTTAGCGGATTCATCACCTGTATTTCAAAATTTTTTTAACGACTTTTTATATTCACCCAAATGTATTGTAAAGACGTGTTTTAGATGTTAAAATATGTGAACTTAACGATAAAAATATAAAAAGTATGATTAGTTCAATACAAATGACTTTAAACGATATTTAGCGGAATTATCACCATTTTTTACCAAATTTTTTCCCAAATTTTTTTTCTATTTTTTGTATTCACCCAAATGTATTGTAAACACGTGTTTTAGATGTAAAATAATGTGAACTTAACGTTAAAAATATAAAAAGTATGATTAGTTTAATAGAAATGACTTAAGACGATATTTAGCGGATTCATCACACGTATTTCAAAATTTTTTTACGACCTTTTATATTCACCAAAATGTATTGTAAAGACGTGTTTTAGATGTAAAATAATGTGAACTTAACGATAAAAATATAAAAAGTATGATTAGTTCAATACAAATGACTTTAATCGATATTTAGCGAAATTATCACCATTTTTTACCAAATTTTTTTTCTATTTTTTGTATTCACCCAAATGTATTGTAAACACCTGTTTTAGATGTAAAATAATGTGAACTTAACGTTAAAAATTTAAAAAGTATGATTAGTTTAATAGAAATGACTTAGGACGATATTTAGCGAATTCATCACCTGTATTTCAAATTTTTTTTACGACCTTTTATATTCACCCAAATGTATTGTAAACACGTGTTTCAGATGTAAAATAATGTGAACTTAACGTTAAAAATATAAAAAGTATGATTAGTTTAATAGAAATGACTTAAGACGATAATTAGCGGATTCATCACCCGTATTTCAAAATTTTTTTACGACCTTTTATATTCACCCAAATGTATTGTAAAGACGTGTTTTAGATGTTAAAATATGTGAACTTAACGATAAAAATATAAAAAGTATGATTAGTTCAATACAAATGACTTTAAACGATATTTAGCGGAATTATCACCATTTTTTACCAAATTTTTTCCCAAATTTTTTTTCTATTTTTTGTATTCACCCAAATGTATTGTAAACACGTGTTTTAGATGTAAAATAATGTGAACTTAACGTTAAAAATATAAAAAGTATGATTAGTTTAATAGAAATGACTTAAGACGATATTTAGCGAATTCATCACCTGTATTTCAAATTTTTTTTACGACCTTTTATATTCACCCAAATGTATTGTAAACACGTGTTTCAGATGTAAAATAATGTGAACTTAACGATAAAAATATAAAAAGTATGATTAGTTCAATACAAATGACTTTAATCGATATTTAGCGAAATTATCACCATTTTTTACCAAATTTTTTCCCAAATTTTTTTTCTATTTTTTGTATTCACCCAAATGTATTGTAAACACTTGTTTTAGATGTAAAATAATGTGAACTTAACGTTAAAAATATAAAAAGTATGATTAGTTTAATAGAAATGACTTAAGACGATATTTAGCGGATTCATCACCTGTATTTCAAAATTTTTTTAACGACCTTTTATATTCACCCAAATGTATTGTAAAGACGTGTTTTAGATGTTAAAATATGTGAACTTAACGATAAAAATATAAAAAGTATGATTAGTTCAATACAAATGACTTTAAACGATATTTAGCGGAATTATCACCATTTTTTACCAAATTTTTTCCCAAATTTTTTTTCTATTTTTTGTATTCACCCAAATGTATTGTAAACACGTGTTTTAGATGTAAAATAATGTGAACTTAACGTTAAAAATATAAAAAGTATGATTAGTTTAATAGAAATGACTTAAGACGATATTTAGCGGATTCATCACACGTATTTCAAAATTTTTTTACGACCTTTTATATTCACCAAAATGTATTGTAAAGACGTGTTTTAGATGTAAAATAATGTGAACTTAACGATAAAAATATAAAAAGTATGATTAGTTCAATACAAATGACTTTAATCGATATTTAGCGAAATTATCACCATTTTTTACCAAATTTTTTTTCTATTTTTTGTATTCACCCAAATGTATTGTAAACACTTGTTTTAGATGTAAAATAATGTGAACTTAACGTTAAAAATTTAAAAAGTATGATTAGTTTAATAGAAATGACTTAGGACGATATTTAGCGAATTCATCACCTGTATTTCAAATTTTTTTTACGACCTTTTATATTCACCCAAATGTATTGTAAACACGTGTTTCAGATGTAAAATAATGTGAACTTAACGTTAAAAATATAAAAAGTATGATTAGTTTAATAGAAATGACTTAAGACGATAATTAGCGGATTCATCACCCGTATTTCAAAATTTTTTTACGACCTTTTATATTCACCCAAATGTATTGTCAAGACGTGTTTTAGATGTAAAATTATGTGAACTTAACGATAAAAATATAAAAAGTATGATTAGTTCAATACAAATGTCTTTAAACGATATTTAGCGGAATTATCACCATTTTTTACCCAATTTTTTCCTAAATTTTTTTTCTATTTTTTGTATTCACCAAAATGTATTGTAAATACGTGTTTTAGATGTAAAATAATGTGAACTTAACGATAAAAATATAAAAAGTATGATTAGTTCAATACAAATGACTTTAATCGATATTTAGCGAAATTATCACCATTTTTTACCAAATTTTTTCCCAAATTTTTTTTCTATTTTTTGTATTCACCCAAATGTATTGTAAACACGTGTTTTAGATGTAAAATAATGTGAACTTAACGTTAAAAATATAAAAAGTATGATTAGTTTAATAGAAATGACTTAGGACGATATTTAGCGGATTCATCACCTGTATTTCAAAATTTTTTTACGACCTTTTATATTCACCCAAATGTATTGTAAACACGTGTTTTAGATGTAAAATAATGTGAACTTAACGTTAAAAATATAAAAAGTATGATTAGTTCAATACAAATGTCTTTAATCGATATTTAACGAAATTATCACCATTTTTTACCAAATTTTTTTTCTATTTTTTGTATTCACCCAAATGTATTGTAAACACTTGTTTTAGATGTAAAATAATCTGAACTTAACGTTAAAAATTTAAAAAATATGATTAGTTTAATAGAAATGACTTAGGACGATATTTAGCGAATTCATCACCTGTATTTCAAAATTTTTTTACGACCTTTTATATTCACCCAAATGTATTGTAAACACGTGTTTTAGATGTAAAATAATGTGAACTTAACGTTAAAAATATAAAAAGTATGATTAGTTTAATAGAAATGACTTAAGACGATAATTAGCGGATTCATCACCCGTATTTCAAAATTTTTTTACGACCTTTTATATTCACCCAAATGTATTGTAAAGACGTGTTTTAGATGTAAAATTATGTGAACTTAACGATAAAAATATAAAAAGTATGATTAGTTCAATACAAATGTCTTTAAACGATATTTAGCGGAATTATCACCATTTTTTACCCAATTTTTTCCTAAATTTTTTTTCTATTTTTTGTATTCACCAAAATGTATTGTAAATACGTGTTTTAGATGTAAAATAATGTGAACTTAACGATAAAAATATAAAAAGTATGATTAGTTCAATACAAATGACTTTAATCGATATTTAGCGGATTCATCTAACGTATTTCAAAATTTATTTACGACCTTTTATATTCACCCAAATGTATTGTAAAGACGTGTTTTAGATGTAAAATTATGTGAACTTAACGATAAAAATATAAAAAGTATGATTAGTTCAATACAAATGACTTTAAACGAAATTTAGTGGAATTATCACCATTTTTTACCCAATTTTTTCCCAAATTTTTTTTCTATTTTTTGTATTCACCCAAATGTATTGTAAACACGTGTTTTAGATGTAAAATAATGTGAACTTAACGTTAAAAATATAAAAAGTATGATTAGTTTAATAGAAATGACTTAGGACGATATTTAGCGGATTCATCACCTGTATTTCAAAATTTTTTTACGACCTTTTATATTCACCCAAATGTATTGTAAACACGTGTTTTAGATGTAAAATAATGTGAACTTAACGTTAAAAATATAAAAAGTATGATTAGTTTAATAGAAATTACTTAAGACGATATTTAGCGGATTCATCACCCGTATTTCAAAATTTTTTTACGACCTTTTATATTCACCCAAATGTATTGTAAAGACGTGTTTTAGATGTAAAATTATGTGAACTTAACGATAAAAATATAAAAAGTATGATTAGTTCAATACAAATGTCTTTAAACGATATTTAGCGGAATTATCACCATTTTTTACCCAATTTTTTCCCAAATTTTTTTTCTATTTTTTGTATTCACCCAAATGTATTGTAAATAAGTGTTTTAGATGTAAAATAATGTGAACTTAACGATAAAAATATAAAAAGTATGATTAGTTCAATACAAATGACTTTAATCGATATTTAGCGAAATTATCACCATTTTTTACCAAATTTTTTTTCTATTTTTTGTATTCACCCAAATGTATTGTAAACACGTGTTTTAGATGTAAAATAATGTGAACTTAACGTTAAAAATATAAAAAGTATGATTAGTTTAATAGAAATGACTGAGGACGATATTTAGCGGATTCATCACCTGTATTTCAAAATTTTTTTACGACCTTTTATATTCACCCAAATGTATTGTAAACACGTGTTTTAGATGTAAAATAATGTGAACTTAACGTTAAAAATATAAAAAGTATGATTAGTTCAATACAAATGTCTTTAAACGATATTTAGCGGAATTATCACCATTTTTTTCTATTTTTTGTATTCACCAAAATGTATTGTAAATACGTGTTTTAGATGTAAAATAATGTGAACTTAACGATAAAAATATAAAAAGTATGATTAGTTCAATACAAATGACTTTAATCGATATTTAGCGGATTCATCTAACGTATTTCAAAATTTTTTTACGACCTTTTATATTCACCCAAATGTATTGTAAAGACGTGTTTTAGATGTAAAATTATGTGAACTTAACGATAAAAATATAAAAAGTATGATTAGTTTAATAGAAATGACTTAGGACGATATTTAGCGGATTCATCACCTGTATTTCAAAATTTTTTTACGACCTTTTATATTCACCCAAATGTATTGTAAACACGTGTTTTAGATGTAAAATAATGTGAACTTAACGTTAAAAATATAAAAAGTATGATTAGTTCAATACAAATGTCTTTAATCGATATTTAGCGAAATTATCACCATTTTTTACCAAATTTTTTTTCTATTTTTTGTATTCACCCAAATGTATTGTAAACACTTGTTTTAGATGTAAAATAATCTGAACTTAACGTTAAAAATTTAAAAAGTATGATTAGTTTAATAGAAATGACTTAGGACGATATTTAGCGAATTCATCACCTGTATTTCAAAATTTTTTTACGACCTTTTATATTCACCCAAATGTATTGTAAACACGTGTTTTAGATGTAAAATAATGTGAACTTAACGTTAAAAATATAAAAAGTATGATTAGTTTAATAGAAATGACTTAAGACGATAATTAGCGGATTCATCACCCGTATTTCAAAATTTTTTTACGACCTTTTATATTCACCCAAATGTATTGTAAAGACGTGTTTTAGATGTAAAATTATGTGAACTTAACGATAAAAATATAAAAAGTATGATTAGTTCAATACAAATGTCTTTAAACGATATTTAGCGGAATTATCACCATTTTTTACCCAATTTTTTCCTAAATTTTTTTTCTATTTTTTGTATTCACCAAAATGTATTGTAAATACGTGTTTTAGATGTAAAATAATGTGAACTTAACGATAAAAATATAAAAAGTATGATTAGTTCAATACAAATGACTTTAATCGATATTTAGCGGATTCATCTAACGTATTTCAAAATTTTTTTACGACCTTTTATATTCACCCAAATGTATTGTAAAGACGTGTTTTAGATGTAAAATTATGTGAACTTAACGATAAAAATATAAAAAGTATGATTAGTTCAATACAAATGACTTTAAACGAAATTTAGTGGAATTATCACCATTTTTTACCCAATTTTTTCCCAAATTTTTTTTCTATTTTTTGTATTCACCCAAATGTATTGTAAACACGTGTTTTAGATGTAAAATAATGTGAACTTAACGTTAAAAATATAAAAAGTATGATTAGTTTAATAGAAATGACTTAGGACGATATTTAGCGGATTCATCACCTGTATTTCAAAATTTTTTTACGACCTTTTATATTCACCCAAATGTATTGTAAACACGTGTTTTAGATGTAAAATAATGTGAACTTAACGTTAAAAATATAAAAAGTATGATTAGTTTAATAGAAATTACTTAAGACGATATTTAGCGGATTCATCACCCGTATTTCAAAATTTTTTTACGACCTTTTATATTCACCCAAATGTATTGTAAAGACGTGTTTTAGATGTAAAATTATGTGAACTTAACGATAAAAATATAAAAAGTATGATTAGTTCAATACAAATGTCTTTAAACGATATTTAGCGGAATTATCACCATTTTTTACCCAATTTTTTCCCAAATTTTTTTTCTATTTTTTGTATTCACCCAAATGTATTGTAAATACGTGTTTTAGATGTAAAATAATGTGAACTTAACGATAAAAATATAAAAAGTATGATTAGTTCAATACAAATGACTTTAATCGATATTTAGCGAAATTATCACCATTTTTTACCAAATTTTTTTTCTATTTTTTGTATTCACCCAAATGTATTGTAAACACGTGTTTTAGATGTAAAATAATGTGAACTTAACGTTAAAAATATAAAAAGTATGATTAGTTTAATAGAAATGACTTAGGACGATATTTAGCGGATTCATCACCTGTATTTCAAAATTTTTTTACGACCTTTTATATTCACCCAAATGTATTGTAAACACGTGTTTTAGATGTAAAATAATGTGAACTTAACGTTAAAAATATAAAAAGTATGATTAGTTCAATACAAATGTCTTTAATCGATATTTAGCGAAATTATCACCATTTTTTACCAAATTTTTTTTCTATTTTTTGTATTCACCCAAATGTATTGTAAACACTTGTTTTAGATGTAAAATAATCTGAACTTAACGTTAAAAATTTAAAAAGTATGATTAGTTTAATAGAAATGACTTAGGACGATATTTAGCGAATTCATCACCTGTATTTCAAAATTTTTTTACGACCTTTTATATTCACCCAAATGTATTGTAAACACGTGTTTTAGATGTAAAATAATGTGAACTTAACGTTAAAAATATAAAAAGTATGATTAGTTTAATAGAAATGACTTAAGACGATAATTAGCGGATTCATCACCCGTATTTCAAAATTTTTTTACGACCTTTTATATTCACCCAAATGTATTGTAAAGACGTGTTTTAGATGTAAAATTATGTGAACTTAACGATAAAAATATAAAAAGTATGATTAGTTCAATACAAATGTCTTTAAACGATATTTAGCGGAATTATCACCATTTTTTTCTATTTTTTGTATTCACCAAAATGTATTGTAAATACGTGTTTTAGATGTAAAATAATGTGAACTTAACGATAAAAATATAAAAAGTATGATTAGTTCAATACAAATGACTTTAATCGATATTTAGCGGATTCATCTAACGTATTTCAAAATTTTTTTACGACCTTTTATATTCACCCAAATGTATTGTAAAGACGTGTTTTAGATGTAAAATTATGTGAACTTAACGATAAAAATATAAAAAGTATGATTAGTTCAATACAAATGTCTTTAAACGATATTTAGCGGAATTATCACCATTTTTTACCCAATTTTTTCCTAAATTTTTTTTCTATTTTTTGTATTCACCAAAATGTATTGTAAATACGTGTTTTAGATGTAAAATAATGTGAACTTAACGATAAAAATATAAAAAGTATGATTAGTTCAATACAAATGACTTTAATCGATATTTAGCGGATTCATCTAACGTATTTCAAAATTTTTTTACGACCTTTTATATTCACCCAAATGTATTGTAAAGACGTGTTTTAGATGTAAAATTATGTGAACTTAACGATAAAAATATAAAAAGTATGATTAGTTCAATACAAATGACTTTAAACGAAATTTAGTGGAATTATCACCATTTTTTACCCAATTTTTTCCCAAATTTTTTTTCTATTTTTTGTATTCACCCAAATGTATTGTAAACACGTGTTTTAGATGTAAAATAATGTGAACTTAACGTTAAAAATATAAAAAGTATGATTAGTTTAATAGAAATGACTTAGGACGATATTTAGCGGATTCATCACCTGTATTTCAAAATTTTTTTACGACCTTTTATATTCACCCAAATGTATTGTAAACACGTGTTTTAGATGTAAAATAATGTGAACTTAACGTTAAAAATATAAAAAGTATGATTAGTTTAATAGAAATTACTTAAGACGATATTTAGCGGATTCATCACCCGTATTTCAAAATTTTTTTACGACCTTTTATATTCACCCAAATGTATTGTAAAGACGTGTTTTAGATGTAAAATTATGTGAACTTAACGATAAAAATATAAAAAGTATGATTAGTTCAATACAAATGTCTTTAAACGATATTTAGCGGAATTATCACCATTTTTTACCCAATTTTTTCCCAAATTTTTTTTCTATTTTTTGTATTCACCCAAATGTATTGTAAACACGTGTTTTAGATGTAAAATAATGTGAACTTAACGTTAAAAATATAAAAAGTATGATTAGTTTAATAGAAATGACTTAGGACGATATTTAGCGGATTCATCACCTGTATTTCAAAATTTTTTTACGACCTTTTATATTCACCCAAATGTATTGTAAACACGTGTTTTAGATGTAAAATAATGTGAACTTAACGTTAAAAATATAAAAAGTATGATTAGTTCAATACAAATGTCTTTAATCGATATTTAGCGAAATTATCACCATTTTTTACCAAATTTTTTTTCTATTTTTTGTATTCACCCAAATGTATTGTAAACACTTGTTTTAGATGTAAAATAATCTGAACTTAACGTTAAAAATTTAAAAAGTATGATTAGTTTAATAGAAATGACTTAGGACGATATTTAGCGAATTCATCACCTGTATTTCAAAATTTTTTTACGACCTTTTATATTCACCCAAATGTATTGTAAACACGTGTTTTAGATGTAAAATAATGTGAACTTAACGTTAAAAATATAAAAAGTATGATTAGTTTAATAGAAATGACTTAAGACGATAATTAGCGGATTCATCACCCGTATTTCAAAATTTTTTTACGACCTTTTATATTCACCCAAATGTATTGTAAAGACGTGTTTTAGATGTAAAATTATGTGAACTTAACGATAAAAATATAAAAAGTATGATTAGTTCAATACAAATGTCTTTAAACGATATTTAGCGGAATTATCACCATTTTTTTCTATTTTTTGTATTCACCAAAATGTATTGTAAATACGTGTTTTAGATGTAAAATAATGTGAACTTAACGATAAAAATATAAAAAGTATGATTAGTTCAATACAAATGACTTTAATCGATATTTAGCGGATTCATCTAACGTATTTCAAAATTTTTTTACGACCTTTTATATTCACCCAAATGTATTGTAAAGACGTGTTTTAGATGTAAAATTATGTGAACTTAACGATAAAAATATAAAAAGTATGATTAGTTCAATACAAATGACTTTAAACGAAATTTAGTGGAATTATCACCATTTTTTACCCAATTTTTTCCCAAATTTTTTTTCTATTTTTTGTATTCACCCAAATGTATTGTAAATACGTGTTTTAGATGTAAAATAATGTGAACTTAACGATAAAAATATAAAAAGTATGATTAGTTCAATACAAATGACTTTAATCGATATTTAGCGAAATTATCACCATTTTTTACCAAATTTTTTTTCTATTTTTTGTATTCACCCAAATGTATTGTAAACACTTGTTTTAGATGTAAAATAATGTGAACTTAACGTTAAAAATTTAAAAAGTATGATTAGTTTAATAGAAATGACTTAGGACGATATTTAGCGAATTCATCACCTGTATTTCAAAATTTTTTTACGACCTTTTATATTCACCCAAATGTATTGTAAACACGTGTTTTAGATGTAAAATAATGTGAACTTAACGTTAAAAATATAAAAAGTATGATTAGTTTAATAGAAATGACTTAAGACGATAATTAGCGGATTCATCACCCGTATTTCAAAATTTTTTTACGACCTTTTATATTCACCCAAATGTATTGTAAAGACGTGTTTTAGATGTAAAATTATGTGAACTTAACGATAAAAATATAAAAAGTATGATTAGTTCAATACAAATGTCTTTAAACGATATTTAGCGGAATTATCACCATTTTTTACCCAATTTTTTCCTAAATTTTTTTTCTATTTTTTGTGTTCACCAAAATGTATTGTAAATACGTGTTTTAGATGTAAAATAATGTGAACTTAACGTTAAAAATATAAAAAGTATGATTAGTTTAATAGAAATGACTTAGGACGATATTTAGCGGATTCATCACCTGTATTTCAAAATTTTTTTACGACCTTTTATATTCACCCAAATGTATTGTAAACACGTGTTTTAGATGTAAAATAATGTGAACTTAACGTTAAAAATATAAAAAGTATGATTAGTTTAATAGAAATGACTTAAGACGATATTTAGCGGATTCATCACCTGTATTTCAAAATTTTTTTACGACCTTTTATATTCACCCAAATGTATTGTAAGGACGTGTTTTAGATGTTAAAATATGTGAACTTAACGATAAAAATATAAAAAGTATGATTAGTTCAATACAAATGACTTTAAACGATATTTAGCGGAATTATCACCATTATTTACCAAATTTTTTCCCAAATTTTTTTTCTATTTTTTGTATTCACCCAAATGTATTGTAAACACGTGTTTTAGATGTAAAATAATGTGAACTTAACGTTAAAAATATAAAAAGTATGATTAGTTTAATAGAAATGACTTAGGACGATATTTAGCGGATTCATCACCTGTATTTCAAAATTTTTTTACGACCTTTTATATTCACCCAAATGTATTGTAAACACGTGTTTTAGATGTAAAATAATGTGAACTTAACGTTAAAAATATAAAAAGTATGATTAGTTTAATAGAAATGACTTAAGACGATATTTAGCGGATTCATCACCCGTATTTCAAAATTTTTTTACGACCTTTTATATTCACCCAAATGTATTGTAAAGACGTGTTTTAGATGTAAAATTATGTGAACTTAACGATAAAAATTTAAAAAGTATGATTAGTTCAATACAAATGTCTTTAAACGATATTTAGCGGAATTATCACCATTTTTTACCCAATTTTTTCCCAAATTTTTTTTCTATTTTTTGTATTCACCAAAATGTATTGTAAATACGTGTTTTAGATGTAAAATAATGTGAACATAACGATAAAAATATAAAAAGTATGATTAGTTCAATACAAATGACTTTAATCGATATTTAGCGGATTCATCTAACGTATTTCAAAATTTTTTTACGACCTTTTATATTCACCCAAATGTATTGTAAAGACGTGTTTTAGATGTAAAATTATGTGAACTTAACGATAAAAATATAAAAAGTATGATTAGTTCAATACAAATGACTTTAAACGAAATTTAGTGGAATTATCACCATTTTTTACCCAATTTTTTCCCAAATTTTTTTTCTATTTTTTGTATTCACCCAAATGTATTGTAAATACGTGTTTTAGATGTAAAATAATGTGAACTTAACGATAAAAATATAAAAAGTATGATTAGTTCAATACAAATGACTTTAATCGATATTTAGCGGATTCATCTAACGTATTTCAAAATTTTTTTACGACCTTTTATATTCACCCAAATGTATTGTAAACACGTGTTTTAGATGTAAAATAATGTGAACTTAACGTTAAAAATATAAAAAGTATGATTAGTTCAATACAAATGTCTTTAAACGATATTTAGCGGAATTATCACCATTTTTTTCTATTTTTTGTATTCACCAAAATGTATTGTAAATACGTGTTTTAGATGTAAAATAATGTGAACTTAACGATAAAAATATTAAAAGTATGATTAGTTCAATACAAATGACTTTAATCGATATTTAGCGGATTCATCTAACGTATTTCAAAATTTTTTTACGACCTTTTATATTCACCCAAATGTATTGTAAAGACGTGTTTTAGATGTAAAATTATGTGAACTTAACGATAAAAATATAAAAAGTATGATTAGTTCAATACAAATGACTTTAAACGAAATTTAGTGGAATTATCACCATTTTTTACCCAATTTTTTCCCAAATTTTTTTTCTATTTTTTGTATTCACCCAAATGTATTGTAAATACGTGTTTTAGATGTAAAATAATGTGAACTTAACGATAAAAATATAAAAAGTATGATTAGTTCAATACAAATGACTTTAATCGATATTTAGCGAAATTATCACCATTTTTTACCAAATTTTTTTTCTATTTTTTGTATTCACCCAAATGTATTGTAAACACTCGTTTTAGATGTAAAATAATGTGAACTTAACGTTAAAAATTTAAAAAGTATGATTAGTTTAATAGAAATGACTTAGGACGATATTTAGCGAATTCATCACCTGTATTTCAAAATTTTTTTACGACCTTTTATATTCACCCAAATGTATTGTAAACACGTGTTTTAGATGTAAAATAATGTGAACTTAACGTTAAAAATATAAAAAGTATGATTAGTTCAATACAAATGACTTTAATCGATATTTAGCGGATTCATCTAACGTATTTCAAAATTTTTTTACGACCTTTTATATTCACCCAAATGTATTGTAAAGACGTGTTTTAGATGTAAAATTATGTGAACTTAACGATAAAAATATAAAAAGTATGATTAGTTCAATACAAATGACTTTAAACGAAATTTAGTGGAATTATCACCATTTTTTACCCAATTTTTTCCCAAATTTTTTTTCTATTTTTTGTATTCACCCAAATGTATTGTAAATACGTGTTTTAGATGTAAAATAATGTGAACTTAACGATAAAAATATAAAAAGTATGATTAGTTCAATACAAATGACTTTAATCGATATTTAGCGGATTCATCTAACGTATTTCAAAATTTTTTTACGACCTTTTATATTCACCCAAATGTATTGTAAACACGTGTTTTAGATGTAAAATAATGTGAACTTAACGTTAAAAATATAAAAAGTATGATTAGTTTAATAGAAATGACTTAAGACGATATTTAGCGGATTCATCACCTGTATTTCAAAATTTTTTTACGACCTTTTATATTCACCCAAATGTATTGTAAGGACGTGTTTTAGATGTTAAAATATGTGAACTTAACGATAAAAATATAAAAAGTATGATTAGTTCAATACAAATGACTTTAAACGATATTTAGCGGAATTATCACCATTATTTACCAAATTTTTTCCCAAACTTTTTTTCTATTTTTTGTATTCACCCAAATGTATTGTAAACACGTGTTTTAGATGTAAAATAATGTGAACTTAACGTTAAAAATATAAAAAGTATGATTAGTTTAATAGAAATGACTTAGGACGATATTTAGCGGATTCATCACCTGTATTTCAAAATTTTTTTACGACCTTTTATATTCACCCAAATGTATTGTAAACACGTGTTTTAGATGTAAAATAATGTGAACTTAACGTTAAAAATATAAAAAGTATGATTAGTTCAATACAAATGTCTTTAAACGATATTTAGCGGAATTATCACCATTTTTTTCTATTTTTTGTATTCACCAAAATGTATTGTAAATACGTGTTTTAGATGTAAAATAATGTGAACTTAACGATAAAAATATTAAAAGTATGATTAGTTCAATACAAATGACTTTAATCGATATTTAGCGGATTCATCTAACGTATTTCAAAATTTTTTTACGACCTTTTATATTCACCCAAATGTATTGTAAAGACGTGTTTTAGATGTAAAATTATGTGAACTTAACGATAAAAATATAAAAAGTATGATTAGTTCAATACAAATGACTTTAAACGAAATTTAGTGGAATTATCACCATTTTTTACCCAATTTTTTCCCAAATTTTTTTTCTATTTTTTGTATTCACCCAAATGTATTGTAAATACGTGTTTTAGATGTAAAATAATGTGAACTTAACGATAAAAATATAAAAAGTATGATTAGTTCAATACAAATGACTTTAATCGATATTTAGCGAAATTATCACCATTTTTTACCAAATTTTTTTTCTATTTTTTGTATTCACCCAAATGTATTGTAAACACTCGTTTTAGATGTAAAATAATGTGAACTTAACGTTAAAAATTTAAAAAGTATGATTAGTTTAATAGAAATGACTTAGGACGATATTTAGCGAATTCATCACCTGTATTTCAAAATTTTTTTACGACCTTTTATATTCACCCAAATGTATTGTAAACACGTGTTTTAGATGTAAAATAATGTGAACTTAACGTTAAAAATATAAAAAGTATGATTAGTTTAATAGAAATGACTTAAGACGATAATTAGCGGATTCATCACCCGTATTTCAAAATTTTTTTACGACCTTTTATATTCACCCAAATGTATTGTAAAGACGTGTTTTAGATGTAAAATTATGTGAACTTAACGATAAAAATATAAAAAGTATGATTAGTTCAATACAAATGTCTTTAAACGATATTTAGCGGAATTATCACCATTTTTTACCCAATTTTTTCCTAAATTTTTTTTCTATTTTTTGTGTTCACCAAAATGTATTGTAAATACGTGTTTTAGATGTAAAATAATGTGAACTTAACGTTAAAAATATAAAAAGTATGATTAGTTTAATAGAAATGACTTAGGACGATATTTAGCGGATTCATCACCTGTATTTCAAAATTTTTTTACGACCTTTTATATTCACCCAAATGTATTGTAAACACGTGTTTTAGATGTAAAATAATGTGAACTTAACGTTAAAAATATAAAAAGTATGATTAGTTTAATAGAAATGACTTAAGACGATATTTAGCGGATTCATCACCTGTATTTCAAAATTTTTTTACGACCTTTTATATTCACCCAAATGTATTGTAAGGACGTGTTTTAGATGTTAAAATATGTGAACTTAACGATAAAAATATAAAAAGTATGATTAGTTCAATACAAATGACTTTAAACGATATTTAGCGGAATTATCACCATTATTTACCAAATTTTTTCCCAAATTTTTTTTCTATTTTTTGTATTCACCCAAATGTATTGTAAACACGTGTTTTAGGTGTAAAATAATGTGAACTTAACGTTAAAAATATAAAAAGTATGATTAGTTTAATAGAAATGACTTAGGACGATATTTAGCGGATTCATCACCTGTATTTCAAAATTTTTTTACGACCTTTTATATTCACCCAAATGTATTGTAAACACGTGTTTTAGATGTAAAATAATGTGAACTTAACGTTAAAAATATAAAAAGTATGATTAGTTTAATAGAAATGACTTAAGACGATATTTAGCGGATTCATCACCCGTATTTCAAAATTTTTTTACGACCTTTTATATTCACCCAAATGTATTGTAAAGACGTGTTTTAGATGTAAAATTATGTGAACTTAACGATAAAAATTTAAAAAGTATGATTAGTTCAATACAAATGTCTTTAAACGATATTTAGCGGAATTATCACCATTTTTTACCCAATTTTTTCCCAAATTTTTTTTCTATTTTTTGTATTCACCAAAATGTATTGTAAATACGTGTTTTAGATGTAAAATAATGTGAACATAACGATAAAAATATAAAAAGTATGATTAGTTCAATACAAATGACTTTAATCGATATTTAGCGGATTCATCTAACGTATTTCAAAATTTTTTTACGACCTTTTATATTCACCCAAATGTATTGTAAAGACGTGTTTTAGATGTAAAATTATGTGAACTTAACGATAAAAATATAAAAAGTATGATTAGTTCAATACAAATGACTTTAAACGAAATTTAGTGGAATTATCACCATTTTTTACCCAATTTTTTCCCAAATTTTTTTTCTATTTTTTGTATTCACCCAAATGTATTGTAAATACGTGTTTTAGATGTAAAATAATGTGAACTTAACGATAAAAATATAAAAAGTATGATTAGTTCAATACAAATGACTTTAATCGATATTTAGCGGATTCATCTAACGTATTTCAAAATTTTTTTACGACCTTTTATATTCACCCAAATGTATTGTAAACACGTGTTTTAGATGTAAAATAATGTGAACTTAACGTTAAAAATATAAAAAGTATGATTAGTTTAATAGAAATGACTTAAGACGATATTTAGCGGATTCATCACCTGTATTTCAAAATTTTTTTACGACCTTTTATATTCACCCAAATGTATTGTAAGGACGTGTTTTAGATGTTAAAATATGTGAACTTAACGATAAAAATATAAAAAGTATGATTAGTTCAATACAAATGACTTTAAACGATATTTAGCGGAATTATCACCATTATTTACCAAATTTTTTCCCAAACTTTTTTTCTATTTTTTGTATTCACCCAAATGTATTGTAAACACGTGTTTTAGATGTAAAATAATGTGAACTTAACGTTAAAAATATAAAAAGTATGATTAGTTTAATAGAAATGACTTAGGACGATATTTAGCGGATTCATCACCTGTATTTCAAAATTTTTTTACGACCTTTTATATTCACCCAAATGTATTGTAAACACGTGTTTTAGATGTAAAATAATGTGAACTTAACGTTAAAAATATAAAAAGTATGATTAGTTTAATAGAAATGACTTAAGACGATATTTAGCGGATTCATCACCCGTATTTCAAAATTTTTTTACGACCTTTTATATTCACCCAAATGTATTGTAAAGACGTGTTTTAGATGTAAAATTATGTGAACTTAACGATAAAAATATAAAAAGTATGATTAGTTCAATACAAATGACTTTAAACGATATTTAGCGGAATTATCACCATTTTTTACCAAATTTTTTTTCTATTTATTGTATTCACCCAAATGTATTGTAAACACGTGTTTTAGATGTAAAATAATGTGAACTTAACGTTAAAAATATAAATAGTATGATTAGTTTAATAGAAATGACTTAAGACGATATTTAGCGGATTCATCACCTGTATTTCAAAATTTTTTTACGACCTTTTTTATTCACCCAAATGTATTGTAAATACGTGTTTTAGATGTAAAATAATGTGAACTTAACGTTAAAAATATAAAAAGTATGATTAGTTCAATACAAATGACTTTAATCGATATTTAGCGAAATTATCACCATTTTTTACCAAATTTTTTCCCAAATTTTTTTTCTATTTTTTGTATTCACCCAAATGTATTGTAAACACGTGTTTTAGATGTAAAATAATGTGAACTTAACGATAAAAATATAAAAAGTATGATTAGTTCAATACAAATGACTTTAATCGATATTTAGCGGATTCATCTAACGTATTTCAAAATTTTTTTACGACCTTTTATATTCACCCAAATGTATTGTAAAGACGTGTTTTAGATGTAAAATTATGTGAACTTAACGATAAAAATATAAAAAGTATGATTAGTTCAATACAAATTACTTTAAACGAAATTTAGTGGAATTATCACCATTTTTTACCCAATTTTTTCCCAAATTTTTTTTCTATTTTTTGTATTCACCCAAATGTATTGTAAATACGTGTTTTAGATGTAAAATAATGTGAACTTAACGATAAAAATATAAAAAGTATGATTAGTTCAATACAAATGACTTTAATCGATATTTAGCGAAATTATCACCATTTTTTACCAAATTTTTTTTCTATTTTTTGTATTCACCCAAATGTATTGTAAACACTTGTTTTAGATGTAAAATAATGTGAACTTAACGTTAAAAATTTAAAAAGTATGATTAGTTTAATAGAAATGACTTAGGACGATATTTAGCGAATTCATCACCTGTATTTCAAAATTTTTTTACGACCTTTTATATTCACCCAAATGTATTGTAAACACGTGTTTTAGATGTAAAATAATGTGAACTTAACGTTAAAAATATAAAAAGTATGATTAGTTTAATAGAAATGACTTAAGACGATAATTAGCGGATTCATCAGCCGTATATCACAATTTTTATACGACCTTTTATATTCACCCAAATGTATTGTAAAGACGTGTTTTAGATGTAAAATTATGTGAACTTAACGATAAAAATATAAAAAGTATGATTAGTTCAATACAAATGTCTTTAAACGATATTTAGCGGAATTATCACCATTTTTTTCTATTTTTTGTATTCACCAAAATGTATTGTAAATACGTGTTTTAGATGTAAAATAATGTGAACTTAACGTTAAAAATTTAAAAAGTATGATTAGTTCAATACAAATGACTTTAATCGATATTTAGCGGATTCATCTAACGTATTTCAAAATTTTTTTACGACCTTTTATATTCACCCAAATGTATTGTAAACACGTGTTTTAGATGTAAAATAATGTGAACTTAACGTTAAAAATATAAAAAGTATGATTAGTTTAATAGAAATGACTTAAGACGATATTTAGCGGATTCATCACCTGTATTTCAAAATTTTTTTACGACCTTTTATATTCACCCAAATGTATTGTAAGGACGTGTTTTAGATGTTAAAATATGTGAACTTAACGATAAAAATATAAAAAGTATGATTAGTTCAATACAAATGACTTTAAACGATATTTAGCGGAATTATCACCATTATTTACCAAATTTTTTCCCAAACTTTTTTTCTATTTTTTGTATTCACCCAAATGTATTGTAAACACGTGTTTTAGATGTAAAATAATGTGAACTTAACGTTAAAAATATAAAAAGTATGATTAGTTTAATAGAAATGACTTAGGACGATATTTAGCGGATTCATCACCTGTATTTCAAAATTTTTTTACGACCTTTTATATTCACCCAAATGTATTGTAAACACGTGTTTTAGATGTAAAATAATGTGAACTTAACGTTAAAAATATAAAAAGTATGATTAGTTTAATAGAAATGACTTAAGACGATATTTAGCGGATTCATCACCCGTATTTCAAAATTTTTTTACGACCTTTTATATTCACCCAAATGTATTGTAAAGACGTGTTTTAGATGTAAAATTATGTGAACTTAACGATAAAAATATAAAAAGTATGATTAGTTCAATACAAATGACTTTAAACGATATTTAGCGGAATTATCACCATT
Source organism: Diuraphis noxia (assembly GCF_037042655.1). Taxonomy (NCBI): domain Eukaryota; kingdom Metazoa; phylum Arthropoda; class Insecta; order Hemiptera; family Aphididae; genus Diuraphis; species Diuraphis noxia. Next base: position 779,978 of record NW_028301722.1, on the reverse strand, counting down.
TTTTACCCAATTTTTTTCCAAATTTTTTTCTATTTTTTGTATTCACCCAAATGTATTTTAAATACGTGTTTTAGATGTAAAATAATGTGAACTTAACGATAAAAATATAAAAAGTATGATTAGTTCAATACAAATGACTTTAATCGATATTTATCGAAATTATCACCATTTTTTACCAAATATTTTCCCAAATTTTTTTTCTATTTTTTGAATTCACCCAAATGTATTGTAAAGACGTGTTTTAGATGTAAAATAATGTGAACTTAACGATAAAAATATAAAAAGTATGATTAGTTTAATAGAAATGACTTAGGACGATATTTAGCGGAATTATCACCATTATTTACCAAATTTTTTCCCAAACTTTTTTTCTATTTTTTGTATTCACCCAAATGTATTGTAAACACGTGTTTTAGATGTAAAATAATGTGAACTTAACGTTAAAAATATAAAAAGTATGATTAGTTTAATAGAAATGACTTAGGACGATATTTAGCGGATTCATCACCTGTATTTCAAAATTTTTTTACGACCTTTTATATTCACCCAAATGTATTGTAAACACGTGTTTTAGATGTAAAATAATGTGAACTTAACGTTAAAAATATAAAAAGTATGATTAGTTTAATAGAAATGACTTAAGACGATATTTAGCGGATTCATCACCCGTATTTCAAAATTTTTTTACGACCTTTTATATTCACCCAAATGTATTGTAAAGACGTGTTTTAGATGTAAAATTATGTGAACTTAACGATAAAAATATAAAAAGTATGATTAGTTCAATACAAATGACTTTAAACGATATTTAGCGGAATTATCACCATTTTTTACCAAATTTTTTTTCTATTTATTGTATTCACCCAAATGTATTGTAAACACGTGTTTTAGATGTAAAATAATGTGAACTTAACGTTAAAAATATAAATAGTATGATTAGTTTAATAGAAATGACTTAAGACGATATTTAGCGGATTCATCACCTGTATTTCAAAATTTTTTTACGACCTTTTTTATTCACCCAAATGTATTGTAAATACGTGTTTTAGATGTAAAATAATGTGAACTTAACGTTAAAAATATAAAAAGTATGATTAGTTCAATACAAATGACTTTAATCGATATTTAGCGAAATTATCACCATTTTTTACCAAATTTTTTCCCAAATTTTTTTTCTATTTTTTGTATTCACCCAAATGTATTGTAAACACGTGTTTTAGATGTAAAATAATGTGAACTTAACGATAAAAATATAAAAAGTATGATTAGTTCAATACAAATGACTTTAATCGATATTTAGCGGATTCATCTAACGTATTTCAAAATTTTTTTACGACCTTTTATATTCACCCAAATGTATTGTAAAGACGTGTTTTAGATGTAAAATTATGTGAACTTAACGATAAAAATATAAAAAGTATGATTAGTTCAATACAAATGACTTTAAACGAAATTTAGTGGAATTATCACCATTTTTTACCCAATTTTTTCCCAAATTTTTTTTCTATTTTTTGTATTCACCCAAATGTATTGTAAATACGTGTTTTAGATGTAAAATAATGTGAACTTAACGATAAAAATATAAAAAGTATGATTAGTTCAATACAAATGACTTTAATCGATATTTAGCGAAATTATCACCATTTTTTACCAAATTTTTTTTCTATTTTTTGTATTCACCCAAATGTATTGTAAACACTTGTTTTAGATGTAAAATAATGTGAACTTAACGTTAAAAATTTAAAAAGTATGATTAGTTTAATAGAAATGACTTAGGACGATATTTAGCGAATTCATCACCTGTATTTCAAAATTTTTTTACGACCTTTTATATTCACCCAAATGTATTGTAAACACGTGTTTTAGATGTAAAATAATGTGAACTTAACGTTAAAAATATAAAAAGTATGATTAGTTTAATAGAAATGACTTAAGACGATAATTAGCGGATTCATCAGCCGTATATCACAATTTTTATACGACCTTTTATATTCACCCAAATGTATTGTAAAGACGTGTTTTAGATGTAAAATTATGTGAACTTAACGATAAAAATATAAAAAGTATGATTAGTTCAATACAAATGTCTTTAAACGATATTTAGCGGAATTATCACCATTTTTTTCTATTTTTTGTATTCACCAAAATGTATTGTAAATACGTGTTTTAGATGTAAAATAATGTGAACTTAACGTTAAAAATTTAAAAAGTATGATTAGTTTAATAGAAATGACTTAGGACGATATTTAGCGAATTCATCACCTGTATTTCAAAATTTTTTTACGTCCTTTTATATTCACCCAAATGTATTGTAAGGACGTGTTTTAGATGTTAAAATATGTGAACTTAACGATAAAAATATAAAAAGTATGATTAGTTCAATACAAATGACTTTAAACGATATTTAGCGGAATTATCACCATTATTTACCAAATTTTTTCCCAAATTTTTTTTCTATTTTTTGTATTCACCCAAATGTATTGTAAACACGTGTTTTAGATGTAAAATAATGTGAACTTAACGTTAAAAATATAAAAAGTATGATTAGTTTAATAGAAATGACTTAGGACGATATTTAGCGGATTCATCACCTGTATTTCAAAATTTTTTTACGACCTTTTATATTCACCCAAATGTATTGTAAACACGTGTTTTAGATGTAAAATAATGTGAACTTAACGTTAAAAATATAAAAAGTATGATTAGTTTAATAGAAATGACTTAAGACGATATTTAGCGGATTCATCACCCGTATTTCAAAATTTTTTTACGACCTTTTATATTCACCCAAATGTATTGTAAAGACGTGTTTTAGATGTAAAATTATGTGAACTTAACGATAAAAATATAAAAAGTATGATTAGTTCAATACAAATGTCTTTAAACGATATTTAGCGGAATTATCAACATTTTTTACCCAATTTTTTCCTAAATTTTTTTTCTATTTTTTGTATTCACCAAAATGTATTGTAAATACGTGTTTTAGATGTAAAATAATGTGAACTTAACGATAAAAATATAAAAAGTATGATTAGTTCAATACAAATGACTTGAATCGATATTTAGCGGATTCATCTAACGTATTTCAAAATTTTTTTACGACCTTTTATATTCACCCAAATGTATTGTAAAGACGTGTTTTAGATGTAAAATTATGTGAACTTAACGATAAAAATATAAAAAGTATGATTAGTTCAATACAAATGACTTTAAACGAAATTTAGTGGAATTATCACCATTTTTTACCCAATTTTTTCCCAAATTTTTTTTCTATTTTTTGTATTCACCCAAATGTATTGTAAATACGTGTTTTAGATGTAAAATAATGTGAACTTAACGATAAAAATATAAAAAGTATGATTAGTTCAATACAAATGACTTTAATCGATATTTAGCGAAATTATCACCATTTTTTACCAAATTTTTTTTCTATTTTTTGTATTCACCCAAATGTATTGTAAACACTTGTTTTAGATGTAAAATAATGTGAACTTAACGTTAAAAATTTAAAAAGTATGATTAGTTTAATAGAAATGACTTAGGACGATATTTAGCGAATTCATCACCTGTATTTCAAAATTTTTTTACGACCTTTTATATTCACCCAAATGTATTGTAAACACGTGTTATAGATGTAAAATAATGTGAACTTAACGTTAAAAATATAAAAAGTATGATTAGTTTAATAGAAATGACTTAAGACGATAATTAGCGGATTCATCACCCGTATTTCAAAATTTTTTTACGACCTTTTATATTCACCCAAATGTATTGTAAAGACGTGTTTTAGATGTAAAATTATGTGAACTTAACGATAAAAATATAAAAAGTATGATTAGTTCAATACAAATGTCTTTAAACGATATTTAGCGGAATTATCACCATTTTTTACCCAATTTTTTCCTAAATTTTTTTTCTATTTTTTGTGTTCACCAAAATGTATTGTAAATACGTGTTTTAGATGTAAAATAATGTGAACTTAACGATAAAAATATAAAAAGTATGATTAGTTCAATACAAATGACTTTAATCGATATTTAGCGAAATTATCACCATTTTTTACCAAATTTTTTCCCAAATTTTTTTTCTATTTTTTGTATTCACCCAAATGTATTGTAAACACGTGTTTTAGATGTAAAATAATGTGAACTTAACGTTAAAAATATAAAAAGTATGATTAGTTTAATAGAAATGACTTAGGACGATATTTAGCGGATTCATCACCTGTATTTCAAAATTTTTTTACGACCTTTTATATTCACCCAAATGTATTGTAAACACGTGTTTTAGATGTAAAATAATGTGAACTTAACGTTAAAAATATAAAAAGTATGATTAGTTTAATAGAAATGACTTAAGACGATATTTAGCGGATTCATCACCTGTATTTCAAAATTTTTTTACGACCTTTTATATTCACCCAAATGTATTGTAAGGACGTGTTTTAGATGTTAAAATATGTGAACTTAACGATAAAAATATAAAAAGTATGATTAGTTCAATACAAATGACTTTAAACGATATTTAGCGGAATTATCACCATTATTTACCAAATTTTTTCCCAAATTTTTTTTCTATTTTTTGTATTCACCCAAATGTATTGTAAACACGTGTTTTAGATGTAAAATAATGTGAACTTAACGTTAAAAATATAAAAAGTATGATTAGTTTAATAGAAATGACTTAGGACGATATTTAGCGGATACATCACCTGTATTTCAAAATTTTTTTACGACCTTTTATATTCACCCAAATGTATTGTAAACACGTGTTTTAGATGTAAAATAATGTGAACTTAACGTTAAAAATATAAAAAGTATGATTAGTTTAATAGAAATGACTTAAGACGATATTTAGCGGATTCATCACCCGTATTTCAAAATTTTTTTACGACCTTTTATATTCACCCAAATGTATTGTAAAGACGTGTTTTAGATGTAAAATTATGTGAACTTAACGATAAAAATATAAAAAGTATGATTAGTTCAATACAAATGTCTTTAAACGATATTTAGCGGAATTATCACCATTTTTTACCCAATTTTTTCCCAAATTTTTTTTCTGTTTTTTGTATTCACCAAAATGTATTGTAAATACGTGTTTTAGATGTAAAATAATGTGAACTTAACGATAAAAATATAAAAAGTATGATTAGTTCAATACAAATGACTTTAATCGATATTTAGCGGATTCATCTAACGTATTTCAAAATTTTTTTACGACCTTTTATATTCACCCAAATGTATTGTAAAGACGTGTTTTAGATGTAAAATTATGTGAACTTAACGATAAAAATATAAAAAGTATGATTAGTTCAATACAAATGACTTTAAACGAAATTTAGTGGAATTATCACCATTTTTTACCCAATTTTTTCCCGAATTTTTTTTCTATTTTTTGTATTCACCCAAATGTATTGTAAATACGTGTTTTAGATGTAAAATAATGTGAACTTAACGATAAAAATATAAAACGTATGATTAGTTAAATACAAATGACTTTAATCGATATTTAGCGAAATTATCACCATTTTTTACCAAATTTTTTTTCTATTTTTTGTATTCACCCAAATGTATTGTAAACACTTGTTTTAGATGTAAAATAATGTGAACTTAACGTTAAAAATTTAAAAAGTATGATTAGTTTAATAGAAATGACTTAGGACGATATTTAGCGAATTCATCACCTGTATTTCAAAATTTTTTTACGACCTTTTATATTCACCCAAATGTATTGTAAAGACGTGTTTTAGATGTAAAATAATGTGAACTTAACGATAAAAATATAAAAAGTATGATTAGTTCAATACAAATGTCTTTAAACGATATTTAGCGGAATTATCACCATTTTTTACCCAATTTTTTCCCAAATTTTTTTTCTATTTTTTGTATTCACCAAAATGTATTGTAAATACGTGTTTTAGATGTAAAATAATGTGAACTTAACGATAAAAATATAAAAAGTGTGATTAGTTCAATACAAATGACTTTAATCGATATTTAGCGGATTCATCTAACGTATTTCAAAATTTTTTTACGACCTTTTATATTCACCCAAATGTATTGTAAAGACGTGTTTTAGATGTAAAATTATGTGAACTTAACGATAAAAATATAAAAAGTATGATTAGTTCAATACAAATGACTTTAAACGAAATTTAGTGGAATTATCACCATTTTTTACCCAATTTTTTCCCAAATTTTTTTTCTATTTTTTGTATTCACCCAAATGTATTGTAAATACGTGTTTTAGATGTAAAATAATGTGAACTTAACGATAAAAATATAAAAAGTATGATTAGTTCAATACAAATGACTTTAATCGATATGTAGCGAAATCAGGGCCGGCTCTAGTGATTGTTTATACGTAGGCAAAACTTAATTTTTTTTATAATTAATGTTTTTTTTTTAATTAGAACTAAAGTAAACCTTTTATAGTGTAAGATATACTACATAATAGTAGGTAGATTTATTAGATAAAAATATATACATTTAAAATATTTACAGTAAAATGTTTATTAATTTAACCTTAACATAAAAAATTTAATTTTCTTGCTTTTAAAGATGCAAAATCTTTGACAAGATCGTCAATGTCCAAGTCGTCAGCGATTTCATGTTCAATTGAAATTGTTGCTAGTCCTACCAAACGGTCTTGTGAAATTGTTGAACGCAAATAGTTTTTAATAATTTTTAATTTAGAAAAGCTTCTTTCTGCTGAAGCTTCAGTTACTGGTATAGTTAGCAAAATTCTCAATGCCACGTATACATTAGGAAATATTTCTACTAATTTATTTTTGCATATATATTGTAAAATCGCCTGTGGGTAACTCTCTTCCTTTTTTAAACGTCTGTGCAACGCGATTATTTCTTCACAAAGTTCAATAGCATTGATATCAGAACTTAATGAATCATTTGATGTAAGTGCAATTTGTAGATCTTTACAGCATTTCATTACATATTCATAATTATCAGAACTAGGTATATTGTAAAGAAATGAAAACAATTTGCCATGGCCTTCGAGTTGGACAAATCGGTCGTTAAGCGACTGAATAGCTGTATCTAATATTTGATAGTAAAAGTTAATTTTAAAATTTTGTTGGGGATCAACTACTGGATCATCACGGGATTCATATGCAAAATGTGTTGTTTTTCGCCGAGTTCGAACTTGTTCCAATGAAAAACTATCTTCAACATCCAATTCACTAGCCAATTCTCTTGTTTTTTTTAGAATTTTTTCAAAGTTTTCATCAGTACGATACTTTTGTAAAAAAATTTTAGTTTTGTTCAATTGATAAATTGTTTTTGAAATATCCAATGATATTGTTTGTAACAGTTTACTAGATATATTTATTTCATATAACAATTCATACCAAATTACTAAAGAACATAAAAATTTGAAGCTTTTTAATTTCAAAGCTATACCTTTAGCTTCAGCTCGACTTCGAACTCCAGTTTCACCAATGAGTGAGGTGTCATCTATTATATATTTTAAAGCATCATAGATCTCACCAACTTGAAATCTCATAGCTCTAATAGCATCAACTCTACTGGACCACCGTGTTTGACTTAACGGTTTAATAGTTAAGTTTTTAACATGTTTTAGAAGTATACCCCAACGCTGTGTTGATGCTGAAAAATATACGTAAGTCTCTTGTATTGTATCAAAAAATAAGACAGAGAAACTGTTCCGTTATTAAATAACTTGCAACAAAAACAATATACCGAATCGCTTGATTTTGAATAAATGAGCCAAGTACGTTTTATACATTCACCATTAGGCAAACGTCTAAAATAGTGAAATGTTGAAAATGATCTACCACTATCGTTAGTAGGATATTTTTTCATATTTATTTGCTTAGGTTCACATTGTATTAAGTAGAGTCTTAAATTGTCATCAATCATTGGCCACTTGTTAGAATCATCCATCAATTTAAAATCAGTTGAATTTTTGTTAAGATTATCACCAATATCACTATTAGTAACGACATTGACATATTTCATATCTATACCTTCATTATTTACAACTCCAAAATAATCCTCACTATCGACTTTTTTTTTACTACTATCTATATTTTCCATACTAATATCTTGACCTTCATTATTTTCAGTGCCATAATTTTCTTCTCTGTCATTACAATTTTCTTCGTCTTTTTCGTCCTGCATACCAATATTTTGATCATTAATAATATCTTCACCTTTATTCTGGCTTTCATTCTGATCGTCTTTTTCTGGTTGATTTGATGTAATAAATTTTAATAAACAATTTTTTTGCTTCATTAAATCGATTTCACGCGCTAATCTTTTCTTGAGGTATTGTGAACCCGACAACCGCTCACGTTTTTCCCCTCTATCTGCCATATTAGGTCTCTAAATAACCATTAGAATGAAAATAAAATACCTATTTTAATTATATTTTCAATAAATGTGTACTTATATAAATACGTAAAAAATACAGGTCAGTGTACAATTAATATAGGCTGTCGACCCATATTTATTATATGTATGGTATATTCCCAGTGTACAGAATTTTGCAGATCCCCATAAGTAAATATTTATAAATAATAAACATGTATCTATATTTATTTATTTTATATTTTGACGGACTTACTTTATTTTCAATTTTGTATTTTTATATTAGACAAAAAATTAATAGGTACCTACCTACTTAGGGACAAACAATATTTTATTTATTAATATTTTTATTTTATTGAACAGGGTGACATTAATATATCAATGCTGTTGTATTTATTGTATATTGTATCCAAGTTAGGAAGTATTTTAGGAATTCCGGCATTACCGGTAAACATACACGAAAGTCGCCGATTATGATCTGATATAGATTATGATTCAATTACTAAAATGTGTACATTTTTAACTATAAAATCAAATAGTTAGATAGGTATTACTATTAGAAGTTATTGGTTTTAATTTTGTTATTATTATTATTTTATGTATTATAAAATAATTTATTCTATTATAATTCTTATTAATAATTAAATCACGAAATCATAATAATATCATTATACTGTTTATTACCTGTTAGCAGTAATCTCGAGACTCGTTCCTGTGATGGCGTCAAACTGTCAAAGTAGCTTAATAGCTTACACTGGAGTGAATGGGGAATGAGCGATAGCTATTCCTCAGTAATACGTTTAAATTATTTGCTTACAATTTATTATTAAAAGGTTTCGGTTTGTACGTGTTAAAAGATAAAAGTTTATGACTGCATGTCTGTATCTGTCTCCAAACAATTCAACTGTACTAAAAATAGTCAAATAGGCATATGTAACACTAACTAACACTGCGTCACAATAATAATTGTCGTACATAATGAATGATATTTCATAATATGTGCGAAAGAACGATAATACAATGTTAAAAATAAATCTTAAAATAATAATATACATTTTAGTTTTTTTATATATATTTTAAATTGTTTTAATATTGATGTCAAAAAATGCCGCCTTTTAAAAAATAATGTTTTTAATGCCGCCGTAGGCTTGTGCCTACGTCGCCTACGCCTTAAGCCGCCCCTGAGCGAAATTATCACCATTTTTTACCAAATTTTTTTTCTATTTTTTGTATTCACCCAAATGTATTGTAAACACTTGTTTTAGATGTAAAATAATGTGAACTTAACGTTAAAAATTTAAAAAGTATGATTAGTTTAATAGAAATGACTTAGGACGATATTTAGCGAATTCATCACCTGTATTTCAAAATTTTTTTACGACCTTTTATATTCACCCAAATGTATTGTAAACACGTGTTTTAGATGTAAAATAATGTGAACTTAACGTTAAAAATATAAAAAGTATGATTAGTTTAATAGAAATGACTTAAGACGATAATTAGCGGATTCATCACCCGTATTTCAAAATTTTTTTACGACCTTTTATATTCACCCAAATGTATTGTAAAGACGTGTATTAGATGTAAAATTATGTGAACTTAACGATAAAAATATAAAAAGTATGATTAGTTCAATACAAATGTCTTTAAACGATATTTAGCGGAATTATCACCATTTTTTACCAAATTTTTTTTCTATTTTTTGTATTCACCCAAATGTATTGTAAACACGTGTTTTAGATGTAAAATAATGTGAACTTAAAGTTAAAAATATAAAAAGTATGATTAGTTTAATAGAAATGACTAAAGACGATATTTAGTGGATTCATCACCCGTATTTCAAAATTTTTTTACGACCTTTTATATTCACCCAAATGTATTGTAAAGACGTGTTTTAGATGTAAAATTATGTGAACTTAACGATAAAAATATAAAAAGTATGATTAGTTCAATACAAATGACTTTAATCGATATTTAGCGGATTCATCACCTGTATTTCAAAATTTTTTTACGACCTTTTATATTCACCCAAATGTATTGTAAAGACGTGTTTTAGATGTAAAATTATGTGAACATAACGATAAAAATATAAAAAGTATGATTAGTTCAATACAAATTATTTTAAACGATATTTAGCGGAATTATCACCATTTTTTACCAATTTTTTTTTCTATTTTTTATATTCACCCAAATGTATTGTAAAGACGTGTTTTAGATGTAAAATTATGTGAACTTAATGATAAAAATATAAAAAGTATGATTAGTTCAATACAAATGACTTTAATCGATATTTAGCGGAATTATCACAATTTTTTACCCAATTTTTTCCCAAATTTTTTTTCTATTTTTTGTATTCACCCAAATGTATTGTAAAGACGTGTTTAAGATGTAAAATTATGTGAACTTAACGATAAAAATATAAAAAGTATGATTAGTTCAATACAAATGACTTTAAACGATATTTAGCGGAATTATCACCATTTTTTACCCAATTTTTTCCCAAATTTTTTTTCTATTTTTTGTATTCACCCAAATGTATTGTAAACACGTGTTTTAGATGTAAAATAATGTGAACTTAACGTTAAAAATATAAAAAGTATGATTAGTTTAATAGAAATGACTTAAGACGATATTTAGCGGATTCATCACCTGTATTTCAAAATTTTTTTACGACCTTTTATATTCACCCAAATGTATTGTAAAGACGTGTTTTAGATGTAAAATAATGTGAACTTAACGATAAAAATATAAAAAGTATGATTAGTTCAATACAAATGACTTTAAACGATATTTAGCGTAATTATCACCATTTTTTACAAAATTTTTTTTCTTTTTTTTGTATTCACCCAAATGTATTGTAAACACGTGTTTTAGATGTAAAATAATGTGAACTTAATGTTAAAAATATAAAAAGTATGATTAGTTTAATAGAAATGACTTAAGACGATATTTAGCGGATTCATCACCCGTATTTCAAAATTTTTTTACGACCTTTTATATTCACCCAAATGTATTGTAAAGACGTGTTTTAGATGTAAAATTATGTGAACTTAACGATAAAAATATAAAAAGTATGATTAGTTCAATACAAATGACTTTAATCGATATTTAGCGGAATTATCACCATTTTTTACCCAATTTTTTCCCAAATTTTTTTTCTAATTTTTGTATTCACCCAAATGTATTGTAAATACGTGTTTTAGATGTAAAAGTATGTGAACTTAACGTTAATAATATAAAAAGTATGATTAGTTTAATAGAAATGACTTAAGACGATATTTATCGGATTCATCACCTGTATTTCAAAATTTTTTTACGACCTTTTATATTCACCCAAATGTATTGTAAAGACGTGTTTTAGATGTAAAATTATGTGAACTTAACGATAAAAATATAAAAAGTATGATTAGTTTAATAGAAATGACTTAGGACGATATTTAGCGGATTCATCACCTGTATTTCAAAATTTTTTTACGACCTTTTATATTCACCCAAATGTATTGTAAAGACGTGTTTTAGATGTAAAATTATGTGAACTTAACGATTAAAATATAAAAAGTATGATTAGTTCAATACAAATGACTTTAAACGATATTTAGCGTAATTATCACCATTTTTTACAAAATTTTTTTTCTTTTTTTTGTATTCACCCAAATGTATTGTAAACACGTGTTTTAGATGTAAAATAATGTGAACTTAAAGTTAAAAATATAAAAAGTATGATTAGTTTAATAGAAATGACTTAAGACGATATTTAGCGGATTCATCACCTGTATTTCAAAATTTTTTTACGACCTTTTATATTCACCCAAATGTATTGTAAAGACGTGTTTTAGATGTAAAATTATGTGAACTTAACGATAAAAATATAAAAAGTATGATTAGTTCAATACAAATGACTTTAATCGATATTTAGCGGAATTATCACCATTTTTTACCCAATTTTTTCCCAAATTTTTTTTCTAATTTTTGTATTCACCCAAATGTATTGTAAATACGAGTTTTAGATGTAAAAATATGTGAACTTAACGTTAATAATATAAAAAGTATGATTAGTTTAATAGAAATGACTTAAGACGATATTTATCGGATTCATCACCTGTATTTCAAAATTTTTTTACGACCTTTTATATTCACCCAAATGTATTGTAAAGACGTGTTTTAGATGTAAAATTATGTGAACTTAACGATAAAAATATAAAAAGTATGATTAGTTTAATAGAAATGACTTAGGACGATATTTAGCGGATTCATCACCTGTATTTCAAAATTTTTTTACGACCTTTTATATTCACCCAAATGTATTGTAAAGACGTGTTTTAGATGTAAAATTATGTGAACTTAACGATAAAAATATAAAAAGTATGATTAGTTCAATACAAATGACTTTAAACGATATTTAGCGTAATTATCACCATTTTTTACAAAATTTTTTTTCTTTTTTTTGTATTCACCCAAATGTATTGTAAACACGTGTTTTAGATGTAAAATAATGTGAACTTAAAGTTAAAAATATAAAAAGTATGATTAGTTTAATAGAAATGACTTAAGACGATATTTAGCGGATTCATCACCTGTATTTCAAAATTTTTTTACGACCTTTTATATTCACCCAAATGTATTGTAAAGACGTGTTTTAGATGTAAAATTATGTGAACTTAACGATAAAAATATAAAAAGTATGATTAGTTTAATAGAAATGACTTAGGACGATATTTAGCGGATTCATCACCATTTTTTACCAAATTTTTTTACGACCTTTTATATTCACCCAAATGTATTGTAAAGACGTGTTTTAGATGTAAAATTATGTGAACATAACGATAAAAATATAAAAAGTATGATTAGTTCAATACAAATGACTTTAAACGATATTTAGCGGAATTATCACCATTTTTTACCAAATTTTTTTTCTATTTTTTATATTCACCCAAATGTATTGTAAAGACGTGTTTTAGATGTAAAATTATGTGAACTTAATGATAAAAATATAAAAAGTATGATTAGTTCAATACAAATGACTTTAATCGATATTTAGCGGAATTATCACAATTTTTTACCCAATTTTTTCCCAAATTTTTTTTCTATTTTTTGTATTCACCCAAATGTATTGTAAAGACGTGTTTAAGATGTAAAATTATGTGAACTTAACGATAAAAATATAAAATTATGATTAGTTCAATACAAATGACTTTAAACGATATTTAGCGGAATTATCACCATTTTTTACCCAATTTTTTCCCAAATTTTTTTTCTATTTTTTGTATTCACCCAAATGTATTGTAAACACGTGTTTTAGATGTAAAATAATGTGAACTTAACGTTAAAAATATAAAAAGTATGATTAGTTTAATAGAAATGACTTAAGACGATATTTAGCGGATTCATCACCTGTATTTCAAAATTTTTTTACGACCTTTTATATTCACCCAAATGTATTGTAAAGACGTGTTTTAGATGTAAAATAATGTGAACTTAACGATAAAAATATAAAATTATGATTAGTTCAATACAAATGACTTTAAACGATATTTAGCGTAATTATCACCATTTTTTACAAAATTTTTTTTCTTTTTTTTGTATTCACCCAAATGTATTGTAAACACGTGTTTTAGATGTAAAATAATGTGAACTTAAAGTTAAAAATATAAAAAGTATGATTAGTTTAATAGAAATGACTTAAGACGATATTTAGCGGATTCATCACCCGTATTTCAAAATTTTTTTACGACCTTTTATATTCACCCAAATGTATTGTAAAGACGTGTTTTAGATGTAAAATTATGTGAACTTAACGATAAAAATATAAAAAGTATGATTAGTTCAATACAAATGACTTTAATCGATATTTAGCGGAATTATCACCATTTTTTACCCAATTTTTTCCCAAATTTTTTTTCTAATTTTTGTATTCACCCAAATGTATTGTAAATACGTGTTTTAGATGTAAAAATATGTGAACTTAACGTTAATAATATAAAAAGTATGATTAGTTTAATAGAAATGACTTAAGACGATATTTAGCGGATTCATCACCTGTATTTCAAAATTTTTTTACGACCTTTTATATTCACCCAAATGTATTGTAAAGACGTGTTTTAGATGTAAAATTATGTGAACTTAACGATAAAAATATAAAAAGTATGATTAGTTTAATAGAAATGAATTAGGACGATATTTAGCGGATTCATCACCTGTATTTCAAAATTTTTTTACGACCTTTTATATTCACCCAAATGTATTGTAAAGACGTGTTTTAGATGTAAAATTATGTGAACTTAACGATAAAAATATAAAAAGTATGATTAGTTCAATACAAATGACTTTAAACGATATTTAGCGGAATTATCACCATTTTTTACCCAATTTTTTCCCAAATTTTTTTTCTATTTTTTGTATTCACCCAAATGTATTGTAAACACGTGTATTAGATGTAAAATAATGTGAACTTAACGATAAAAATATAAAAAGTATGATTAGTTCAATACAAATGACTTTAATCGATATTTAGTGGATTCATCACCCGTATTTCAAATTTTTTTTACGACCTTTTATATTCACCCAAATGTATTGTAAAGACGTGTTTTAGATGTAAAATTATGTGAACTTAACGATAAAAATATAAAAAGTATGATTAGTTCAATACAAATGGCTTTAAACGATATTTAGCGGAATTATCACCATTTTTTACCCAATTTTTTCCCAAATTTTTTTTCTATTTTTTGTATTCACCCAAATGTATTGTAAATACGTGTTTTAGATGTAAAATAATGTGAACTTAACGATAAAAATATAAAAAGTATGATTAGTTTAATAGAAATGACTTAAGTCGATATTTAGCGGATTCATCACCCGTATTTCAAAATATTTTTACGACCTTTTATATTCACCCAAATGTATTGTAAAGACGTGTTTTAGATGTAAAATTATGTGAACATAACGATAAAAATATAAAAAGTATGATTAGTTCAATACAAATGACTTTAAACGATATTTAGCGGAATTATCACCATTTTTTACCAAATTTTTTTTCTATTTTTTATATTCACCCAAATGTATTGTAAAGACGTTTTTTAGATGTAAAATTATGTGAACTTAACGATAAAAATATAAAAAGTATGATTAGTTCAATACAAATGACTTTAATCGATATTTAGCGGAATTATCACAATTTTTTACCCAATTTTTTCCCAAATTTTTTTTCTATTTTTTGTATTCACCCAAATGTATTGTAAAGACGTGTTTTAGATGTAAAATTATGTGAACTTAACGATAAAAATATAAAAAGTATGATTAGTTCAATACAAATGACTTTAAACGATATTTAGCGTAATTATCACCATTTTTTACAAAATTTTTTTTCTTTTTTTTGTATTCACCCAAATGTATTGTAAACACGTGTTTTAGATGTAAAATAATGTGAACTTAAAGTTAAAAATATAAAAAGTATGATTAGTTTAATAGAAATGACTTAAGACGATATTTAGCGGATTCATCACCTGTATTTCAAAATTTTTTTACGACCTTTTATATTCACCCAAATGTATTGTAAAGACGTGTTTTAGATGTAAAATTATGTGAACTTAACGATAAAAATATAAAAAGTATGATTAGTTTAATAGAAATGACTTAGGACGATATTTAGCGGATTCATCACCATTTTTTACCAAATTTTTTTACGACCTTTTATATTCACCCAAATGTATTGTAAAGACGTGTTTTAGATGTAAAATTATGTGAACATAACGATAAAAATATAAAAAGTATGATTAGTTCAATACAAATGACTTTAAACGATATTTAGCGGAATTATCACCATTTTTTACCAAATTTTTTTTCTATTTTTTATATTCACCCAAATGTATTGTAAAGACGTGTTTTAGATGTAAAATTATGTGAACTTAATGATAAAAATATAAAAAGTATGATTAGTTCAATACAAATGACTTTAATCGATATTTAGCGGAATTATCACAATTTTTTACCCAATTTTTTCCCAAATTTTTTTTCTATTTTTTGTATTCACCCAAATGTATTGTAAAGACGTGTTTAAGATGTAAAATTATGTGAACTTAACGATAAAAATATAAAATTATGATTAGTTCAATACAAATGACTTTAAACGATATTTAGCGGAATTATCACCATTTTTTACCCAATTTTTTCCCAAATTTTTTTTCTATTTTTTGTATTCACCCAAATGTATTGTAAACACGTGTTTTAGATGTAAAATAATGTGAACTTAACGTTAAAAATATAAAAAGTATGATTAGTTTAATAGAAATGACTTAAGACGATATTTAGCGGATTCATCACCTGTATTTCAAAATTTTTTTACGACCTTTTATATTCACCCAAATGTATTGTAAAGACGTGTTTTAGATGTAAAATAATGTGAACTTAACGATAAAAATATAAAATTATGATTAGTTCAATACAAATGACTTTAAACGATATTTAGCGTAATTATCACCATTTTTTACAAAATTTTTTTTCTTTTTTTTGTATTCACCCAAATGTATTGTAAACACGTGTTTTAGATGTAAAATAATGTGAACTTAAAGTTAAAAATATAAAAAGTATGATTAGTTTAATAGAAATGACTTAAGACGATATTTAGCGGATTCATCACCCGTATTTCAAAATTTTTTTACGACCTTTTATATTCACCCAAATGTATTGTAAAGACGTGTTTTAGATGTAAAATTATGTGAACTTAACGATAAAAATATAAAAAGTATGATTAGTTCAATACAAATGACTTTAATCGATATTTAGCGGAATTATCACCATTTTTTACCCAATTTTTTCCCAAATTTTTTTTCTAATTTTTGTATTCACCCAAATGTATTGTAAATACGTGTTTTAGATGTAAAAATATGTGAACTTAACGTTAATAATATAAAAAGTATGATTAGTTTAATAGAAATGACTTAAGACGATATTTAGCGGATTCATCACCTGTATTTCAAAATTTTTTTACGACCTTTTATATTCACCCAAATGTATTGTAAAGACGTGTTTTAGATGTAAAATTATGTGAACTTAACGATAAAAATATAAAAAGTATGATTAGTTTAATAGAAATGAATTAGGACGATATTTAGCGGATTCATCACCTGTATTTCAAAATTTTTTTACGACCTTTTATATTCACCCAAATGTATTGTAAAGACGTGTTTTAGATGTAAAATTATGTGAACTTAACGATAAAAATATAAAAAGTATGATTAGTTCAATACAAATGACTTTAAACGATATTTAGCGGAATTATCACCATTTTTTACCCAATTTTTTCCCAAATTTTTTTTCTATTTTTTGTATTCACCCAAATGTATTGTAAACACGTGTATTAGATGTAAAATAATGTGAACTTAACGATAAAAATATAAAAAGTATGATTAGTTCAATACAAATGACTTTAATCGATATTTAGTGGATTCATCACCCGTATTTCAAATTTTTTTTACGACCTTTTATATTCACCCAAATGTATTGTAAAGACGTGTTTTAGATGTAAAATTATGTGAACTTAACGATAAAAATATAAAAAGTATGATTAGTTCAATACAAATGGCTTTAAACGATATTTAGCGGAATTATCACCATTTTTTACCCAATTTTTTCCCAAATTTTTTTTCTATTTTTTGTATTCACCCAAATGTATTGTAAATACGTGTTTTAGATGTAAAATAATGTGAACTTAACGATAAAAATATAAAAAGTATGATTAGTTTAATAGAAATGACTTAAGTCGATATTTAGCGGATTCATCACCCGTATTTCAAAATATTTTTACGACCTTTTATATTCACCCAAATGTATTGTAAAGACGTGTTTTAGATGTAAAATTATGTGAACATAACGATAAAAATATAAAAAGTATGATTAGTTCAATACAAATGACTTTAAACGATATTTAGCGGAATTATCACCATTTTTTACCAAATTTTTTTTCTATTTTTTATATTCACCCAAATGTATTGTAAAGACGTTTTTTAGATGTAAAATTATGTGAACTTAACGATAAAAATATAAAAAGTATGATTAGTTCAATACAAATGACTTTAATCGATATTTAGCGGAATTATCACAATTTTTTACCCAATTTTTTCCCAAATTTTTTTTCTATTTTTTGTATTCACCCAAATGTATTGTAAAGACGTGTTTTAGATGTAAAATTATGTGAACTTAACGATAAAAATATAAAAAGTATGATTAGTTCAATACAAATGACTTTAAACGATATTTAGCGGAATTATCACCATTTTTTACCCAATTTTTTCCCAAATTTTTTTTCTATTTTTTGTATTCACCCAAATGTATTGTAAACACGTGTTTTAGATGTAAAATAATGTGAACTTAAAGTTAAAAATATAAAAAGTATGATTAGTTTAATAGAAATGACTTAAGACGATATTTAGCGGATTCATCACCCGTATTTCAAAATTTTTTTACGACCTTTTATATTCACCCAAATGTATTGTAAAGACGTGTTTTAGATGTAAAATTATGTGAAATTAACGATAAAAATATAAAAAGTATGATTAGTTTAATAGAAATGACTTAGGACGATATTTAGCGGATTCATCACCTGTATTTCAAAATTTTTTTACGACCTTTTATATTCAACCAAATGTATTGTAAAGACGTGTTTTAGATGTAAAATTATGTAAACTTAACGATAAAAATATAAAAAGTATGATTAGTTCAATACAAATGACTTTAAACGATATTTAGCGGAATTATCACCATTTTTTACCCAATTTTTTCCCAAATTGTTTTTCTATTTTTTGTATTCACCCAAATGTATTGTAAACACGTGTTTTAGATGTAAAATAATGTGAACTTAACGTTAAAAATATAAAAAGTATGATTAGTTTAATAGAAATGACTTAAGACGATATTTAGCGGATTCATCACCTGTAATTCAAAATTTTTTTACGACCTTTTATATTCACCCAAATGTATTGTAAAGACGTGTTTTAGATGTAAAATAATGTGAACTTAACGATAAAAATATAAAAAGTATGATTAGTTCAATACAAATGATTTTAAACGATATTTAGCGTAATTATCACCATTTTTTACAAAATTTTTTTTCTTTTTTTTGTATTCACCCAAATGTATTGTAAACACGTGTTTTAGATGTAAAATAATGTGAACTTAAAGTTAAAAATATAAAAAGTATGATTAGTTTAATAGAAATGACTTAGGACGATATTTAGCGGATTCATCACCTGTATTTCAAAATTTTTTTACGACCTTTTATATTCAACCAAATGTATTGTAAAGACGTGTTTTAGATGTAAAATTATGTAAACTTAACGATAAAAATATAAAAAGTATGATTAGTTCAATACAAATGACTTTAAACGATATTTAGCGGAATTATCACCATTTTTTACCCAATTTTTTCCCAAATTGTTTTTCTATTTTTTGTATTCACCCAAATGTATTGTAAACACGTGTTTTAGATGTAAAATAATGTGAACTTAACGTTAAAAATATAAAAAGTATGATTAGTTTAATAGAAATGACTTAAGACGATATTTAGCGGATTCATCACCTGTAATTCAAAATTTTTTTACGACCTTTTATATTCACCCAAATGTATTGTAAAGACGTGTTTTAGATGTAAAATAATGTGAACTTAACGATAAAAATATAAAAAGTATGATTAGTTCAATACAAATGACTTTAAACGATATTTAGCGTAATTATCACCATTTTTTACAAAATTTTTTTTCTTTTTTTTGTATTCACCCAAATGTATTGTAAACACGTGTTTTAGATGTAAAATAATGTGAACTTAAAGTTAAAAATATAAAAAGTATGATTAGTTTAATAGAAATGACTTAAGACGATATTTAGCGGATTCATCACCCGTATTTCAAAATTTTTTTACGACCTTTTATATTCACCCAAATGTATTGTAAAGACGTGTTTTAGATGTAAAATTATGTGAACTTAACGATAAAAATATAAAAAGTATGATTAGTTCAATACAAATGACTTTAATCGATATTTAGCGGAATTATCACCATTTTTTACCCAATTTTTTCCCAAATTTTTTTTCTAATTTTTGTATTCACCCAAATGTATTGTAAATACGTGTTTTAGATGTAAAAATATGTGAACTTAACGTTAATAATATAAAAAGTATGATTAGTTTAATAGAAATGACTTAAGACGATATTTAGCGGATTCATCACCTGTATTTCAAAATTTTTTTACGACCTTTTATATTCACCCAAATGTATTGTAAAGACGTGTTTTAGATGTAAAATTATGTGAACTTAACGATAAAAATATAAAAAGTATGATTAGTTTAATAGAAATGACTTAGGACGATATTTAGCGGATTCATCACCTGTATTTCAAAATTTTTTTACGACCTTTTATATTCACCCAAATGTATTGTAAAGACGTGTTTTAGATGTAAAATTATGTGAACTTAACGATAAAAATATAAAAAGTATGATTAGTTCAATACAAATGACTTTAAACGATATTTAGCGGAATTATCACCATTTTTTACCCAATTTTTTCCCAAATTTTTTTTCTATTTTTTGTATTCACCCAAATGTATTGTAAACACGTGTTTTAGATGTAAAATAATGTGAACTTAACGATAAAAATATAAAAAGTATGATTAGTTCAATACAAATGACTTTAATCGATATTTAGTGGATTCATCACCCGTATTTCAAATTTTTTTTACGACCTTTTATATTCACCCAAATGTATTGTAAAGACGTGTTTTAGATGTAAAATTATGTGAACTTAACGATAAAAATATAAAAAGTATGATTAGTTCAATACAAATGGCTTTAAACGATATTTAGCGGAATTATCACCATTTTTTACCCAATTTTTTCCCAAATTTTTTTTCTATTTTTTGTATTCACCCAAATGTATTGTAAATACGTGTTTTAGATGTAAAATAATGTGAACTTAACGATAAAAATATAAAAAGTATGATTAGTTTAATAGAAATGACTTAAGTCGATATTTAGCGGATTCATCACCCGTATTTCAAAATATTTTTACGACCTTTTATATTCACCCAAATGTATTGTAAAGACGTGTTTTAGATGTAAAATTATGTGAACATAACGATAAAAATATAAAAAGTATGATTAGTTCAATACAAATGACTTTAAACGATATTTAGCGGAATTATCACCATTTTTTACCAAATTTTTTTTCTATTTTTTATATTCACCCAAATGTATTGTAAAGACGTTTTTTAGATGTAAAATTATGTGAACTTAACGATAAAAATATAAAAAGTATGATTAGTTCAATACAAATGACTTTAATCGATATTTAGCGGAATTATCACAATTTTTTACCCAATTTTTTCCCAAATTTTTTTTCTATTTTTTGTATTCACCCAAATGTATTGTAAAGACGTGTTTTAGATGTAAAATTATGTGAACTTAACGATAAAAATATAAAAAGTATGATTAGTTCAATACAAATGACTTTAAACGATATTTAGCGGAATTATCACCATTTTTTACCCAATTTTTTCCCAAATTTTTTTTCTATTTTTTGTATTCACCCAAATGTATTGTAAACACGTGTTTTAGATGTAAAATTATGTGAACTTAACGTTAAAAATATAAAAAGTATGATTAGTTTAATAGAAATGACTTAAGACGATATTTAGCGGATTCATCACCTGTATTTCAAAATTTTTTTACGACCTTTTATATTCACCCAAATGTATTGTAAAGACGTGTTTTAGATGTAAAATAATGTGAACTTAACGATAAAAATATAAAAAGTATGATTAGTTCAATACAAATGACTTTAAACGATATTTAGCGGAATTATCACAATTTTTTACCAAATTTTTTTTCTATTTTTTGTATTCACCCAAATGTATTGTAAACACGTGTTTTAGATGTAAAATAATGTGAACTTAAAGTTAAAAATATAAAAAGTATGATTAGTTTAATAGAAATGACTTAAGACGATATTTAGCGGATTCATCACCCGTATTTCAAAATTTTTTTACGACCTTTTATATTCACCCAAATGTATTGTAAAGACGTGTTTTAGATGTAAAATTATGTGAACTTAACGATAAAAATATAAAAAGTATGATTAGTTTAATAGAAATGACTTAGGACGATATTTAGCGGATTCATCACCTGTATTTCAAAATTTTTTTACGACCTTTTATATTCAACCAAATGTATTGTAAAGACGTGTTTTAGATGTAAAATTATGTAAACTTAACGATAAAAATATAAAAAGTATGATTAGTTCAATACAAATGACTTTAAACGATATTTAGCGGAATTATCACCATTTTTTACCCAATTTTTTCCCAAATTGTTTTTCTATTTTTTGTATTCACCCAAATGTATTGTAAACACGTGTTTTAGATGTAAAATAATGTGAACTTAACGTTAAAAATATAAAAAGTATGATTAGTTTAATAGAAATGACTTAAGACGATATTTAGCGGATTCATCACCTGTAATTCAAAATTTTTTTACGACCTTTTATATTCACCCAAATGTATTGTAAAGACGTGTTTTAGATGTAAAATAATGTGAACTTAACGATAAAAATATAAAAAGTATGATTAGTTCAATACAAATGACTTTAAACGATATTTAGCGGAATTATCACCATTTTTTACCAAATTTTTTTTCTATTTTTTGTATTCACCCAAATGTATTGTAAACACGTGTTTTAGATGTGAAATAATGTGAACTTAAAGTTAAAAATATAAAAAGTATGATTAGTTTAATAAAAATGACTTAAGACGATATTTAGCGGATTCATCACCCGTATTTCAAAATTTTTTTACGACCTTTTATATTCACCCAAATGTATTGTAAAGACGTGTTTTAGATGTAAAATTATGTGAACTTAACGATAAAAATATAAAAAGTATGATTAGTTCAATACAAATGACTTTAATCGATATTTAGCGGAATTATCACCATTTTTTACCCAATTTTTTCCCAAATTTTTTTTCTATTTTTTGTATTCACCCAAATGTATTGTAAATACGTGTTTTAGATGTAAAAATATGTGAACTTAACGTTAATAATATAAAAAGTATGATTAGTTTAATAGAAATGACTTAAGACGATATTTAGTGGATTCATCACCTGTATTTCAAAATTTTTTTACGACCTTTTATATTCACCCAAATGTATTGTAAAGACGTGTTTTAGATGTAAAATTATGTGAACTTAACGATAAAAATATAAAAAGTATGATTAGTTTAATAGAAATGACTTAAGACGATATTTAGCGGATTCATCACCTGTATTTCAAAATATTTTTACGACCTTTTATATTCACCCAAATGTATTGTAAAGACGTGTTTTAGTTGTAAAATTATGTGAACATAACGATAAAAATATAAAAAGTATGATTAGTTCAATACAAATGACTTTAAACGATATTTAGCGGAATTATCACCATTTTTTACCAAATTTTATCCCAAATTTTTTTTCTATTTTTTGTATTCACCCAAATGTATTGTAAATACGTGTTTTAGATGTAAAATAATGTGAACTTAACGATAAAAATATAAAAAGTATGATTAGTTTAATAGAAATGACTTAAGTCGATATTTAGCGGATTCATCACCCGTATTTCAAAATATTTTTACGACCTTTTATATTCACCCAAATGTATTGTAAAGACGTGTTTTAGTTGTAAAATTATGTGAACATAACGATAAAAATATAAAAAGTATGATTAGTTCAATACAAATGACTTTAAACGATATTTAGCGGAATTATCACCATTTTTTACCAAATTTTTTTTCTATTTTTTTATATTCACCCAAATGTATTGTAAAGACGTGTTTTAGATGTAAAATTATGTGAACTTAACGATAAAAATATAAAAAGTATGATTAGTTCAATACAAATGACTTTAATCGATATTTAGCGGAATTATCACAATTTTTTACCCAATTTTTTCCCAAATTTTTTTTCTATTTTTTGTATTCACCCAAATGTATTGTAAAGACGTGTTTTAGATGTAAAATTATGTGAACTTAACGATAAAAATATAAAAAGTATGATTAGTTCAATACAAATGACTTTAAACGATATTTAGCGGAATTATCACCATTTTTTACCCAATTTTTTCCCAAATTTTTTTTCTATTTTTTGTATTCACCCAAATGTATTGTAAACACGTGTTTTAGATGTAAAATAATGTGAACTTAAAGTTAAAAATATAAAAAGTATGATTAGTTTAATAGAAATGACTTAAGACGATATTTAGCGGATTCATCACACGTATTTCAAAATTTTTTTACGACCTTTTATATTCACCCAAATGTATTGTAAAGACGTGTTTTAGATGTAAAATTATGTGAACTTAACGATAAAAATATAAAAAGTATGATTAGTTTAATAGAAATGACTTAGGACGATATTTAGCGGATTCATCACCTGTATTTCAAAATTTTTTTACGACCTTTTATATTCACCCAAATGTATTGTAAAGACGTGTTTTAGATGTAAAATAATGTGAACTTAACGATAAAAATATAAAAAGTATGATTAGTTCAATACAAATGACTTTAAACGATATTTAGCGAAATTATCACCATTTTTTACCAAATTTTTTTTCTATTTTTTGTATTCACCCAAATGTATTGTAAACACGTGTTTTAGATGTAAAATAATGTGAACTTAAAGTTAAAAATATAAAAAGTATGATTAGTTTAATAGAAATGACTTAAGACGATATTTAGCGGATTCATCACACGTATTTCAAAATTTTTTTACGACCTTTTATATTCACCCAAATGTATTGTAAAGACGTGTTTTAGATGTAAAATTATGTGAACTTAACGATAAAAATATAAAAAGTATGATTAGTTTAATAGAAATGACTTAGGACGATATTTAGCGGATTCATCACCTGTATTTCAAAATTTTTTTACGACCTTTTATATTCACCCAAATGTATTGTAAAGACGTGTTTTAGATGTAAAATTATGTAAACTTAACGATAAAAATATAAAAAGTATGATTAGTTCAATACAAATGACTTTAAACGATATTTAGCGGAATTATCACCATTTTTTACCCAATTTTTTCCCAAATTTTTTTTCTATTTTTTGTATTCACCCAAATGTATTGTAAACACGTGTTTTAGATGTAAAATAATGTGAACTTAACGTTAAAAATATAAAAAGTATGATTAGTTTAATAGAAATGACTTAAGACGATATTTAGCGGATTCATCACCTGTATTTCAAAATTTTTTTACGACCTTTTATATTCACCCAAATGTATTGTAAAGACGTGTTTTAGATGTAAAATAATGCGAACTTAACGATAAAAATATAAAAAGTATGATTAGTTCAATACAAATGACTTTAAACGATATTTAGCGGAATTATCACCATTTTTTACCAAATTTTTTTTCTATTTTTTGTATTCACCCAAATGTATTGTAAACACGTGTTTTAGATGTAAAATAATGTGAACTTAAAGTTAAAAATATAAAAAGTATGATTAGTTTAATAGAAATGACTTAAGACGATATTTAGCGGATTCATCACCCGTATTTAAAAATTATTTTACGACCTTTTATATTCACCCAAATGTATTGTAAAGACGTGTTTTAGATGTAAAATTATGTGAACTTAACGATAAAAATATAAAAAGTATGATTAGTTCAATACAAATGACTTTAATCGATATTTAGCGGAATTATCACCATTTTTTACCCAATTTTTTCCCAAATTTTTTTTCTATTTTTTGTATTCACCCAAATGTATTGTAAATACGTGTTTTAGATGTAAAAATATGTGAACTTAACGTTAATAATATAAAAAGTATGATTAGTTTAATAGAAATGACTTAAGACGATATTTAGCGGATTCATCACCTGTATTTCAAAATTTTTTTACGACCTTTTATATTCACCCAAATGTATTGTAAAGACGTGTTTTAGATGTAAAATTATGTGAACTTAACGATAAAAATATAAAAAGTATGATTAGTTTAATAGAAATGACTTAGGACGATATTTAGCGGATTCATCACCTGTATTTCAAAATTTTTTTACGACCTTTTATATTCACCCAAATGTATTGTAAAGACGTGTTTTAGATGTAAAATTATGTGAACTTAACGATAAAAATATAAAAAGTATGATTAGTTTAATAGAAATGACTTAAGACGATATTTAGCGGATTCATCACCTGTATTTCAAAATTTTTTTACGACCTTTTATATTCACCCAAATGTATTGTAAAGACGTGTTTTAGATGTAAAATTATGTTAACTTAACGATAAAAATATAAAAAGTATGATTAGTTCAATACAAATGGCTTTAAACGATATTTAGCGGAATTATCACCATTTTTTACCCAATTTTTTCCCAAATTTTTTTTCTATTTTTTGTATTCACCCAAATGTATTGTAAATACGTGTTTTAGATGTAAAATAATGTGAACTTAACGATAAAAATATAAAAAGTATGATTAGTTTAATAGAAATGACTTAAGTCGATATTTAGCGGATTCATCACCCGTATTTCAAAATATTTTTACGACCTTTTATATTCACCCAAATGTATTGTAAAGACGTGTTTTAGTTGTAAAATTATGTGAACATAACGATAAAAATATAAAAAGTATGATTAGTTCAATACAAATGACTTTAAACGATATTTAGCGGAATTATCACCATTTTTTACCAAATTTTTTTTCTATTTTTTTATATTCACCCAAATGTATTGTAAAGACGTGTTTTAGATGTAAAATTATGTGAACTTAACGATAAAAATATAAAAAGTATGATTAGTTCAATACAAATGACTTTAATCGATATTTAGCGGAATTATCACAATTTTTTACCCAATTTTTTCCCAAATTTTTTTTCTATTTTTTGTATTCACCCAAATGTATTGTAAAGACGTGTTTTAGATGTAAAATTATGTGAACTTAACGATAAAAATATAAAAAGTATGATTAGTTCAATACAAATGACTTTAAACGATATTTAGCGGAATTATCACCATTTTTTACCCAATTTTTTCCCAAATTTTTTTTCTATTTTTTGTATTCACCCAAATGTATTTTAAACACGTGTTTTAGATGTAAAATAATGTGAACTTAAAGTTAAAAATATAAAAAGTATGATTAGTTTAATAGAAATGACTTAAGACGATATTTAGCGGATTCATCACACGTATTTCAAAATTTTTTTACGACCTTTTATATTCACCCAAATGTATTGTAAAGACGTGTTTTAGATGTAAAATTATGTGAACTTAACGATAAAAATATAAAAAGTATGATTAGTTTAATACAAATGACTTTAAACGATATTTAGCGGAATTATCACCATTTTTTACCCAATTTTTTCCCAAATTTTTTTTCTATTTTTTGTATTCACCCAAATGTATTTTAAACACGTGTTTTAGATGTAAAATAATGTGAACTTAAAGTTAAAAATATAAAAAGTATGATTAGTTTAATAGAAATGACTTAAGACGATATTTAGCGGATTCATCACCCGTATTTAAAAATTATTTTACGACCTTTTATATTCACCCAAATGTATTGTAGAGACGTGTTTTAGATGTAAAATTATGTGAACTTAACGATAAAAATATAAAAAGTATGATTAGTTCAATACAAATGACTTTAATCGATATTTAGCGGAATTATCACCATTTTTTACCCAATTTTTTCCCAAATTTTTTTTCTATTTTTTGTATTCACCCAAATGTATTGTAAATACGTGTTTTAGATGTAAAAATATGTGAACTTAACGTTAATAATATAAAAAGTATGATTAGTTTAATAGAAATGACTTAAGACGATATTTAGCGGATTCATCACCTGTATTTCAAAATTTTTTTACGACCTTTTATATTCACCCAAATGTATTGTAAAGA
The DNA here is from genome assembly GCF_037042655.1 of Diuraphis noxia. Taxonomy (NCBI): domain Eukaryota; kingdom Metazoa; phylum Arthropoda; class Insecta; order Hemiptera; family Aphididae; genus Diuraphis; species Diuraphis noxia. The sequence goes on along the minus strand of NW_028301722.1, from coordinate 751,713 downwards.
CGTGTTTTAGATGTAAAATTATGTGAACTTAACGATAAAAATATAAAAAGTATGATTAGTTTAATAGAAATGACTTAGGACGATATTTAGCGGATTCATCACCTGTATTTCAAAATTTTTTTACGACCTTTTATATTCACCCAAATGTATTGTAAAGACGTGTTTTAGATGTAAAATTATGTGAACTTAACGATAAAAATATAAAAAGTATGATTAGTTCAATACAAATGACTTTAAACGATATTTAGCGGAATTATCACCATTTTTTACCCAATTTTTTCCCAAATTTTTTTTCTATTTTTTGTATTCACCCAAATGTATTGTAAACACGTGTTTTAGATGTAAAATAATGTGAACTTAACGATAAAAATATAAAAAGTATGATTAGTTCAATACAAATGACTTTAATCGATATTTAATGGATTCATCACCCGTATTTCAAATTTTTTTTACGACCTTTTATATTCACCCAAATGTATTGTAAAGACGTGTTTTAGATGTAAAATTATGTGAACATAACGATAAAAATATAAAAAGTATGATTAGTTCAATACAAATGGCTTTAAACGATATTTAGCGGAATTATCACCATTTTTTACCCAATTTTTTCCCAAATTTTTTTTCTATTTTTTGTATTCACCCAAATGTATTGTAAATACGTGTTTTAGATGTAAAATAATGTGAACTTAACGATAAAAATATAAAAAGTATGATTAGTTTAATAGAAATGACTTAAGTCGATATTTAGCGGATTCATCACCCGTATTTCAAAATATTTTTACGACCTTTTATATTCACCCAAATGTATTGTAAAGACGTGTTTTAGTTGTAAAATTATGTGAACATAACGATAAAAATATAAAAAGTATGATTAGTTCAATACAAATGACTTTAAACGATATTTAGCGGAATTATCACCATTTTTTACCAAATTTTTTTTCTATTTTTTATATTCACCCAAATGTATTGTAAAGACGTGTTTTAGATGTAAAATTATGTGAACTTAACGATAAAAATATAAAAAGTATGATTAGTTCAATACAAATGACTTTAATCGATATTTAGCGGAATTATCACAATTTTTTACCCAATTTTTTCCCAAATTTTTTTTCTATTTTTTGTATTCACCCAAATGTATTGTAAAGACGTGTTTTAGATGTAAAATTATGTGAACTTAACGATAAAAATATAAAAAGTATGATTAGTTCAATACAAATGACTTTAAACGATATTTAGCGGAATTATCACCATTTTTTACCCAATTTTTTCCCAAATTTTTTTTCTATTTTTTGTATTCACCCAAATGTATTGTAAACACGTGTTTTAGATGTAAAATAATGTGAACTTAAAGTTAAAAATATAAAAAGTATGATTAGTTTAATAGAAATGACTTAAGACGATATTTAGCGGATTCATCACACGTATTTCAAAATTTTTTTACGACCTTTTATATTCACCCAAATGTATTGTAAAGACGTGTTTTAGATGTAAAATTATGTGAACTTAACGATAAAAATATAAAAAGTATGATTAGTTTAATAGAAATGACTTAGGACGATATTTAGCGGATTCATCACCTGTATTTCAAAATTTTTTTACGACCTTTTATATTCACCCAAATGTATTGTAAAGACGTGTTTTAGATGTAAAATAATGTGAACTTAACGATAAAAATATAAAAAGTATGATTAGTTCAATACAAATGACTTTAAACGATATTTAGCGGAATTATCACCATTTTTTACCAAATTTTTTTTCTATTTTTTGTATTCACCCAAATGTATTGTAAACACGTGTTTTAGATGTAAAATAATGTGAACTTAAAGTTAAAAATATAAAAAGTATGATTAGTTTAATAGAAATGACTTAAGACGATATTTAGCGGATTCATCACACGTATTTCAAAATTTTTTTACGACCTTTTATATTCACCCAAATGTATTGTAAAGACGTGTTTTAGATGTAAAATTATGTGAACTTAACGATAAAAATATAAAAAGTATGATTAGTTTAATAGAAATGACTTAGGACGATATTTAGCGGATTCATCACCTGTATTTCAAAATTTTTTTACGACCTTTTATATTCACCCAAATGTATTGTAAAGACGTGTTTTAGATGTAAAATTATGTAAACTTAACGATAAAAATATAAACAGTATGATTAGTTCAATACAAATGACTTTAAACGATATTTAGCGGAATTATCACCATTTTTTACCCAATTTTTTCCCAAATTTTTTTTCTATTTTTTGTATTCACCCAAATGTATTGTAAACACGTGTTTTAGATGTAAAATAATGTGAACTTAACGATAAAAATATAAAAAGTATGATTAGTTTAATAGAAATGACTTAAGACGATATTTAGCGGATTCATCACCTGTATTTCAAAATTTTTTTACGACCTTTTATATTCACCCAAATGTATTGTAAAGACGTGTTTTAGATGTAAAATAATGCGAACTTAACGATAAAAATATAAAAAGTATGATTAGTTCAATACAAATGACTTTAAACGATATTTAGCGGATTTATCACCATTTTTTACCAAATTTTTTTTCTATTTTTTGTATTCACCCAAATGTATTGTAAACACGTGTTTTAGATGTAAAATAATGTGAACTTAAAGTTAAAAATATAAAAAGTATGATTAGTTTAATAGAAATGACTTAAGACGATATTTAGCGGATTCATCACCCGTATTTCAAAATTATTTTACGACCTTTTATATTCACCCAAATGTATTGTAAAGACGTGTTTTAGATGTAAAATTATGTGAACTTAACGATAAAAATATAAAAAGTATGATTAGTTCAATACAAATGACTTTAATCGATATTTAGCGGAATTATCACCATTTTTTACCCAATTTTTTCCCAAATTTTTTTTCTATTTTTTGTATTCACCCAAATGTATTGTAAATACGTGTTTTAGATGTAAAAATATGTGAACTTAACGTTAATAATATAAAAAGTATGATTAGTTTAATAGAAATGACTTAAGACGATATTTAGCGGATTCATCACCTGTATTTCAAAATTTTTTTACGACCTTTTATATTCACCCAAATGTATTGTAAAGACGTGTTTTAGATGTAAAATTATGTGAACTTAACGATAAAAATATAAAAAGTATGATTAGTTTAATAGAAATGACTTAGGACGATATTTAGCGGATTCATCACCTGTATTTCAAAATTTTTTTACGACCTTTTATATTCACCCAAATGTATTGTAAAGACGTGTTTTAGATGTAAAATTATGTGAACTTAACGATAAAAATATAAAAAGTATGATTAGTTCAATACAAATGACTTTAAACGATATTTAGCGGAATTATCACCATTTTTTACCCAATTTTTTCCCAAATTTTTTTTCTATTTTTTGTATTCACCCAAATGTATTGTAAACACGTGTTTTAGATGTAAAATAATGTGAACTTAACGATAAAAATATAAAAAGTATGATTAGTTCAATACAAATGACTTTAATCGATATTTAGTGGATTCATCACCCGTATTTCAAATTTTTTTTACGACCTTTTATATTCACCCAAATGTATTGTAAAGACGTGTTTTAGATGTAAAATTATGTGAACATAACGATAAAAATATAAAAAGTATGATTAGTTCAATACAAATGACTTTAAACGATATTTAGCGGAATTATCACCATTTTTTACCAAATTTTTTTTCTATTTTTTATATTCACCAAAATGTATTGTAAAGACGTGTTTTAGATGTAAAATTATGTGAACTTAACGATAAAAATATAAAAAGTATGATTAGTTCAATACAAATGACTTTAATCGATATTTAGCGGAATTATCACAATTTTTTACCCAATTTTTTCCCAAATTTTTTTTCTATTTTTTGTATTCACCCAAATGTATTGTAAAGACGTGTTTTAGATGTAAAATTATGTGAACTTAACGATAAAAATATAAAAAGTATGATTAGTTCAATACAAATGACTTTAAACGATATTTAGCGGAATTATCACCATTTTTTACCAAATTTTTTTTCTATTTTTTGTATTCACCCAAATGTATTGTAAACACGTGTTTTAGATGTAAAATAATGTGAACTTAAAGTTAAAAATATAAAAAGTATGATTACTTTAATAGAAATGACTTAAGACGATATTTAGCGGATTCATCACCCGTATTTCAAATTTTTTTTACGACCTTTTATATTCACCCAAATGTATTGTAAAGACGTGTTTTAGATGTAAAATTATGTGAACATAACGATAAAAATATAAAAAGTATGATTAGTTCAATACAAATGACTTTAAACGATATTTAGCGGAATTATCACCATTTTTTACCAAATTTTTTTTCTATTTTTTATATTCACCCAAATGTATTGTAAAGACGTGTTTTAGATGTAAAATTATGTGAACTTAACGATAAAAATATAAAAAGTATGATTAGTTCAATACAAATGACTTTAATCGATATTTAGCGGAATTATCACAATTTTTTACCCAATTTTTTCCCAAATTTTTTTTCTATTTTTTGTATTCACCCAAATGTATTGTAAAGACGTGTTTTAGATGTAAAATTATGTGAACTTAACGATAAAAATATAAAAAGTATGATTAGTTCAATACAAATGGCTTTAAACGATATTTAGCGGAATTATCACCATTTTTTACCCAATTTTTTCCCAAATTTTTTTTCTATTTTTTGTATTCACCCAAATGTATTGTAAATACGTGTTTTAGATGTAAAATAATGTGAACTTAACGATAAAAATATAAAAAGTATGATTAGTTTAATAGAAATGACTTAAGTCGATATTTAGCGGATTCATCACCCGTATTTCAAAATATTTTTACGACCTTTTATATTCACCCAAATGTATTGTAAAGACGTGTTTTAGATGTAAAATAATGTGAACTTAACGATAAAAATATAAAAAGTATGATTAGTTCAATACAAATGACTTTAAACGATATTTAGCGGAATTATCACCATTTTTTACCAAATTTTTTTTCTATTTTTTGTATTCACCCAAATGTATTGTAAACACGTGTTTTAGATGTAAAATAATGTGAACTTAAAGTTAAAAATATAAAAAGTATGATTAGTTTAATAGAAATGACTTAAGACGATATTTAGCGGATTCATCACACGTATTTCAAAATTTTTTTACGACCTTTTATATTCACCCAAATGTATTGTAAAGACGTGTTTTAGATGTAAAATTATGTAAACTTAACGATAAAAATATAAAAAGTATGATTAGTTCAATACAAATGACTTTAAACGATATTTAGCGGAATTATCACCATTTTTTACCAAATTTTTTTTCTATTTTTTGTATTCACCCAAATGTATTGTAAACACGTGTTTTAGATGTAAAATAATGTGAACTTAAAGTTAAAAATATAAAAAGTATGATTACTTTAATAGAAATGACTTAAGACGATATTTAGCGGATTCATCACCCGTATTTCAAATTTTTTTTACGACCTTTTATATTCACCCAAATGTATTGTAAAGACGTGTTTTAGATGTAAAATTATGTGAACATAACGATAAAAATATAAAAAGTATGATTAGTTCAATACAAATGACTTTAAACGATATTTAGCGGAATTATCACCATTTTTTACCAAATTTTTTTTCTATTTTTTATATTCACCCAAATGTATTGTAAAGACGTGTTTTAGATGTAAAATTATGTGAACTTAACGATAAAAATATAAAAAGTATGATTAGTTCAATACAAATGACTTTAAACGATATTTAGCGGAATTATTACCATTTTTTACCCAATTTTTTCCCAAATTTTTTTTCTATTTTTTGTATTCACCCAAATGTATTGTAAACACGTGTTTTAGATGTAAAATAATGTGAATTTAACGTTAAAAATATAAAAATTATGATTAGTTTAATAGAAATGACTTAAGACGATATTTAGCGGATTCATCACCTGTATTTCAAAATTTTTTTACGACCTTTTATATTCACCCAAATGTATTGTAAAGACGTGTTTTAGATGTAAAATAATGTGAACTTAACGATATAAATATAAAAAGTATGATTAGTTCAATACAAATGACTTTAAACGATATTTAGCGGAATTATCACCATTTTTTACCAAATTTTTTTTCTATTTTTTGTATTCACCCAAATGTATTGTAAACACGTGTTTTAGATGTAAAATAATGTGAACTTAAAGTTAAAAATATAAAAAGTATGATTACTTTAATAGAAATGACTTAAGACGATATTTAGCGGATTCATCACCCGTATTTCAAATTTTTTTTACGACCTTTTATATTCACCCAAATGTATTGTAAAGACGTGTTTTAGATGTAAAATTATGTGAACATAACGATAAAAATATAAAAAGTATGATTAGTTCAATACAAATGACTTTAAACGATATTTAGCGGAATTATCACCATTTTTTACCAAATTTTTTTTCTATTTTTTATATTCACCCAAATGTATTGTAAAGACGTGTTTTAGATGTAAAATTATGTGAACTTAACGATAAAAATATAAAAAGTATGATTAGTTCAATACAAATGACTTTAATCGATATTTAGCGGAATTATCACAATTTTTTACCCAATTTTTTCCCAAATTTTTTTTCTATTTTTTATATTCACCCAAATGTATTGTAAAGACGTGTTTTAGATGTAAAATTATGTAAACTTAACGATAAAAATATAAAAAGTATGATTAGTTCAATACAAATGACTTTAAACGATATTTAGCGGAATTATTACCATTTTTTACCCAATTTTTTCCCAAATTTTTTTTCTATTTTTTGTATTCACCCAAATGTATTGTAAACACGTGTTTTAGATGTAAAATAATGTGAATTTAACGTTAAAAATATAAAAAGTATGATTAGTTTAATAGAAATGACTTAAGACGATATTTAGCGGATTCATCACCTGTATTTCAAAATTTTTTTACGACCTTTTATATTCACCCAAATGTATTGTAAAGACGTGTTTTAGATGTAAAATAATGTGAACTTAACGATAAAAATATAAAAAGTATGATTAGTTCAATACAAATGACTTTAAACGATATTTAGCGGAATTATCACCATTTTTTACTAAATTTTTTTTCTATTTTTTGTATTCACCCAAATGTATTGTAAACACGTGTTTTAGATGTAAAATAATGTGAACTTAAAGTTAAAAATATAAAAAGTATGATTAGTTTAATAGAAATGACTTAAGACGATATTTAGCGGATTCATCACACGTATTTCAAAATTTTTTTACGACCTTTTATATTCACCCAAATGTATTGTAAAGACGTGTTTTAGATGTAAAATTATGTGAACTTAACGATATAAATATAAAAAGTATGATTAGTTCAATACAAATGACTTTAAACGATATTTAGCGGAATTATCACCAATTTTTACCAAATTTTTTTTCTATTTTTTGTATTCACCCAAATGTATTGTAAACACGTGTTTTAGATGTAAAATAATGTGAACTTAACGATAAAAATATAAAAAGTATGATTAGTTCAATACAAATGACTTTAAACGATATTTAGCGGAATTATTACCATTTTTTACCCAATTTTTTCCCAAATTTTTTTTCTATTTTTTGTATTCACCCAAATGTATTGTAAACACGTGTTTTAGATGTAAAATAATGTGAATTTAACGTTAAAAATATAAAAATTATGATTAGTTTAATAGAAATGACTTAAGACGATATTTAGCGGATTCATCACCTGTATTTCAAAATTTTTTTACGACCTTTTATATTCACCCAAATGTATTGTAAAGACGTGTTTTAGATGTAAAATAATGTGAACTTAACGATATAAATATAAAAAGTATGATTAGTTCAATACAAATGACTTTAAACGATATTTAGCGGAATTATCACCATTTTTTACCAAATTTTTTTTCTATTTTTTGTATTCACCCAAATGTATTGTAAACACGTGTTTTAGATGTAAAATAATGTGAACTTAAAGTTAAAAATATAAAAAGTATGATTACTTTAATAGAAATGACTTAAGACGATATTTAGCGGATTCATCACCCGTATTTCAAATTTTTTTTACGACCTTTTATATTCACCCAAATGTATTGTAAAGACGTGTTTTAGATGTAAAATTATGTGAACATAACGATAAAAATATAAAAAGTATGATTAGTTCAATACAAATGACTTTAAACGATATTTAGCGGAATTATCACCATTTTTTACCAAATTTTTTTTCTATTTTTTATATTCACCCAAATGTATTGTAAAGACGTGTTTTAGATGTAAAATTATGTGAACTTAACGATAAAAATATAAAAAGTATGATTAGTTCAATACAAATGACTTTAATCGATATTTAGCGGAATTATCACAATTTTTTACCCAATTTTTTCCCAAATTTTTTTTCTATTTTTTATATTCACCCAAATGTATTGTAAAGACGTGTTTTAGATGTAAAATTATGTAAACTTAACGATAAAAATATAAAAAGTATGATTAGTTCAATACAAATGACTTTAAACGATATTTAGCGGAATTATTACCATTTTTTACCCAATTTTTTCCCAAATTTTTTTTCTATTTTTTGTATTCACCCAAATGTATTGTAAACACGTGTTTTAGATGTAAAATAATGTGAATTTAACGTTAAAAATATAAAAAGTATGATTAGTTTAATAGAAATGACTTAAGACGATATTTAGCGGATTCATCACCTGTATTTCAAAATTTTTTTACGACCTTTTATATTCACCCAAATGTATTGTAAAGACGTGTTTTAGATGTAAAATAATGTAAACTTAACGATAAAAATATAAAAAGTATGATTAGTTCAATACAAATGACTTTAAACGATATTTAGCGGAATTATCACCATTTTTTACCAAATTTTTTTTCTATTTTTTGTATTCACCCAAATGTATTGTAAACACGTGTTTTAGATGTAAAATTATGTGAACATAACGATAAAAATATAAAAAGTATGATTAGTTCAATACAAATGACTTCAAACGATATTTAGCGGAATTATCACCATTTTTTACCAAATTTTTTTTCTATTTTTTATATTCACCCAAATGTATTGTAAAGACGTGTTTTAGATGTAAAATTATGTGAACTTAACGATAAAAATATAAAAAGTATGATTAGTTCAATACAAATGACTTTAATCGATATTTAGCGGAATTATCACAATTTTTTACCCAATTTTTTCCCAAATTTTTTTTCTATTTTTTGTATTCACCCAAATGTATTGTAAAGACGTGTTTTAGATGTAAAATTATGTGAACTTAACGATAAAAATATAAAAAGTATGATTAGTTCAATACAAATGACTGTAAACGATATTTAGCGGAATTATCACCATTTTTTACCCAATTTTTTCCCAAATTTTTTTTCTATTTTTTGTATTCACCCAAATGTATTGTAAACACGTGTTTTAGATGTAAAATAATGTGAACTTAACGTTAAAAATATAAAAAGTATGATTAGTTTAATAGAAATGACTTAAGACGATATTTAGCGGATTCATCACCTGTATTTCAAAATTTTTTTACGACCTTTTATATTCACCCAAATGTATTGTAAAGACGTGTTTTAGATGTAAAATAATGTGAACTTAACGATAAAAATATAAAAAGTATGATTAGTTCAATACAAATGACTTTAAACGATATTTAGCGGAATTATCACCATTTTTTACTAAATTTTTTTTCTATTTTTTGTATTCACCCAAATGTATTGTAAACACGTGTTTTAGATGTAAAATAATGTGAACTTAAAGTTAAAAATATAAAAAGTATGATTAGTTTAATAGAAATGACTTAAGACGATATTTAGCGGATTCATCACACGTATTTCAAAATTTTTTTACGACCTTTTATATTCACCCAAATGTATTGTAAAGACGTGTTTTAGATGTAAAATTATGTGAACTTAACGATATAAATATAAAAAGTATGATTAGTTCAATACAAATGACTTTAAACGATATTTAGCGGAATTATCACCAATTTTTACCAAATTTTTTTTCTATTTTTTGTATTCACCCAAATGTATTGTAAACACGTGTTTTAGATGTAAAATAATGTGAACTTAAAGTTAAAAATATAAAAAGTATGATTAGTTTAATAGAAATGACTTAGGACGATATTTAGCGGATTCATCACCTGTATTTCAAAATTTTTTTACGACCTTTTATAGTCACCCAAATGTATTGTAAAGACGTGTTTTAGATGTAAAATTATGTGAACTTAACGATAAAAATATAAAAAGTATGATTAGTTCAATACAAATGACTTTAAACGATATTTAGCGGAATTATCACCATTTTTTACCCAATTTTTTCCCAAATTTTTTTTCTATTTTTTGTATTCACCCAAATGTATTGTAAACACGTGTTTTAGATGTAAAATAATGTGAACTTAACGTTAAAAATATAAAAAGTATGATTAGTTTAATAGAAATGACTTAAGACGATATTTAGCGGATTCATCACCTGTATTTCAAAATTTTTTTACGACCTTTTATATTCACCCAAATGTATTGTAAAGACGTGTTTTAGATGTAAAATTATGTGAACTTAACGATAAAAATATAAAAAGTATGATTAGTTCAATACAAATGGCTTTAAACGATATTTAGCAGAATTATCACCATTTTTTACCCAATTTTTTCCCAAATTTTTTTTCTATTTTTTGTATTCACCCAAATGTATTGTAAATACGTGTTTTAGATGTAAAATAATGTGAACTTAACGATAAAAATATAAAAAGTATGATTAGTTTAATAGAAATGACTTAAGTCGATATTTAGCGGATTCATCACCCGTATTTCAAAATATTTTTACGACCTTTTATATTCACCCAAATGTATTGTAAAGACGTGTTTTAGATGTAAAATTATGTGAACATAACGATAAAAATATAAAAAGTATGATTAGTTCAATACAAATGACTTTAAACGATATTTAGCGGAATTATCACCATTTTTTACCAAATTTTTTTTCTATTTTTTATATTCACCCAAATGTATTGTAAAGACGTGTTTTAGATGTAAAATTATGTGAACTTAACGATAAAAATATAAAAAGTATGATTAGTTCAATACAAATGACTTTAAACGATATTTAGCGGAATTATCACCATTTTTTACCAAATTTTTTTTCTATTTTTTGTATTCACCCAAATGTATTGTAAACACGTGTTTTAGATGTAAAATAATGTGAACTTAAAGTTAAAAATATAAAAAGTATGATTAGTTTAATAGAAATGACTTAAGACGATATTTAGCGGATTCATCACACGTATTTCAAAATTTTTTTACGACCTTTTATATTCACCCAAATGTATTGTAAAGACGTGTTTTAGATGTAAAATTATGTAAACTTAACGATAAAAATATAAAAAGTATGATTAGTTCAATACAAATGACTTTAAACGATATTTAGCGGAATTATCACCATTTTTTACCAAATTTTTTTTCTATTTTTTGTATTCACCCAAATGTATTGTAAACACGTGTTTTAGATGTAAAATAATGTGAACTTAAAGTTAAAAATATAAAAAGTATGATTACTTTAATAGAAATGACTTAAGACGATATTTAGCGGATTCATCACCCGTATTTCAAATTTTTTTTACGACCTTTTATATTCACCCAAATGTATTGTAAAGACGTGTTTTAGATGTAAAATTATGTGAACATAACGATAAAAATATAAAAAGTATGATTAGTTCAATACAAATGACTTTAAACGATATTTAGCGGAATTATCACCATTTTTTACCAAATTTTTTTTCTATTTTTTATATTCACCCAAATGTATTGTAAAGACGTGTTTTAGATGTAAAATTATGTGAACTTAACGATAAAAATATAAAAAGTATGATTAGTTCAATACAAATGACTTTAAACGATATTTAGCGGAATTATCACCATTTTTTACCAAATTTTTTTTCTATTTTTTATATTCACCCAAATGTATTGTAAAGACGTGTTTTAGATGTAAAATTATGTGAACTTAACGATAAAAATATAAAAAGTATGATTAGTTCAATACAAATGACTTTAATCGATATTTAGCGGAATTATCACAATTTTTTACCCAATTTTTTCCCAAATTTTTTTTCTATTTTTTGTATTCACCCAAATGTATTGTAAAGACGTGTTTTAGATGTAAAATTATGTGAACTTAACGATAAAAATATAAAAAGTATGATTAGTTCAATACAAATGACTTTAAACGATATTTAGCGGAATTATCACCATTTTTTACCCAATTTTTTCCCAAATTTTTTTTCTATTTTTTGTATTCACCCAAATGTATTGTAAACACGTGTTTTAGATGTAAAATAATGTGAACTTAACGTTAAAAATATAAAAAGTATGATTAGTTTAATAGAAATGACTTAAGACGATATTTAGCGGATTCATCACCTGTATTTCAAAATTTTTTTACGACCTTTTATATTCACCCAAATGTATTGTAAAGACGTGTTTTAGATGTAAAATAATGTGAACTTAACGATAAAAATATAAAAAGTATGATTAGTTCAATACAAATGACTTTAAACGATATTTAGCGGAATTATCACCATTTTTTACTAAATTTTTTTTCTATTTTTTGTATTCACCCAAATGTATTGTAAACACGTGTTTTAGATGTAAAATAATGTGAACTTAAAGTTAAAAATATAAAAAGTATGATTAGTTTAATAGAAATGACTTAAGACGATATTTAGCGGATTCATCACACGTATTTCAAAATTTTTTTACGACCTTTTATATTCACCCAAATGTATTGTAAAGACGTGTTTTAGATGTAAAATTATGTGAACTTAACGATATAAATATAAAAAGTATGATTAGTTCAATACAAATGACTTTAAACGATATTTAGCGGAATTATCACCAATTTTTACCAAATTTTTTTTCTATTTTTTGTATTCACCCAAATGTATTGTAAACACGTGTTTTAGATGTAAAATAATGTGAACTTAAAGTTAAAAATATAAAAAGTATGATTAGTTTAATAGAAATGACTTAGGACGATATTTAGCGGATTCATCACCTGTATTTCAAAATTTTTTTACGACCTTTTATATTCACCCAAATGTATTGTAAAGACGTGTTTTAGATGTAAAATTATGTGAACTTAACGATAAAAATATAAAAAGTATGATTAGTTCAATACAAATGACTTTAAACGATATTTAGCGGAATTATCACCATTTTTTACCCAATTTTTTCCCAAATTTTTTTTCTATTTTTTGTATTCACCCAAATGTATTGTAAACACGTGTTTTAGATGTAAAATAATGTGAACTTAACGTTAAAAATATAAAAAGTATGATTAGTTTAATAGAAATGACTTAGGACGATATTTAGCGGATTCATCACCTGTATTTCAAAATTTTTTTACGACCTTTTATAGTCACCCAAATGTATTGTAAAGACGTGTTTTAGATGTAAAATTATGTGAACTTAACGATAAAAATATAAAAAGTATGATTAGTTCAATACAAATGACTTTAAACGATATTTAGCGGAATTATCACCATTTTTTACCCAATTTTTTCCCAAATTTTTTTTCTATTTTTTGTATTCACCCAAATGTATTGTAAACACGTGTTTTAGATGTAAAATAATGTGAACTTAACGTTAAAAATATAAAAAGTATGATTAGTTTAATAGAAATGACTTAAGACGATATTTAGCGGATTCATCACCTGTATTTCAAAATTTTTTTACGACCTTTTATATTCACCCAAATGTATTGTAAAGACGTGTTTTAGATGTAAAATTATGTGAACTTAACGATAAAAATATAAAAAGTATGATTAGTTCAATACAAATGGCTTTAAACGATATTTAGCAGAATTATCACCATTTTTTACCCAATTTTTTCCCAAATTTTTTTTCTATTTTTTGTATTCACCCAAATGTATTGTAAATACGTGTTTTAGATGTAAAATAATGTGAACTTAACGATAAAAATATAAAAAGTATGATTAGTTTAATAGAAATGACTTAAGTCGATATTTAGCGGATTCATCACCCGTATTTCAAAATATTTTTACGACCTTTTATATTCACCCAAATGTATTGTAAAGACGTGTTTTAGATGTAAAATTATGTGAACATAACGATAAAAATATAAAAAGTATGATTAGTTCAATACAAATGACTTTAAATGATATTTAGCGGAATTATCACCATTTTTTACCAAATTTTTTTTCTATTTTTTATATTCACCCAAATGTATTGTAAAGACGTGTTTTAGATGTAAAATTATGTGAACTTAACGATAAAAATATAAAAAGTATGATTAGTTCAATACAAATGACTTTAATCGATATTTAGCGGAATTATCACAATTTTTTACCCAATTTTTTCCCAAATTTTTTTTCTATTTTTTGTATTCACCCAAATGTATTGTAAATACGTGTTTTAGATGTAAAAATATGTGAACTTAACGTTAATAATATAAAAAGTATGATTAGTTTAATAGAAATGACTTTAATCGATATTTAGCGGAATTATCACAATTTTTTACCCAATTTTTTCCCAAATTTTTTTTCTATTTTTTGTATTCACCCAAATGTATTGTAAAGACGTGTTTTAGATGTAAAATTATGTGAACTAAACGATAAAAATATAAAAAGTATGATTAGTTCAATACAAATGACTTTAAACGATATTTAGCGGAATTATCACCATTTTTTACCCAATTTTTTCCCAAATTTTTTTTCTATTTTTTGTATTCACCCAAATGTATTGTAAACACGTGTTTTAGATGTAAAATAATGTGAACTTAACGTTAAAAATATAAAAAGTATGATCAGTTTAATAGAAATGACTTAAGACGATATTTAGCGGATTCATCACCTGTATTTCAAAATTTTTTTACGACCTTTTATATTCACCCAAATGTAATGTAAAGACGTGTTTTAGATGTAAAATAATGTGAACTTAACGATAAAAATATAAAAAGTATGATTAGTTCAATACAAATGACTTTAAACGATATTTAGCGGAATTATCACCATTTTTTACCAAATTTTTTTTCTATTTTTTGTATTCACCCAAATGTATTGTAAACACGTGTTTTAGATGTAAAATAATGTGAACTTAAAGTTAAAAATATAAAAAGTATGATTAGTTTAATAGAAATGACTTAAGACGATATTTAGCGGATTCATCACCCGTATTTCAAAATTTTTTTACGACCTTTTATATTCACCCAAATGTATTGTAAAGACGTGTTTTAGATGTAAAATTATGTGAACTTAACGATAAAAATATAAAAAGTATGATTAGTTCAATACAAATGGCTTTAAACGATATTTAGCGGAATTATCACCATTTTTTACCCAATTTTTTCCCAAATTTTTTTTCTATTTTTTGTATTCACCCAAATGTATTGTAAATACGTGTTTTAGATGTAAAATAATGTGAACTTAACGATATAAATATAAAAAGTATGATTAGTTTAATAGAAATGACTTAAGTCGATATTTAGCGGATTCATCACCCGTATTTCAAAATATTTTTACGACCTTTTATATTCACCCAAATGTATTGTAAAGACGTGTTTTAGATGTAAAATTATGTGAACATAACGATAAAAATATAAAAAGTATGATTAGTTCAATACAAATGACTTTAAACGATATTTAAAGGAATTATCACCATTTTTTACCAAATTTTTTTTCTATTTTTTATATTCACCCAAATGTATTGTAAAGACGTGTTTTAGATGTAAAATTATGTGAACTTAACGATAAAAATATAAAAAGTATGATTAGTTCAATACAAATGACTTTAATCGATATTTAGCGGAATTATCACAATTTTTTACCCAATTTTTTCCCAAATTTTTTTTCTATTTTTTGTATTCACCCAAATGTATTGTAAATACGTGTTTTAGATGTAAAATAATGTGAACTTAACGATAAAAATATAAAAAGTATGATTAGTTCAATACAAAAGACTTTAAACGATATTTAGCGGAATTATCACCATTTTTTACCAAATTTTTTTTCTATTTTTTGTATTCACCCAAATGTATTGTAAACACGTGTTTTAGATGTAAAATAATGTGAACTTAACGTTAAAAATATAAAAAGTATGATTAGTTTAATAGAAATGACTTAAGACGATATATAGCGGATTCATCACCCGTATTTCAAAATTTTTTTACGACCTTTTATATTCACCCAAATGTATTGTAAAGACGTGTTTTAGATGTAAAAATATGTGAACTTAACGATAAAAATAAAAAAAGTATGATTAGTTCAATACAAATGACTTTAAACGATATTTAGCGGAATTATCACCATTTTTTACCAAATTTTTTTTCTATTTTTTATATTCACCCAAATGTATTGTAAAGACTTGTTTTAGATGTAAAATTATGTGAACTTAACGATAAAAATATAAAAAGTATGATTAGTTCAATACAAATGACTTTAATCGATATTTAGCGGAATTATCACAATTTTTTACCCAATTTTTTCCCAAATTTTTTTTCTATTTTTTGTATTCACCCAAATATATTGTAAAGACGTGTTTTAGATGTAAAATTATGTGAACTTAACGATAAAAATATAAAAAGTATGATTAGTTCAATACAAATGACTTTAAACGATATTTAGCGGAATTATCACCATTTTTTACCCAATTTTTTCCCAAATTTTTTTTCTATTTTTTGTATTCACCCAAATGTATTGTAAACACGTGTTTTAGATGTAAAATAATGTGAACTTAACGTTAAAAATATAAAAAGTATGATTAGTTTAATAGAAATGACTTAAGACGATATTTAGCGGATTCATCACCTGTATTTCAAAATTTTTTTACGACCTTTTATATTCACCCAAATGTATTGTAAAGACGTGTTTTAGATGTAAAATAATGTGAACTTAACGATAAAAATATAAAAAGTATGATTAGTTCAATACAAATGACTTTAAACGATATTTAGCGGAATTATCACCATTTTTTACCAAATTTTTTTTCTATTTTTTGTATTCACCCAAATGTATTGTAAACACGTGTTTTAGATGTAAAATAATGTGAACTTAAAGTTAAAAATATAAAAAGTATGATTAGTTTAATAGAAATGACTTAAGACGATATTTAGCGGATTCATCACACGTATTTCAAAATTTTTTTACGACCTTTTATATTCACCCAAATGTATTGTAAAGACGTGTTTTAGATGTAAAATTATGTGAACTTAACGATATAAATATAAAAAGTATGATTAGTTCAATACAAATGACTTTAAACGATATTTAGCGGAATTATCACCAATTTTTACCAAATTTTTTTTCTATTTTTTGTATTCACCCAAATGTATTGTAAACACGTGTTTTAGATGTAAAATAATGTGAACTTAAAGTTAAAAATATAAAAAGTATGATTAGTTTAATAGAAATGACTTAGGACGATATTTAGCGGATTCATCACCTGTATTTCAAAATTTTTTTACGACCTTTTATATTCACCCAAATGTATTGTAAAGACGTGTTTTAGATGTAAAATTATGTGAACTTAACGATAAAAATATAAAAAGTATGATTAGTTCAATACAAATGACTTTAAACGATATTTAGCGGAATTATCACCATTTTTTACCCAATTTTTTCCCAAATTTTTTTTCTATTTTTTGTATTCACCCAAATGTATTGTAAACACGTGTTTTAGATGTAAAATAATGTGAACTTAACGTTAAAAATTTAAAAAGTATGATTAGTTTAATAGAAATGACTTAAGACGATATTTAGCGGATTCATCACCTGTATTTCAAAATTTTTTTACGACCTTTTATATTCACCCAAATGTATTGTAAAGACGTGTTTTAGATGTAAAATTATGTGAACATAACGATAAAAATATAAAAAGTATGATTAGTTCAATACAAATGACTTTAAACGATATTTAGCGGAATTATCACCATTTTTTACCAAATTTTTTTTCTATTTTTTATATTCACCCAAATGTATTGTAAAGACGTGTTTTAGATGTAAAATTATGTGAACTTAACGATAAAAATATAAAAAGTATGATTAGTTCAATACAAATGACTTTAATCGATATTTAGCGGAATTATCACAATTTTTTACCCAATTTTTTCCCAAATTTTTTTTCTATTTTTTGTATTCACCCAAATGTATTGTAAAGACGTGTTTTAGATGTAAAATTATGTGAACTAAACGATAAAAATATAAAAAGTATGATTAGTTCAATACAAATGACTTTAAACGATATTTAGCGGAATTATCACCATTTTTTACCCAATTTTTTCCCAAATTTTTTTTCTATTTTTTGTATTCACCCAAATGTATTGTAAACACGTGTTTTAGATGTAAAATAATGTGAACTTAACGTTAAAAATATAAAAAGTATGATTAGTTTAATAGAAATGACTTAAGACGATATTTAGCGGATTCATCACCTGTATTTCAAAATTTTTTTACGACCTTTTATATTCACCCAAATGTATTGTAAAGACGTGTTTTAGATGTAAAATAATGTGAACTTAACGATAAAAATATAAAAAGTATGATTAGTTCAATACAAATGACTTTAAACGATATTTAGCGGAATTATCACCATTTTTTACCAAATTTTTTTTCTATTTTTTGTATTCACCCAAATGTATTGTAAACACGTGTTTTAGATGTAAAATAATGTGAACTTAAAGTTAAAAATATAAAAAGTATGATTAGTTTAATAGAAATGACTTAAGACGATATTTAGCGGATTCATCACCCGTATTTCAAAATTTTTTTACGACCTTTTATATTCACCCAAATGTATTGTAAAGACGTGTTTTAGATGTAAAATTATGTGAACTTAACGATAAAAATATAAAAAGTATGATTAGTTCAATACAAATGGCTTTAAACGATATTTAGTGGAATTATCACCATTTTTTACCCAATTTTTTCCCAAATTTTTTTTCTATTTTTTGTATTCACCCAAATGTATTGTAAATACGTGTTTTAGATGTAAAATAATGTGAACTTAACGATATAAATATATAAAGTATGATTAGTTTAATAGAAATGACTTAAGTCGATATTTAGCGGATTCATCACCCGTATTTCAAAATATTTTTACGACCTTTTATATTCACCCAAATGTATTGTAAAGACGTGTTTTAGATGTAAAATTATGTGAACATAACGATAAAAATATAAAAAGTATGATTAGTTCAATACAAATGACTTTAAACGATATTTAAAGGAATTATCACCATTTTTTACCAAATTTTTTTTCTATTTTTTATATTCACCCAAATGTATTGTAAAGACGTGTTTTAGATGTAAAATTATGTGAACTTAACGATAAAAATATAAAAAGTATGATTAGTTCAATACAAATGACTTTAATCGATATTTAGCGGAATTATCACAATTTTTTACCCAATTTTTTCCCAAATTTTTTTTCTATTTTTTGTATTCACCCAAATGTATTGTAAATACGTGTTTTAGATGTAAAATAATGTGAACTTAACGATAAAAATATAAAAAGTATGATTAGTTCAATACAAAAGACTTTAAACGATATTTAGCGGAATTATCACCATTTTTTACCAAATTTTTTTTCTATTTTTTGTATTCACCCAAATGTATTGTAAACACGTGTTTTAGATGTAAAATAATGTGAACTTAACGTTAAAAATATAAAAAGTATGATTAGTTTAATAGAAATGACTTAAGACGATATATAGCGGATTCATCACCCGTATTTCAAAATTTTTTTACGACCTTTTATATTCACCCAAATGTATTGTAAAGACGTGTTTTAGATGTAAAAATATGTGAACTTAACGATAAAAATAAAAAAAGTATGATTAGTTCAATACAAATGACTTTAAACGATATTTAGCGGAATTATCACCATTTTTTACCAAATTTTTTTTCTATTTTTTATATTCACCCAAATGTATTGTAAAGACGTGTTTTAGATGTAAAATTATGTGAACTTAACGATAAAAATATAAAAAGTATGATTAGTTCAATACAAATGACTTTAATCGATATTTAGCGGAATTATCACAATTTTTTACCCAATTTTTTCCCAAATTTTTTTTCTATTTTTTGTATTCACCCAAATATATTGTAAAGACGTGTTTTAGATGTAAAATTATGTGAACTTAACGATAAAAATATAAAAAGTATGATTAGTTCAATACAAATGACTTTAAACGATATTTAGCGGAATTATCACCATTTTTTACCCAATTTTTTCCCAAATTTTTTTTCTATTTTTTGTATTCACCCAAATGTATTGTAAACACGTGTTTTAGATGTAAAATAATGTGAACTTAACGTTAAAAATATAAAAAGTATGATTAGTTTAATAGAAATGACTTAAGACGATATTTAGCGGATTCATCACCTGTATTTCAAAATTTTTTTACGACCTTTTATATTCACCCAAATGTATTGTAAAGACGTGTTTTAGATGTAAAATAATGTGAACTTAACGATAAAAATATAAAAAGTATGATTAGTTCAATACAAATGACTTTAAACGATATTTAGCGGAATTATCACCATTTTTTACCAAATTTTTTTTCTATTTTTTGTATTCACCCAAATGTATTGTAAACCCGTGTTTTAGATGTAAAATAATGTGAACTTAAAGTTAAAAATATAAAAAGTATGATTAGTTTAATACAAATGACTTTAAACGATATTTAGCGGAATTATCACCATTTTTTACCCAATTTTTTCCCAAATTTTTTTTCTATTTTTTGTATTCACCCAAATGTATTGTAAACACGTGTTTTAGATGTAAAATAATGTGAACTTAACGTTAAAAATATAAAAAGTATGATTAGTTTAATAGAAATGACTTAAGACGATATTTAGCGGATTCATCACCTGTATTTCAAAATTTTTTTACGACCTTTTATATTCACCCAAATGTATTGTAAAGACGTGTTTTAGATGTAAAATAATGTGAACTTAACGATAAAAATATAAAAAGTATGATTAGTTCAATACAAATGACTTTAAACGATATTTAGCGGAATTATCACCATTTTTTACCAAATTTTTTTTCTATTTTTTGTATTCACCCAAATGTATTGTAAACACGTGTTTTAGATGTAAAATAATGTGAACTTAAAGTTAAAAATATAAAAAGTATGATTAGTTTAATAGAAATGACTTAAGACGATATTTAGCGGATTCATCACACGTATTTCAAAATTTTTTTACGACCTTTTATATTCACCCAAATGTATTGTAAAGACGTGTTTTAGATGTAAAATTATGTGAACTTAACGATATAAATATAAAAAGTATGATTAGTTCAATACAAATGACTTTAAACGATATTTAGCGGAATTATCACCAATTTTTACCAAATTTTTTTTCTATTTTTTGTATTCACCCAAATGTATTGTAAACACGTGTTTTAGATGTAAAATAATGTGAACTTAAAGTTAAAAATATAAAAAGTATGATTAGTTTAATAGAAATGACTTAGGACGATATTTAGCGGATTCATCACCTGTATTTCAAAATTTTTTTACGACCTTTTATATTCACCCAAATGTATTGTAAAGACGTGTTTTAGATGTAAAATTATGTGAACTTAACGATAAAAATATAAAAAGTATGATTAGTTCAATACAAATGACTTTAAACGATATTTAGCGGAATTATCACCATTTTTTACCCAATTTTTTCCCAAATTTTTTTTCTATTTTTTGTATTCACCCAAATGTATTGTAAACACGTGTTTTAGATGTAAAATAATGTGAACTTAACGTTAAAAATTTAAAAAGTATGATTAGTTTAATAGAAATGACTTAAGACGATATTTAGCGGATTCATCACCTGTATTTCAAAATTTTTTTACGACCTTTTATATTCACCCAAATGTATTGTAAAGACGTGTTTTAGATGTAAAATTATGTGAACATAACGATAAAAATATAAAAAGTATGATTAGTTCAATACAAATGACTTTAAACGATATTTAGCGGAATTATCACCATTTTTTACCAAATTTTTTTTCTATTTTTTATATTCACCCAAATGTATTGTAAAGACGTGTTTTAGATGTAAAATTATGTGAACTTAACGATAAAAATATAAAAAGTATGATTAGTTCAATACAAATGACTTTAATCGATATTTAGCGGAATTATCACAATTTTTTACCCAATTTTTTCCCAAATTTTTTTTCTATTTTTTGTATTCACCCAAATGTATTGTAAAGACGTGTTTTAGATGTAAAATTATGTGAACTAAACGATAAAAATATAAAAAGTATGATTAGTTCAATACAAATGACTTTAAACGATATTTAGCGGAATTATCACCATTTTTTACCCAATTTTTTCCCAAATTTTTTTTCTATTTTTTGTATTCACCCAAATGTATTGTAAACACGTGTTTTAGATGTAAAATAATGTGAACTTAACGTTAAAAATATAAAAAGTATGATTAGTTTAATAGAAATGACTTAAGACGATATTTAGCGGATTCATCACCTGTATTTCAAAATTTTTTTACGACCTTTTATATTCACCCAAATGTATTGTAAAGACGTGTTTTAGATGTAAAATAATGTGAACTTAACGATAAAAATATAAAAAGTATGATTAGTTCAATACAAATGACTTTAAACGATATTTAGCGGAATTATCACCATTTTTTACCAAATTTTTTTTCTATTTTTTGTATTCACCCAAATGTATTGTAAACACGTGTTTTAGATGTAAAATAATGTGAACTTAAAGTTAAAAATATAAAAAGTATGATTAGTTTAATAGAAATGACTTAAGACGATATTTAGCGGATTCATCACCCGTATTTCAAAATTTTTTTACGACCTTTTATATTCACCCAAATGTATTGTAAAGACGTGTTTTAGATGTAAAATTATGTGAACTTAACGATAAAAATATAAAAAGTATGATTAGTTCAATACAAATGGCTTTAAACGATATTTAGTGGAATTATCACCATTTTTTACCCAATTTTTTCCCAAATTTTTTTTCTATTTTTTGTATTCACCCAAATGTATTGTAAATACGTGTTTTAGATGTAAAATAATGTGAACTTAACGATATAAATATATAAAGTATGATTAGTTTAATAGAAATGACTTAAGTCGATATTTAGCGGATTCATCACCCGTATTTCAAAATATTTTTACGACCTTTTATATTCACCCAAATGTATTGTAAAGACGTGTTTTAGATGTAAAATTATGTGAACATAACGATAAAAATATAAAAAGTATGATTAGTTCAATACAAATGACTTTAAACGATATTTAAAGGAATTATCACCATTTTTTACCAAATTTTTTTTCTATTTTTTATATTCACCCAAATGTATTGTAAAGACGTGTTTTAGATGTAAAATTATGTGAACTTAACGATAAAAATATAAAAAGTATGATTAGTTCAATACAAATGACTTTAATCGATATTTAGCGGAATTATCACAATTTTTTACCCAATTTTTTCCCAAATTTTTTTTCTATTTTTTGTATTCACCCAAATGTATTGTAAATACGTGTTTTAGATGTAAAATAATGTGAACTTAACGATAAAAATATAAAAAGTATGATTAGTTCAATACAAAAGACTTTAAACGATATTTAGCGGAATTATCACCATTTTTTACCAAATTTTTTTTCTATTTTTTGTATTCACCCAAATGTATTGTAAACACGTGTTTTAGATGTAAAATAATGTGAACTTAACGTTAAAAATATAAAAAGTATGATTAGTTTAATAGAAATGACTTAAGACGATATATAGCGGATTCATCACCCGTATTTCAAAATTTTTTTACGACCTTTTATATTCACCCAAATGTATTGTAAAGACGTGTTTTAGATGTAAAAATATGTGAACTTAACGATAAAAATAAAAAAAGTATGATTAGTTCAATACAAATGACTTTAAACGATATTTAGCGGAATTATCACCATTTTTTACCAAATTTTTTTTCTATTTTTTATATTCACCCAAATGTATTGTAAAGACGTGTTTTAGATGTAAAATTATGTGAACTTAACGATAAAAATATAAAAAGTATGATTAGTTCAATACAAATGACTTTAATCGATATTTAGCGGAATTATCACAATTTTTTACCCAATTTTTTCCCAAATTTTTTTTCTATTTTTTGTATTCACCCAAATATATTGTAAAGACGTGTTTTAGATGTAAAATTATGTGAACTTAACGATAAAAATATAAAAAGTATGATTAGTTCAATACAAATGACTTTAAACGATATTTAGCGGAATTATCACCATTTTTTACCCAATTTTTTCCCAAATTTTTTTTCTATTTTTTGTATTCACCCAAATGTATTGTAAACACGTGTTTTAGATGTAAAATAATGTGAACTTAACGTTAAAAATATAAAAAGTATGATTAGTTTAATAGAAATGACTTAAGACGATATTTAGCGGATTCATCACCTGTATTTCAAAATTTTTTTACGACCTTTTATATTCACCCAAATGTATTGTAAAGACGTGTTTTAGATGTAAAATAATGTGAACTTAACGATAAAAATATAAAAAGTATGATTAGTTCAATACAAATGACTTTAAACGATATTTAGCGGAATTATCACCATTTTTTACCAAATTTTTTTTCTATTTTTTGTATTCACCCAAATGTATTGTAAACCCGTGTTTTAGATGTAAAATAATGTGAACTTAAAGTTAAAAATATAAAAAGTATGATTAGTTTAATAGAAATGACTTAGGACGATATTTAGCGGATTCATCACCTGTATTTCAAAATTTTTTTACGACCTTTTATATTCACCCAAATGTATTGTAAAGACGTGTTTTAGATGTAAAATTATGTGAACTTAACGATAAAAATATAAAAAGTATGATTAGTTCAATACAAATGACTTTAAACGATATTTAGCGGAATTATCACCATTTTTTACCCAATTTTTTCCCAAATTTTTTTTCTATTTTTTGTATTCACCCAAATGTATTGTAAACACGTGTTTTAGATGTAAAATAATGTGAACTTAACGTTAAAAATTTAAAAAGTATGATTAGTTTAATAGAAATGACTTAAGACGATATTTAGCGGATTCATCACCTGTATTTCAAAATTTTTTTACGACCTTTTATATTCACCCAAATGTATTGTAAAGACGTGTTTTAGATGTAAAATTATGTGAACATAACGATAAAAATATAAAAAGTATGATTAGTTCAATACAAATGACTTTAAACGATATTTAGCGGAATTATCACCATTTTTTACCAAATTTTTTTTCTATTTTTTATATTCACCCAAATGTATTGTAAAGACGTGTTTTAGATGTAAAATTATGTGAACTTAACGATAAAAATATAAAAAGTATGATTAGTTCAATACAAATGACTTTAATCGATATTTAGCGGAATTATCACAATTTTTTACCCAATTTTTTCCCAAATTTTTTTTCTATTTTTTGTATTCACCCAAATGTATTGTAAAGACGTGTTTTAGATGTAAAATTATGTGAACTAAACGATAAAAATATAAAAAGTATGATTAGTTCAATACAAATGACTTTAAACGATATTTAGCGGAATTATCACCATTTTTTACCCAATTTTTTCCCAAATTTTTTTTCTATTTTTTGTATTCACCCAAATGTATTGTAAACACGTGTTTTAGATGTAAAATAATGTGAACTTAACGTTAAAAATATAAAAAGTATGATTAGTTTAATAGAAATGACTTAAGACGATATTTAGCGGATTCATCACCTGTATTTCAAAATTTTTTTACGACCTTTTATATTCACCCAAATGTATTGTAAAGACGTGTTTTAGATGTAAAATAATGTGAACTTAACGATAAAAATATAAAAAGTATGATTAGTTCAATACAAATGACTTTAAACGATATTTAGCGGAATTATCACCATTTTTTACCAAATTTTTTTTCTATTTTTTGTATTCACCCAAATGTATTGTAAAGACGTGTTTTAGATGTAAAATAATGTGAACTTAACGATAAAAATATAAAAAGTATGATTAGTTCAATACAAATGACTTTAAACGATATTTAGCGGATTCATCACCCGTATTTCAAAATTTTTTTACGACCTTTTATATTCACCCAAATGTATTGTAAAGACGTGTTTTAGATGTAAAATTATGTGAACTTAACGATAAAAATATAAAAAGTATGATTAGTTCAATACAAATGGCTTTAAACGATATTTAGTGGAATTATCACCATTTTTTACCCAATTTTTTCCCAAATTTTTTTTCTATTTTTTGTATTCACCCAAATGTATTGTAAATACGTGTTTTAGATGTAAAATAATGTGAACTTAACGATATAAATATATAAAGTATGATTAGTTTAATAGAAATGACTTAAGTCGATATTTAGCGGATTCATCACCCGTATTTCAAAATATTTTTACGACCTTTTATATTCACCCAAATGTATTGTAAAGACGTGTTTTAGATGTAAAATTATGTGAACATAACGATAAAAATATAAAAAGTATGATTAGTTCAATACAAATGACTTTAAACGATATTTAAAGGAATTATCACCATTTTTTACCAAATTTTTTTTCTATTTTTTATATTCACCCAAATGTATTGTAAAGACGTGTTTTAGATGTAAAATTATGTGAACTTAACGATAAAAATATAAAAAGTATGATTAGTTCAATACAAATGACTTTAAACGATATTTAGCGGAATTATCACCATTTTTTACCCAATTTTTTCCCAAATTTTTTTTCTATTTTTTGTATTCACCCAAATGTATTGTAAACACGTGTTTTAGATGTAAAATAATGTGAACTTAACGTTAAAAATTTAAAAAGTATGATTAGTTTAATAGAAATGACTTAAGACGATATTTAGCGGATTCATCACCTGTATTTCAAAATTTTTTTACGACCTTTTATATTCACCCAAATGTATTGTAAAGACGTGTTTTAGATGTAAAATTATGTGAACATAACGATAAAAATATAAAAAGTATGATTAGTTCAATACAAATGACTTTAAACGATATTTAGCGGAATTATCACCATTTTTTACCAAATTTTTTTTCTATTTTTTATATTCACCCAAATGTATTGTAAAGACGTGTTTTAGATGTAAAATTATGTGAACTTAACGATAAAAATATAAAAAGTATGATTAGTTCAATACAAATGACTTTAATCGATATTTAGCGGAATTATCACAATTTTTTACCCAATTTTTTCCCAAATTTTTTTTCTATTTTTTGTATTCACCCAAATGTATTGTAAAGACGTGTTTTAGATGTAAAATTATGTGAACTAAACGATAAAAATATAAAAAGTATGATTAGTTCAATACAAATGACTTTAAACGATATTTAGCGGAATTATCACCATTTTTTACCCAATTTTTTCCCAAATTTTTTTTCTATTTTTTGTATTCACCCAAATGTATTGTAAACACGTGTTTTAGATGTAAAATAATGTGAACTTAACGTTAAAAATATAAAAAGTATGATTAGTTTAATAGAAATGACTTAAGACGATATTTAGCGGATTCATCACCTGTATTTCAAAATTTTTTTACGACCTTTTATATTCACCCAAATGTATTGTAAACACGTGTTTTAGATGTAAAATAATGTGAACTTAACGTTAAAAATATAAAAAGTATGATTAGTTCAATACAAATGACTTTAATCGATATTTAGCGGAATTATCACAATTTTTTACCCAATTTTTTCCCAAATTTTTTTTCTATTTTTTGTATTCACCCAAATGTATTGTAAAGACGTGTTTTAGATGTAAAATTATGTGAACTTAACGATAAAAATATAAAAAGTATGATTAGTTCAATACAAATGACTTTAAACGATATTTAGCGGAATTATCACCATTTTTTACCCAATTTTTTCCCAAATTTTTTTTCTATTTTTTGTATTCACCCAAATGTATTGTAAACACGTGTTTTAGATGTAAAATAATGTGAACTTAACGTTAAAAATATAAAAAGTATGATTAGTTTAATAGAAATGACTTAAGACGATATTTAGCGGATTCATCACCTGTATTTCAAAATTTTTTTACGACCTTTTATATTCACCCAAATGTATTGTAAAGACGTGTTTTAGATGTAAAATAATGTGAACTTAACGATAAAAATATAAAAAGTATGATTAGTTCAATACAAATGACTTTAAACGATATTTAGCGGAATTATCACCATTTTTTACCAA
Source organism: Diuraphis noxia (assembly GCF_037042655.1). Classification (NCBI taxonomy): domain Eukaryota; kingdom Metazoa; phylum Arthropoda; class Insecta; order Hemiptera; family Aphididae; genus Diuraphis; species Diuraphis noxia. The sequence goes on along the minus strand of NW_028301722.1, from coordinate 723,485 downwards.
ATTTTTTTTCTATTTTTTGTATTCACCCAAATGTATTGTAAACCCGTGTTTTAGATGTAAAATAATGTGAACTTAAAGTTAAAAATATAAAAAGTATGATTAGTTTAATAGAAATGACTTAGGACGATATTTAGCGGATTCATCACCTGTATTTCAAAATTTTTTTACGACCTTTTATATTCACCCAAATGTATTGTAAAGACGTGTTTTAGATGTAAAATTATGTGAACTTAACGATAAAAATATAAAAAGTATGATTAGTTCAATACAAATGACTTTAAACGATATTTAGCGGAATTATCACCATTTTTTACCCAATTTTTTCCCAAATTTTTTTTCTATTTTTTGTATTCACCCAAATGTATTGTAAACACGTGTTTTAGATGTAAAATAATGTGAACTTAACGTTAAAAATTTAAAAAGTATGATTAGTTTAATAGAAATGACTTAAGACGATATTTAGCGGATTCATCACCTGTATTTCAAAATTTTTTTACGACCTTTTATATTCACCCAAATGTATTGTAAAGACGTGTTTTAGATGTAAAATTATGTGAACATAACGATAAAAATATAAAAAGTATGATTAGTTCAATACAAATGACTTTAAACGATATTTAGCGGAATTATCACCATTTTTTACCAAATTTTTTTTCTATTTTTTATATTCACCCAAATGTATTGTAAAGACGTGTTTTAGATGTAAAATTATGTGAACTTAACGATAAAAATATAAAAAGTATGATTAGTTCAATACAAATGACTTTAATCGATATTTAGCGGAATTATCACAATTTTTTACCCAATTTTTTCCCAAATTTTTTTTCTATTTTTTGTATTCACCCAAATGTATTGTAAAGACGTGTTTTAGATGTAAAATTATGTGAACTAAACGATAAAAATATAAAAAGTATGATTAGTTCAATACAAATGACTTTAAACGATATTTAGCGGAATTATCACCATTTTTTACCCAATTTTTTCCCAAATTTTTTTTCTATTTTTTGTATTCACCCAAATGTATTGTAAACACGTGTTTTAGATGTAAAATAATGTGAACTTAACGTTAAAAATATAAAAAGTATGATTAGTTTAATAGAAATGACTTAAGACGATATTTAGCGGATTCATCACCTGTATTTCAAAATTTTTTTACGACCTTTTATATTCACCCAAATGTATTGTAAAGACGTGTTTTAGATGTAAAATAATGTGAACTTAACGATAAAAATATAAAAAGTATGATTAGTTCAATACAAATGACTTTAAACGATATTTAGCGGAATTATCACCATTTTTTACCAAATTTTTTTTCTATTTTTTGTATTCACCCAAATGTATTGTAAAGACGTGTTTTAGATGTAAAATAATGTGAACTTAACGATAAAAATATAAAAAGTATGATTAGTTCAATACAAATGACTTTAAACGATATTTAGCGGATTCATCACCCGTATTTCAAAATTTTTTTACGACCTTTTATATTCACCCAAATGTATTGTAAAGACGTGTTTTAGATGTAAAATTATGTGAACTTAACGATAAAAATATAAAAAGTATGATTAGTTCAATACAAATGGCTTTAAACGATATTTAGTGGAATTATCACCATTTTTTACCCAATTTTTTCCCAAATTTTTTTTCTATTTTTTGTATTCACCCAAATGTATTGTAAATACGTGTTTTAGATGTAAAATAATGTGAACTTAACGATATAAATATATAAAGTATGATTAGTTTAATAGAAATGACTTAAGTCGATATTTAGCGGATTCATCACCCGTATTTCAAAATATTTTTACGACCTTTTATATTCACCCAAATGTATTGTAAAGACGTGTTTTAGATGTAAAATTATGTGAACATAACGATAAAAATATAAAAAGTATGATTAGTTCAATACAAATGACTTTAAACGATATTTAAAGGAATTATCACCATTTTTTACCAAATTTTTTTTCTATTTTTTATATTCACCCAAATGTATTGTAAAGACGTGTTTTAGATGTAAAATTATGTGAACTTAACGATAAAAATATAAAAAGTATGATTAGTTCAATACAAATGACTTTAATCGATATTTAGCGGAATTATCACAATTTTTTACCCAATTTTTTCCCAAATTTTTTTTCTATTTTTTGTATTCACCCAAATATATTGTAAATACGTGTTTTAGATGTAAAAATATGTGAACTTAACGTTAATAATATAAAAAGTATGATTAGTTTAATAGAAATGACTTAAGACGATATTTAGCGGATTCATCACCTGTATTTCAAAATTTTTTTACGACCTTTTATATTCACCCAAATGTATTGTAAAGACGTGTTTTAGATGTAAAATTATGTGAACTTAACGATAATAATATAAAAAGTATGATTAGTTTAATAGAAATGACTTAGGACGATATTTAGCGGATTCATCACCTGTATTTCAAAATTTTTTTACGACCTTTTATATTCACCCAAATGTATTGTAATGACGTGTTTTAGATGTAAAATTATGTGAACATAACGATAAAAATATAAAAAGTATGATTAGTTCAATACAAATGACTTTAATCGATATTTAGCGGAATTATCACAATTTTTTACCCAATTTTTTCCCAAATTTTTTTTCTATTTTTTGTATTCACCCAAATGTATTGTAAATACGTGTTTTAGATGTAAAAATATGTGAACTTAACGTTAATAATATAAAAAGTATGATTAGTTTAATAGAAATGACTTAGGACGATATTTAGCGGATTCATCACCTGTATTTCAAAATTTTTTTACGACCTTTTATATTCACCCAAATGTATTGTAAACACGTGTTTTAGATGTAAAATAATGTGAACTTAACGTTAAAAATATAAAAAGTATGATTAGTTCAATACAAATGACTTTAATCGATATTTAGCGGAATTATCACAATTTTTTACCCAATTTTTTCCCAAATTTTTTTTCTATTTTTTGTATTCACCCAAATGTATTGTAAAGACGTGTTTTAGATGTAAAATTATGTGAACTTAACGATAAAAATATAAAAAGTATGATTAGTTCAATACAAATGACTTTAAACGATATTTAGCGGAATTATCACCATTTTTTACCCAATTTTTTCCCAAATTTTTTTTCTATTTTTTGTATTCACCCAAATGTATTGTAAACACGTGTTTTAGATGTAAAATAATGTGAACTTAACGTTAAAAATATAAAAAGTATGATTAGTTTAATAGAAATGACTTAAGACGATATTTAGCGGATTCATCACCTGTATTTCAAAATTTTTTTACGACCTTTTATATTCACCCAAATGTATTGTAAAGACGTGTTTTAGATGTAAAATAATGTGAACTTAACGATAAAAATATAAAAAGTATGATTAGTTCAATACAAATGACTTTAAACGATATTTAGCGGAATTATCACCATTTTTTACCAAATTTTTTTTCTATTTTTTGTATTCACCCAAATGTATTGTAAACCCGTGTTTTAGATGTAAAATAATGTGAACTTAAAGTTAAAAATATAAAAAGTATGATTAGTTTAATAGAAATGACTTAGGACGATATTTAGCGGATTCATCACCTGTATTTCAAAATTTTTTTACGACCTTTTATATTCACCCAAATGTATTGTAAAGACGTGTTTTAGATGTAAAATTATGTGAACTTAACGATAAAAATATAAAAAGTATGATTAGTTCAATACAAATGACTTTAAACGATATTTAGCGGAATTATCACCATTTTTTACCCAATTTTTTCCCAAATTTTTTTTCTATTTTTTGTATTCACCCAAATGTATTGTAAACACGTGTTTTAGATGTAAAATAATGTGAACTTAACGTTAAAAATTTAAAAAGTATGATTAGTTTAATAGAAATGACTTAAGACGATATTTAGCGGATTCATCACCTGTATTTCAAAATTTTTTTACGACCTTTTATATTCACCCAAATGTATTGTAAAGACGTGTTTTAGATGTAAAATTATGTGAACATAACGATAAAAATATAAAAAGTATGATTAGTTCAATACAAATGACTTTAAACGATATTTAGCGGAATTATCACCATTTTTTACCAAATTTTTTTTCTATTTTTTATATTCACCCAAATGTATTGTAAAGACGTGTTTTAGATGTAAAATTATGTGAACTTAACGATAAAAATATAAAAAGTATGATTAGTTCAATACAAATGACTTTAATCGATATTTAGCGGAATTATCACAATTTTTTACCCAATTTTTTCCCAAATTTTTTTTCTATTTTTTGTATTCACCCAAATGTATTGTAAAGACGTGTTTTAGATGTAAAATTATGTGAACTAAACGATAAAAATATAAAAAGTATGATTAGTTCAATACAAATGACTTTAAACGATATTTAGCGGAATTATCACCATTTTTTACCCAATTTTTTCCCAAATTTTTTTTCTATTTTTTGTATTCACCCAAATGTATTGTAAACACGTGTTTTAGATGTAAAATAATGTGAACTTAACGTTAAAAATATAAAAAGTATGATTAGTTTAATAGAAATGACTTAAGACGATATTTAGCGGATTCATCACCTGTATTTCAAAATTTTTTTACGACCTTTTATATTCACCCAAATGTATTGTAAACACGTGTTTTAGATGTAAAATAATGTGAACTTAACGTTAAAAATATAAAAAGTATGATTAGTTCAATACAAATGACTTTAATCGATATTTAGCGGAATTATCACAATTTTTTACCCAATTTTTTCCCAAATTTTTTTTCTATTTTTTGTATTCACCCAAATGTATTGTAAAGACGTGTTTTAGATGTAAAATTATGTGAACTTAACGATAAAAATATAAAAAGTATGATTAGTTCAATACAAATGACTTTAAACGATATTTAGCGGAATTATCACCATTTTTTACCCAATTTTTTCCCAAATTTTTTTTCTATTTTTTGTATTCACCCAAATGTATTGTAAACACGTGTTTTAGATGTAAAATAATGTGAACTTAACGTTAAAAATATAAAAAGTATGATTAGTTTAATAGAAATGACTTAAGACGATATTTAGCGGATTCATCACCTGTATTTCAAAATTTTTTTACGACCTTTTATATTCACCCAAATGTATTGTAAAGACGTGTTTTAGATGTAAAATAATGTGAACTTAACGATAAAAATATAAAAAGTATGATTAGTTCAATACAAATGACTTTAAACGATATTTAGCGGAATTATCACCATTTTTTACCAAATTTTTTTTCTATTTTTTGTATTCACCCAAATGTATTGTAAACCCGTGTTTTAGATGTAAAATAATGTGAACTTAAAGTTAAAAATATAAAAAGTATGATTAGTTTAATAGAAATGACTTAGGACGATATTTAGCGGATTCATCACCTGTATTTCAAAATTTTTTTACGACCTTTTATATTCACCCAAATGTATTGTAAAGACGTGTTTTAGATGTAAAATTATGTGAACTTAACGATAAAAATATAAAAAGTATGATTAGTTCAATACAAATGACTTTAAACGATATTTAGCGGAATTATCACCATTTTTTACCCAATTTTTTCCCAAATTTTTTTTCTATTTTTTGTATTCACCCAAATGTATTGTAAACACGTGTTTTAGATGTAAAATAATGTGAACTTAACGTTAAAAATTTAAAAAGTATGATTAGTTTAATAGAAATGACTTAAGACGATATTTAGCGGATTCATCACCTGTATTTCAAAATTTTTTTACGACCTTTTATATTCACCCAAATGTATTGTAAAGACGTGTTTTAGATGTAAAATTATGTGAACATAACGATAAAAATATAAAAAGTATGATTAGTTCAATACAAATGACTTTAAACGATATTTAGCGGAATTATCACCATTTTTTACCAAATTTTTTTTCTATTTTTTATATTCACCCAAATGTATTGTAAAGACGTGTTTTAGATGTAAAATTATGTGAACTTAACGATAAAAATATAAAAAGTATGATTAGTTCAATACAAATGACTTTAATCGATATTTAGCGGAATTATCACAATTTTTTACCCAATTTTTTCCCAAATTTTTTTTCTATTTTTTGTATTCACCCAAATGTATTGTAAAGACGTGTTTTAGATGTAAAATTATGTGAACTAAACGATAAAAATATAAAAAGTATGATTAGTTCAATACAAATGACTTTAAACGATATTTAGCGGAATTATCACCATTTTTTACCCAATTTTTTCCCAAATTTTTTTTCTATTTTTTGTATTCACCCAAATGTATTGTAAACACGTGTTTTAGATGTAAAATAATGTGAACTTAACGTTAAAAATATAAAAAGTATGATTAGTTTAATAGAAATGACTTAAGACGATATTTAGCGGATTCATCACCTGTATTTCAAAATTTTTTTACGACCTTTTATATTCACCCAAATGTATTGTAAAGACGTGTTTTAGATGTAAAATAATGTGAACTTAACGATAAAAATATAAAAAGTATGATTAGTTCAATACAAATGACTTTAAACGATATTTAGCGGAATTATCACCATTTTTTACCAAATTTTTTTTCTATTTTTTGTATTCACCCAAATGTATTGTAAAGACGTGTTTTAGATGTAAAATAATGTGAACTTAACGATAAAAATATAAAAAGTATGATTAGTTCAATACAAATGACTTTAAACGATATTTAGCGGATTCATCACCCGTATTTCAAAATTTTTTTACGACCTTTTATATTCACCCAAATGTATTGTAAAGACGTGTTTTAGATGTAAAATTATGTGAACTTAACGATAAAAATATAAAAAGTATGATTAGTTCAATACAAATGGCTTTAAACGATATTTAGTGGAATTATCACCATTTTTTACCCAATTTTTTCCCAAATTTTTTTTCTATTTTTTGTATTCACCCAAATGTATTGTAAATACGTGTTTTAGATGTAAAATAATGTGAACTTAACGATATAAATATATAAAGTATGATTAGTTTAATAGAAATGACTTAAGTCGATATTTAGCGGATTCATCACCCGTATTTCAAAATATTTTTACGACCTTTTATATTCACCCAAATGTATTGTAAAGACGTGTTTTAGATGTAAAATTATGTGAACATAACGATAAAAATATAAAAAGTATGATTAGTTCAATACAAATGACTTTAAACGATATTTAAAGGAATTATCACCATTTTTTACCAAATTTTTTTTCTATTTTTTATATTCACCCAAATGTATTGTAAAGACGTGTTTTAGATGTAAAATTATGTGAACTTAACGATAAAAATATAAAAAGTATGATTAGTTCAATACAAATGACTTTAATCGATATTTAGCGGAATTATCACAATTTTTTACCCAATTTTTTCCCAAATTTTTTTTCTATTTTTTGTATTCACCCAAATATATTGTAAATACGTGTTTTAGATGTAAAAATATGTGAACTTAACGTTAATAATATAAAAAGTATGATTAGTTTAATAGAAATGACTTAAGACGATATTTAGCGGATTCATCACCTGTATTTCAAAATTTTTTTACGACCTTTTATATTCACCCAAATGTATTGTAAAGACGTGTTTTAGATGTAAAATTATGTGAACTTAACGATAATAATATAAAAAGTATGATTAGTTTAATAGAAATGACTTAGGACGATATTTAGCGGATTCATCACCTGTATTTCAAAATTTTTTTACGACCTTTTATATTCACCCAAATGTATTGTAATGACGTGTTTTAGATGTAAAATTATGTGAACATAACGATAAAAATATAAAAAGTATGATTAGTTCAATACAAATGACTTTAATCGATATTTAGCGGAATTATCACAATTTTTTACCCAATTTTTTCCCAAATTTTTTTTCTATTTTTTGTATTCACCCAAATGTATTGTAAATACGTGTTTTAGATGTAAAAATATGTGAACTTAACGTTAATAATATAAAAAGTATGATTAGTTTAATAGAAATGACTTAGGACGATATTTAGCGGATTCATCACCTGTATTTCAAAATTTTTTTACGACCTTTTATATTCACCCAAATGTATTGTAAACACGTGTTTTAGATGTAAAATAATGTGAACTTAACGTTAAAAATATAAAAAGTATGATTAGTTCAATACAAATGACTTTAATCGATATTTAGCGGAATTATCACAATTTTTTACCCAATTTTTTCCCAAATTTTTTTTCTATTTTTTGTATTCACCCAAATGTATTGTAAAGACGTGTTTTAGATGTAAAATTATGTGAACTTAACGATAAAAATATAAAAAGTATGATTAGTTCAATACAAATGACTTTAAACGATATTTAGCGGAATTATCACCATTTTTTACCCAATTTTTTCCCAAATTTTTTTTCTATTTTTTGTATTCACCCAAATGTATTGTAAACACGTGTTTTAGATGTAAAATAATGTGAACTTAACGTTAAAAATATAAAAAGTATGATTAGTTTAATAGAAATGACTTAAGACGATATTTAGCGGATTCATCACCTGTATTTCAAAATTTTTTTACGACCTTTTATATTCACCCAAATGTATTGTAAAGACGTGTTTTAGATGTAAAATAATGTGAACTTAACGATAAAAATATAAAAAGTATGATTAGTTCAATACAAATGACTTTAAACGATATTTAGCGGAATTATCACCATTTTTTACCAAATTTTTTTTCTATTTTTTGTATTCACCCAAATGTATTGTAAACCCGTGTTTTAGATGTAAAATAATGTGAACTTAAAGTTAAAAATATAAAAAGTATGATTAGTTTAATAGAAATGACTTAAGACGATATTTAGCGGATTCATCACCCGTATTTCAAAATTTTTTTACGACCTTTTATATTCACCCAAATGTATTGTAAAGACGTGTTTTAGATGTAAAATTATGTGAACTTAACGATAATAATATAAAAAGTATGATTAGTTTAATAGAAATGACTTAGGACGATATTTAGCGGAATTATCACCATTTTTTACCAAATTTTTTCCCAAATTTTTTTTCTATTTTTTGTATTCACCCAAATGTATTGTAAAGACGTGTTTTAGATGTAAAATTATGTGAACATAACGATAAAAATATAAAAAGTATGATTAGTTCAATACAAATGACATTAAACGATATTTAAAGGAATTATCACCATTTTTTACCAAATTTTTTTTCTATTTTTTATATTCACCCAAATGTATTGTAAAGACGTGTTTTAGATGTAAAATTATGTGAACTTAACGATAAAAATATAAAAAGTATGATTAGTTCAATACAAATGACTTTAATCGATATTTAGCGGAATTATCACAATTTTTTACCCAATTTTTTCCCAAATTTTTTTTCTATTTTTTGTATTCACCCAAATGTATTGTAAATACGTGTTTTAGATGTAAAAATATGTGAACTTAACGTTAATAATATAAAAAGTATGATTAGTTTAATAGAAATGACTTAAGTCGATATTTAGCGGATTCATCACCTGTATTTCAAAATTTTTTTACGACCTTTTATATTCACCCAAATGTATTGTAAAGACGTGTTTTAGATGTAAAATTATGTGAACTTAACGATAATAATATAAAAAGTATGATTAGTTTAATAGAAACGACTTAGGACGATATTTAGCGGATTCATCACCTGTATTTCAAAATTTTTTTACGACCTTTTATATTCACCCAAATGTATTGTAAAGACGTGTTTTAGATGTAAAATTATGTGAACATAACGATAAAAATATAAAAAGTATGATTAGTTCAATACAAATGACTTTAAACGATATTTAGCGGAATTATCACCATTTTTTACCAAATTTTTTTTCTATTTTTTGTATTCACCCAAATGTATTGTAAAGACGTGTTTTAGATGTAAAATTATGTGAACTTAACGATAAAAATATAAAAAGTATGATTAGTTCAATACAAATGACTTTAATCGATATTTAGCGGAATTATCACAATTTTTTACCCAATTTTTTCCCAAATTTTTTTTCTATTTTTTGTATTCACCCAAATGTATTGTAAATACGTGTTTTAGATGTAAAAATATGTGAACTTAACGTTAATAATATAAAAAGTATGATTAGTTTAATAGAAATGACTTAGGACGATATTTAGCGGATTCATCACCTGTATTTCAAAATTTTTTTACGACCTTTTATATTCACCCAAATGTATTGTAAAGACGTGTTTTAGATGTAAAATAATGTGAACTTAACGTTAAAAATATAAAAAGTATGATTAGTTCAATACAAATGACTTTAATCGATATTTAGCGGAATTATCACAATTTTTTACCCAATTTTTTCCCAAATTTTTTTTCTATTTTTTGTATTCACCCAAATGTATTGTAAACACGTGTTTTAGATGTAAAATAATGTGAACTTAAAGTTAAAAATATAAAAAGTATGATTAGTTTAATAGAAATGACTTAAGACGATATTTAGCGGATTCATCACCTGTATTTCAAAATTTTTTTACGACCTTTCATATTCACCCAAATGTATTGTAAAGACGTGTTTAAGATGTAAAATAATGTGAACTTAACGATAAAAATATAAAAAGTATGATTAGTTCAATACAAATGACTTTAAACGATATTTAGCGGAATTATCACCATTTTTTACCAAATTTTTTTTCTATTTTTTGTATTCACCCAAATGTATTGTAAACACGTGTTTTAGATGTAAAATAATGTGAACTTAAAGTTAAAAATATAAATAGTATGATTAGTTTAATAGAAATGACTTAAGACGATATTTAGCGGATTCATCACCCGTATTTCAAAATTTTTTTACGACCTTTCATATTCACCCAAATGTATTGTAAAGACGTGTTTTAGATGTAAAATTATGTGAACTTAACGATAAAAATATAAAAAGTATGATTAGTTCAATACAAATGACTTTAAACGATATTTAGCGGAATTATCACCATTTTTTACCCAATTTTTTCCCAAATTTTTTTTCTATTTTTTGTATTCACCCAAATGTAATGTAAATACCTGTTTTAGATGTAAAATAATGTGAACTTAACGATAAAAATATAAAAAGTATGATTAGTTCAATACAAATGACTTTAATCGATATTTAGCGAAATTATCACCATTTTTTACCAAATTTATTCCCTAATTTTTTTTCTATTTTTTGAATTCACCCAAATGTATTGTAAACACGTGTTTTAGATGTAAAATAAATTGAACTTAACGTTAAAAATATAAAAAGTATGATTAGTTTAATAGAAATGACTTAAGACGATATTTAGCGGATTCATCACCCGTATTTCAAAATATTTTTACGACCTTTTATATTCACCCAAATGTATTGTAAAGACGTGCTTTAGATGTAAAATAAAATGAACTTAACGATAAAAATATAAAAAGTATGATTAGTTCAATACAAATGATATTAAACGATATTTAGCAGAATTATCACCATTTTTTACCAAATTTTCTCCCAAATTTTTTTTCTATTTTTTGTATTCACCCAAATGTATTGTAAACACGTGTTTTAGATGTAAAATAATGTGAACTTAACGTTAAAAATATAAAAAGTATGATTAGTTTAATAGAAATGACTTAAGACGATATTTAGCGGATTCATCACCCGTATTTCAAAATATTTTTACGACCTTTTATATTCACCCAAATGTATTGTAAAGACGTGTTTTAGATGTAAAATAATGTGAACTTAACGTTAAAAATATAAAAAGTATGATTAGTTTAATAGAAATGACTTAAGACGATATTTAGCGGATTCATCACCTGTATTTCAAAATTTTTTTACGACCTTTTATATTCACCCAAATGTATTGTAAAGACGTGTTTAAGATGTAAAATAATGTGAACTTAACGATAAAAATATAAAAAGTATGATTAGTTCAATACAAATGACTTTAAACGATATTTAGCGGAATTATCACCATTTTTTACCAAATTTTTTTTCTATTTTTTGTATTCACCCAAATGTATTGTAAACACGTGTTTTAGATGTAAAATAATGTGAACTTAAAGTTAAAAATATAAATAGTATGATTAGTTTAATAGAAATGACTTAAGACGATATTTAGCGGATTCAACACCCGTATTTCAAAATTTTTTTACGACCTTTCATATTCACCCAAATGTATTGTAAAGACGTGTTTTAGATGTAAAATTATGTGAACTTAACGATAAAAATATAAAAAGTATGATTAGTTCAATACAAATGGCTTTAAACGATATTTAGCGGAATTATCACCATTTTTTACCCAATTATTTCCCAAATTTTTTTTCTATTTTTTATATTCACCCAAATGTAATGTAAATACCTGTTTTAGATGTAAAATAATGTGAACTTAACGATAAAAATATAAAAAGTATGATTAGTTCAATACAAATGACTTTAATCGATATTTAGCGAAATTATCACCATTTTTTACCAAATTTATTCCCTAATTTTTTTTCTATTTTTTGAATTCACCCAAATGTATTGTAAACACGTGTTTTAGATGTAAAATAATGTGAACTTAAAGTTAAAAATATAAATAGTATGATTAGTTTAATAGAAATGACTTAAGACGATATTTAGCGGATTCATCACCCGTATTTCAAAATTTTTTTACGACCTTTCATATTCACCCAAATGTATTGTAAAGACGTGTTTTAGATGTAAAATTATGTGAACTTAACGATAAAAATATAAAAAGTATGATTTGTTCAATACAAATGGCTTTAAACGATATTTAGCGGAATTATCACCATTTTTTACCCAATTTTTTCCCAAATTTTTTTTCTATTTTTTGTATTCACCCAAATGTAATGTAAATACCTGTTTTAGATGTAAAATAATGTGAACTTAACGATAAAAATATAAAAAGTATGATTAGTTCAATACAAATGACTTTAATCGATATTTAGCGAAATTATCACCATTTTTTACCAAATTTATTCCCTAATTTTTTTTCTATTTTTTGAATTCACCCAAATGTATTGTAAACACGTGTTTTAGATGTAAAATAAATTGAACTTAACGTTAAAAATATAAAAAGTATGATTAGTTTAATAGAAATGACTTAAGACGATATTTAGCGGATTCATCACCCGTATTTCAAAATATTTTTACGACCTTTTATATTCACCCAAATGTATTGTAAAGACGTGTTTTAGATGTAAAATAAAATGAACTTAACGATAAAAATATAAAAAGTATGATTAGTTCAATACAAATGATATTAAACGATATTTAGCAGAATTATCACCATTTTTTACCAAATTTTCTCCCAAATTTTTTTTCTATTTTTTGTATTCACCCAAATGTATTGTAAACACGTGTTTTAGATGTAAAATAATGTGAACTTAACGTTAAAAATATAAAAAGTATGATTAGTTTAATAGAAATGACTTAAGACGATATTTAGCGGATTCATCACCCGTATTTCAAAATATTTTTACGACCTTTTATATTCACCCAAATGTATTGTAAAGACGTGTTTTAGATGTAAAATAATGTGAACTTAACGTTAAAAATATAAAAAGTATGATTAGTTTAATAGAAATGACTTAAGACGATATTTAGCGGATTCATCACCTGTATTTCAAAATTTTTTTACGACCTTTTATATTCACCCAAATGTATTGTAAAGACGTGTTTAAGATGTAAAATAATGTGAACTTAACGATAAAAATATAAAAAGTATGATTAGTTCAATACAAATGACTTTAAACGATATTTAGCGGAATTATCACCATTTTTTACCAAATTTTTTTTCTATTTTTTGTATTCACCCAAATGTATTGTAAACACGTGTTTTAGATGTAAAATAATGTGAACTTAAAGTTAAAAATATAAATAGTATGATTAGTTTAATAGAAATGACTTAAGACGATATTTAGCGGATTCATCACCCGTATTTCAAAATTTTTTTACGACCTTTCATATTCACCCAAATGTATTGTAAAGACGTGTTTTAGATGTAAAATTATGTGAACTTAACGATAAAAATATAAAAAGTATGATTAGTTCAATACAAATGGCTTTAAACGATATTTAGCGGAATTATCACCATTTTTTACCCAATTATTTCCCAAATTTTTTTTCTATTTTTTATATTCACCCAAATGTAATGTAAATACCTGTTTTAGATGTAAAATAATGTGAACTTAACGATAAAAATATAAAAAGTATGATTAGTTCAATACAAATGACTTTAATCGATATTTAGCGAAATTATCACCATTTTTTACCAAATTTATTCCCTAATTTTTTTTCTATTTTTTGAATTCACCCAAATGTATTGTAAACACGTGTTTTAGATGTAAAATAAATTGAACTTAACGTTAAAAATATAAAAAGTATGATTAGTTTAATAGAAATGACTTAAGACGATATTTAGCGGATTCATCACCCGTATTTCAAAATATTTTTACGACCTTTTATATTCACCCAAATGTATTGTATAGACGTGTTTTAGATGTAAAATAAATTTAACTTAACGATAAAAATATAAAAAGTATGATTAGTTCAATACAAATGATATTAAACGATATTTAGCAGAATTATCACCATTTTTTACCAAATTTTTTCCCAAATTTTTTTTCTATTTTTTGTATTCACCCAAATGTATTGTAAACACGTGTTTTAGATGTAAAATAATGTGAACTTAACGATAAAAATATAAAAAGTATGATTAGTTCAATACAAATGACTTTAAACGATATTTAGCGGAATTATCACCATTTTTTACAAAATTTTTTTTCTATTTTTGGTATTCACCCAAATGTATTGTAAACACGTGTTTTAGATGTAAAATAATGTGAACTTAAAGTTAAAAATATAAAAAGTATGATTAGTTTAATAGAAATGACTTAAGACGATATTTAGCGGATTCATCACCCGTATTTCAAAATTTTTTTACGACCTTTTATATTCACCCAAATGTATTGTAAAGACGTGTTTTAGATGTAAAATTATGTGAACTTAACGATCAAAATATAAAAAGTATGATTAGTTCAATACAAATGGCTTTAAACGATATTTAGCGGAATTATCACCATTTTTACCCAATATTTTCCCAAATTTTTTTTCTATTTTTTGTATTCACCCAAATGTATTGTAAATACGTGTTTTAGATGTAAAAATATGTGAACTTAACGTTAATAATATAAAAAGTATGATTAGTTTAATAGAAATGACTTAAGACGATATTTAGCGGATTCATCACCTGTATTCCAAATTTTTTTACGACCTTTTATATTCACCCAAATGTATTGTAAAGACGTGTTTTAGATGTAAAATTATGTGAACTTAACGATAATAATATAAAAAGTATGATTAGTTTAATAGAAATGACTTAGGACGATATTTAGCGGATTCATCACCTGTATTTCAAAATTTTTTTACGACCTTTTATATTCACCCAAATGTATTGTAAAGACGTGTTTTAGATGTAAAATAATGTGAACTTAACGATAAAAATATAAAAAGTATGATTAGTTCAATACAAATCACTTTAAACGATATTTAGCAGAATTATCACCATTTTTTACCCAATTTTTTCCCAAATTTTTTTTCTATTTTTTGTATTCATCCAAATGTATTGTAAACACGTGTTTTAGATGTAGAATAATGTGAACTTAACGTTAAAAATATAAAAAGTATGATTAGTTTAAAAGAAATGACTTAAGACGATATTTAGCGGATTCATCACCTGTATTTCAAAATTTTTTTACGACCTTTTATATTCACCAAATGTATTGTAAAGACGTGTTTTAGATGTAAAATAATGTGAACTTAACGATAAAAATATAAAAAGTATGATTAGTTCAATACAAATGACTTTAAACGATATTTAGCGGAATTATCACCATTTTTTACAAAATTTTTTTTCTATTTTTTGTATTCACCCAAATGTATTGTAAACACGTGTTTTAGATGTAAAATAATGTGAACTTAAAGTTAAAAATATAAAAAGTATGATTAGTTTAATAGAAATGACTTAAGACGATATTTAGCGGATTCATCACCCGTATTTCAAAATTTTTTTACGACCTTTTATATTCACCCAAATGTATTGTAAAGACGTGTTTTAGATGTAAAATTATGTGAACTTAACGATAAAAATATAAAAAGTATGATTAGTTCAATACAAATGGCTTTAAACGATATTTAGCGGAATTATCACCATTTTTTACCCAATTTTTTCCCAAATTTTTTTTCTATTTTTTGTATTCACCCAAATGTAATGTAAATACCTGTTTTAGATGTAAAATAATGTGAACTTAACGATAAAAATATAAAAAGTATGATTAGTTCAATACAAATGACTTTAATCGATATTTAGCGAAATTATCACCATTTTTTACCAAATTTATTCCCTAATTTTTTTTCTATTTTTTGAATTCACCCAAATGTATTGTAAAGACGTGTTTTAGATGTAAAATAATGTGAACTTAACGTTAAAAATATAAAAAGTATGATTAGTTTAATAGAAATGACTTAAGACGATATTTAGCGGATTCATCACCTGTATTTCAAAATTTTTTTACGACCTTTTATATTCACCCAAATGTATTGTAAATACGTGTTTTAGATGTAAAATAATGTGAACTTAACGATAAAAATATAAAAAGTATGATTAGTTCAATACAAATGACATTAAACGATATTTAGCGGAATTATCACCATTTTTTACCAAATTTTTTCCCCAATTTTTTTTCTATTTTTTGTATTCACCCAAATGTATTGTAAACACGTGTTTTAGATGTAAAATAATGTGAACTTAACGTTAAAAATATAAAAAGTATGATTAGTTTAATAGAAATGACTTAAGACGATATTTAGCGGATTCATCACCCGTATTTCAAAATATTTTTACGACCTTTTATATTCACCCAAATGTATTGTAAAGACGTGTTTTAGATGTAAAATTATGTGAACTTAACGATAAAAATATAAAAAGTATGATTAGTTCAATACAAATGACTTTAAACGATATTTAGTGGAATTATCACCATTTTTTACCCAATTTTTTCCCAAATTTTTTTTCTATTTTTTGTATTCACCCAAATGTATTGTAAATACGTGTTTTAGATGTAAACATATGTGAATTTAACGATAAAAATATAAAAAGTATGATTAGTTCAATACAAATGACTTTAAACGATATTTAGCAGAATTAACACCATTTTTTACCAAATTTTTTTTCTATTTTTTGTATTCACCCAAATGTATTGTAAAAACGTATTTTAGATGTAAAATAATGTGAACTTAACGTTAATAATATAAAAAGTATGATTAGTTTAATAGAAATGACTTAAGACGATATTTAGCGGATTCATCACCTGTATTTCAAAATTTTTTTACGTCCTTTTATATTCACCCAAATGTATTGTAAAGACGTGTTTTAGATGTAAAATTATGTGAACTTAACGATAAAAATATAAAAAGTATGATTAGTTTAATAGAAATGACTTAGGACGATATTTAGCGGATTCATCACCTGTATTTCAAAATTTTTTTACGACCTTTTATATTCACCCAAATGTATTGTAAACACGTGTTTTAGATGTAAAATAATGTGAACTTAACGATAAAAATATAAAAAGTATGATTAGTTCAATACAAATGACTTTAAACGATATTTAGCGGAAATATCACCATTTTTTACCCAATTTTTTCCCAAATTTTTTTTCTATTTTTTGTATTCACCCAAATGTATTGTAAATACGTGTTTTAGATGTAAAATTATGTGAACTTAACGATAAAAATATAAAAAGTATGATTAGTTCAATACAAATGACTTTAAACGATATTTAGTGGAATTATCACCATTTTTTACCCAATTTTTTCCCAAATTTTTTTTCTATTTTTTGTATTCACCCAAATGTATTGTAAATACGTGTTTTAGATGTAAACATATGTGAATTTAACGATAAAAATATAAAAAGTATGATTAGTTCAATACAAATGACTTTAAACGATATTTAGCGGAATTATCACCATTTTTTACAAAATTTTTTTTCTATTTTTTGTATTCACCCAAATGTATTGTAAACACGTGTTTTAGATGTAAAATAATGTGAACTTAAAGTTAAAAATATAAAAAGTATGATTAGTTTAATAGAAATGACTTAAGACGATATTTAGCGGATTCATCACCCGTATTTCAAAATTTTTTTACGACCTTTTATATTCACCCAAATGTATTGTAAAGACGTGTTTTAGATGTAAAATTATGTGAACTTAACGATAAAAATATAAAAAGTATGATTAGTTCAATACAAATGACTTTAAACGATATTTAGCGGAATTATCACCATTTTTTACCCAATTTTTTCCCAAATTTTTTTTCTATTTTTTGTATTCACCCAAATGTATTGTAAATACGTGTTTTAGATGTAAAATAATGTGAACTTAACGATAAAAATATAAAAAGTATGATTAGTTCAATACAAATGACTTTAAACGATATTTAGCAGAATTAACACCATTTTTTACCAAATTTTTTTTCTATTTTTTGTATTCACCCAAATGTATTGTAAAAACGTATTTTAGATGTAAAATAATGTGAACTTAACGTTAATAATATAAAAAGTATGATTAGTTTAATAGAAATGACTTAAGACGATATTTAGCGGATTCATCACCTGTATTTCAAAATTTTTTTACGTCCTTTTATATTCACCCAAATGTATTGTAAAGACGTGTTTTAGATGTAAAATTATGTGAACTTAACGATAAAAATATAAAAAGTATGATTAGTTTAATAGAAATGACTTAGGACGATATTTAGCGGATTCATCACCTGTATTTCAAAATTTTTTTACGAACTTTTATATTCACCCAAATGTATTGTAAATACGTGTTTTAGATGTAAAATAATGTGAACTTAACGATAAAAATATAAAAAGTATGATTAGTTCAATACAAATGACTTTAAACGATATTTAGCAGAATTAACACCATTTTTTACCAAATTTTTTTTCTATTTTTTGTATTCACCCAAATGTATTGTAAAGACGTGTTTTAGATGTAAAATTATGTGAACTTAACGATCAAAATATAAAAAGTATGATTAGTTCAATACAAATGGCTTTAAACGATATTTAGCGGAATTATCACCATTTTTTAACCAATTTTTTCCCAATTTTTTTTTCTATTTTTTGTATTCACCCAAATGTATTGTAAATACGTGTTTTAGATGTAAAATAATGTGAACTTAACGATAAAAATATAAAAAGTATGATTAGTTTAATAGAAATGACTTAAGTCGATATTTAGCGGATTCATCACCCGTATTTCAAAATAGTTTTACGACCTTTTATATTCACCCAAATGTATTGTAAAGACGTGTTTTAGATGTAAAATAATGTGAACTTAACGATAAAAATATAAAAAGTATGATTAGTTCAATACAAATGACTTTAAACGATATTTAGCGGAATTATCACCATTTTTTACAAAATTTTTTTTCTATTTTTTGTATTCACCCAAATGTATTGTAAACACGTGTTTTAGATGTAAAATAATGTGAACTTAAAGTTAAAAATATAAAAAGTATGATTAGTTTAATAGAAATGACTTAAGACGATATTTAGCGGATTCATCACCCGTATTTCAAAATTTTTTTACGACCTTTTATATTCA
Organism: Diuraphis noxia; assembly: GCF_037042655.1. Classification (NCBI taxonomy): domain Eukaryota; kingdom Metazoa; phylum Arthropoda; class Insecta; order Hemiptera; family Aphididae; genus Diuraphis; species Diuraphis noxia. The sequence goes on along the minus strand of NW_028301722.1, from coordinate 703,883 downwards.
CCCAAATGTATTGTAAAGACGTGTTTTAGATGTAAAATTATGTGAACTTAACGATAAAAATATAAAAAGTATGATTAGTTCAATACAAATGGCTTTAAACGATATTTAGCGGAATTATCACCATTTTTTACCCAATTTTTTCCCAAATTTTTTTTCTATTTTTTGTATTCACCCAAATGTATTGTAAATACGTGTTTTAGATGTAAAATAATGTGAACTTAACGATAAAAATATAAAAAGTATGATTAGTTCAATACAAATCACTTTAAACGATATTTAGCGGAATTATCACCATTTTTTACCCAATTTTTTCCCAAATTTTTTTTCTATTTTTTGTATTCACCCAAATGTATTGTAAATACGTGTTTTAGATGTAAACATATGTGAACTTAACGATAAAAATATAAAAAGTATGATTAGTTCAATACAAATGACATTAAACGATATTTAGCGGAATTATCACCATTTTTTACCAAATTTTTTCCCAAATTTTTTTTCTATTTTTTGTATTCACCCAAATGTATTGTAAACACGTGTTTTAGATGTAAAATAATGTGAACTTAACGTTAAAAATATAAAAAGTATGATTAGTTTAATAGAAATGACTTAAGACGATATTTAGCGGATTCATCACCCGTATTTCAAAATATTTTTACGACCTTTTATATTCACCCAAATGTATTGTAAAGACGTGTTTTAGATGTAAAATTATGTGAACTTAACGATAAAAATATAAAAAGTATGATTAGTTCAATACAAATGACTTTAAACGATATTTAGTGGAATTATCACCATTTTTTACCCAATTTTTTCCCAAATTTTTTTTCTATTTTTTGTATTCACCCAAATGTATTGTAAATACGTGTTTTAGATGTAAACATATGTGAATTTAACGATAAAAATATAAAAAGTATGATTAGTTCAATACAAATGACTTTAAACGATATTTAGCAGAATTAACACCATTTTTTACCAAATTTTTTTTCTATTTTTTGTATTCACCCAAATGTATTGTAAACACGTATTTTAGATGTAAAATAATGTGAACTTAACGTTAATAATATAAAAAGTATGATTAGTTTAATAGAAATGACTTAAGACGATATTTAGCGGATTCATCACCTGTATTTCAAAATTTTTTTACGTCCTTTTATATTCACCCAAATGTATTGTAAAGACGTGTTTTAGATGTAAAATTATGTGAACTTAACGATAAAAATATAAAAAGTATGATTAGTTTAATAGAAATGACTTAGGACGATATTTAGCGGATTCATCACCTGTATTTCAAAATTTTTTTACGACCTTTTATATTCACCCAAATGTATTGTAAACACGTGTTTTAGATGTAAAATAATGTGAACTTAACGATAAAAATATAAAAAGTATGATTAGTTCAATACAAATGACTTTAAACGATATTTAGCGGAATTATCACCATTTTTTACCCAATTTTTTCCCAAATTTTTTTTCTATTTTTTGTATTCACCCAAATGTATTGTAAATACGTGTTTTAGATGTAAAATATTGTGAACTTAACGATAAAAATATAAAAAGTATGATTAGTTCAATACAAATGACTTTAATCGATATTTAGCGAAATTATCACCATTTTTTACCAAATTTTTTCCCAAATTTTTTTTCTATTTTTTGTATTCACCCAAATGTATTGTAAACACGTGTTTTAGATGTAAAATAATGTGAACTTAACGTTAAAAATATAAAAAGTATGATTAGTTTAATAGAAATGACTTAAGACGATATTTAGCGGATTCATCACCTGTATTTCAAAATTTTTTTACGACCTTTTATATTCACCCAAATGTATTGTAAAGACGTGTTTAAGATGTAAAATAATGTGAACTTAACGATAAAAATATAAAAAGTATGATTAGTTCAATACAAATGACTTTAAACGATATTTAGCGGAATTATCACCATTTTTTACCCAATTTTTTCCCAAATTTTTTTTCTATTTTTTGTATTCACCCAAATGTATTGTAAATACGTGTTTTAGATGTAAACATATGTGTATTTAACGATAAAAATATAAAAAGTATGATTAGTTCAATACAAATGACTTTAAACGATATTTAGCAGAATTAACACCATTTTTTACCAAATTTTTTTTCTATTTTTTGTATTCACCCAAATGTATTGTAAACACGTATTTTAGATGTAAAATAATGTGAACTTAACGTTAATAATATAAAAAGTATGATTAGTTTAATAGAAATGACTTAAGACGATATTTAGCGGATTCATCACCTGTATTTCAAAATTTTTTTACGTCCTTTTATATTCACCCAAATGTATTGTAAAGACGTGTTTTAGATGTAAAATTATGTGAACTTAACGATAAAAATATAAAAAGTATGATTAGTTTAATAGAAATGACTTAGGACGATATTTAGCGGATTCATCACCTGTATTTCAAAATTTTTTTACGACCTTTTATATTCACCCAAATGTATTGTAAACACGTGTTTTAGATGTAAAATAATGTGAACTTAACGATAAAAATATAAAAAGTATGATTAGTTCAATACAAATGACTTTAAACGATATTTAGCGGAATTATCACCATTTTTTACCCAATTTTTTCCCAAATTTTTTTTCTATTTTTTGTATTCACCCAAATGTATTGTAAATACGTGTTTTAGATGTAAAATTATGTGAACTTAACGATAAAAATATAAAAAGTATGATTAGTTCAATACAAATGACTTTAAACGATGTTTAGTGGAATTATCACCATTTTTTACCCAATTTTTTCCCAAATTTTTTTTCTATTTTTTGTATTCACCCAAATGTATTGTAAATACGTGTTTTAGATGTAAACATATGTGAATTTAACGATAAAAATATAATAAGTATGATTAGTTCAATACAAATGACTTTAAACGATATTTAGCGGAATTATCACCATTTTTTACAAAATTTTTTTTCTATTTTTTGTATTCACCCAAATGTATTGTAAACACGTGTTTTAGATGTAAAATAATGTGAACTTAAAGTTAAAAATATAAAAAGTATGATTAGTTTAATAGAAATGACTTAAGACGATATTTAGCGGATTCATCACCCGTATTTCAAAATTTTTTTACGACCTTTTATATTCACCCAAATGTATTGTAAAGACGTGTTTTAGATGTAAAATTATGTGAACATAACGATCAAAATATAAAAAGTATGATTAGTTCAATACAAATGGCTTTAAACGATATTTAGCGGAATTATCACCATTTTTTAACCAATTTTTTCCCAATTTTTTTTTCTATTTTTTGTATTCACCCAAATGTATTGTAAATACGTGTTTTAGATGTAAAATAATGTGAACTTAACGATAAAAATATAAAAAGTATGATTAGTTTAATAGAAATGACTTAAGTCGATATTTAGCGGATTCATCACCCGTATTTCAAAATATTTTTACGACCTTTTATATTCACCCAAATGTATTGTAAAGACGTGTTTTAGATGTAAAATAATGTGAACTTAACGATAAAAATATAAAAAGTATGATTAGTTCAATACAAATGACTTTAATCGATATTTAGCGAAATTATCACCATTTTTTACCAAATTTTTTCCCAAATTTTTTTTCTATTTTTTGTATTCACCCAAATGTATTGTAAACACGTGTTTTAGATGTAAAATAATGTGAACTTAACGTTAAAAATATAAAAAGTATGATTAGTTTAATAGAAATGACTTAAGACGATATTTAGCGGATTCATCACCTGTATTTCAAAATTTTTATACGACCTTTTATATTCACCCAAATGTATTGTAAAGACGTGTTTAAGATGTAAAATAATGTGAACTTAACGATAAAAATATAAAAAGTATGATTAGTTCAATACAAATGACTTTAAACGATATTTAGCGGAATTATCACCATTTTTTACCCAATTTTTTCCCAAATTTTTTTTCTATTTTTTGTATTCACCCAAATGTATTGTAAATACGTGTTTTAGATGTAAACATATGTGAATTTAACGATAAAAATATAAAAAGTATGATTAGTTCAATACAAATGACTTTAAACGATATTTAGCAGAATTAACACCATTTTTTACCAAATTTTTTTTCTATTTTTTGTATTCACCCAAATGTATTGTAAACACGTATTTTAGATGTAAAATAATGTGAACTTAACGTTAATAATATAAAAAGTATGATTAGTTTAATAGAAATGACTTAAGACGATATTTAGCGGATTCATCACCAGTATTTCAAAATTTTTTTACGTCCTTTTATATTCACCCAAATGTATTGTAAAGACGTGTTTTAGATGTAAAATTATGTGAACTTAACGATAAAAATATAAAAAGTATGATTAGTTTAATAGAAATGACTTAGGACGATATTTAGCGGATTCATCACCTGTATTTCAAAATTTTTTTACGACCTTTTATATTCACCCAAATGTATTGTAAACACGTGTTTTAGATGTAAAATAATGTGAACTTAACGATAAAAATATAAAAAGTATGATTAGTTCAATACAAATGACTTTAAACGATATTTAGCGGAATTATCACCATTTTTTACCCAATTTTTTCCCAAATTTTTTTTCTATTTTTTGTATTCACCCAAATGTATTGTAAATACGTGTTTTAGATGTAAAATTATGTGAACTTAACGATAAAAATATAAAAAGTATGATTAGTTCAATACAAATAACTTTAAACGATATTTAGTGGAATTATCACCATTTTTTACCCAATTTTTTCCCAAATTTTTTTTCTATTTTTTGTATTCACCCAAATGTATTGTAAATACGTGTTTTAGATGTAAACATATGTGAATTTAACGATAAAAATATAAAAAGTATGATTAGTTCAATACAAATGACTTTAAACGATATTTAGCGGAATTATCACCATTTTTTACAAAATTTTTTTTCTATTTTTTGTATTCACCCAAATGTATTGTAAACACGTGTTTTAGATGTAAAATAATGTGAACTTAACGATAAAAATATAAAAAGTATGATTAGTTTAATAGAAATGACTTAAGTCGATATTTAGCGGATTCATCACCCGTATTTCAAAATATTTTTACGACCTTTTATATTCACCCAAATGTATTGTAAAGACGTGTTTTAGATGTAAAATAATGTGAACTTAACGATAAAAATATAAAAAGTATGATTAGTTCAATACAAATGACTTTAAACGATATTTAGCGGAATTATCACCATTTTTTACAAAATTTTTTTTCTATTTTTTGTATTCACCCAAATGTATTGTAAACACGTGTTTTAGATGTAAAATAATGTGAACTTAAAGTTAAAAATATAAAAAGTATGATTAGTTTAATAGAAATGACTTAAGACGATATTTAGCGGATTCATCACCCGTATTTCAAAATTTTTTTACGACCTTTTATATTCACCCAAATGTATTGTAAAGACGTGTTTTAGATGTAAAATTATGTGAACTTAACGATCCAAATATAAAAAGTATGATTAGTTCAATACAAATGGCTTTAAACGATATTTAGCGGAATTATCACCATTTTTTACCCAATTTTTTCCCAAATTTTTTTTCTATTTTTTGTATTCACCCAAATGTATTGTAAATACGTGTTTTAGATGTAAAATAATGTGAACTTAACGATAAAAATATAAAAAGTATGATTAGTTCAATACAAATCACTTTAAACGATATTTAGTGGAATTATCACCATTTTTTACCCAATTTTTTCCCAAATTTTTTTTCTATTTTTTGTATTCACCCAAATGTATTGTAAATACGTGTTTTAGATGTAAACATATGTGAATTTAACGATAAAAATATAAAAAGTATGATTAGTTCAATACAAATGACTTTAAACGATATTTAGCGGAATTATCACCATTTTTTACAAAATTTTTTTTCTATTTTTTGTATTCACCCAAATGTATTGTAAACACGTGTTTTAGATGTAAAATAATGTGAACTTAACGATAAAAATATAAAAAGTATGATTAGTTTAATAGAAATGACTTAAGTCGATATTTAGCGGATTCATCACCCGTATTTCAAAATATTTTTATGACCTTTTATATTCACCCAAATGTATTGTAAAGACGTGTTTTAGATGTAAAATAATGTGAACTTAACGATAAAAATATAAAAAGTATGATTAGTTCAATACAAATGACTTTAAACGATATTTAGCGGAATTATCACCATTTTTTACAAAATTTTTTTTCTATTTTTTGTATTCAACCAAATGTATTGTAAACACGTGTTTTAGATGTAAAATAATGTGAACTTAAAGTTAAAAATATAAAAAGTATGATTAGTTTAATAGAAATGACTTAAGACGATATTTAGCGGATTCATCACCCGTATTTCAAAATTTTTTTACGACCTTTTATATTCACCCAAATGTATTGTAAAGACGTGTTTTAGATGTAAAATTATGTGAACTTAACGATCAAAATATAAAAAGTATGATTAGTTCAATACAAATGGCTTTAAACGATATTTAGCGGAATTATCACCATTTTTTACCCAATTTTTTCCCAAATTTTTTTTCTATTTTTTGTATTCACCCAAATGTATTGTAAATACGTGTTTTAGATGTAAAATAATGTGAACTTAACGATAAAAATATAAAAAGTATGATTAGTTCAATACAAATCACTTTAAACGATATTTAGCAGAATTATCACCATTTTTTACCCAATTTTTTCCCAAATTTTTTTTCTATTTTTTGTATTCACCCAAATGTATTGTAAATACGTGTTTTAGATGTAAACATATGTGAACTTAACGATAAAAATATAAAAAGTATGATTAGTTCAATACAAATGACATTAAACGATATTTAGCGGAATTATCACCATTTTTTACCAAATTTTTTCCCAAATTTTTTTTCTATTTTTTGTATTCACCCAAATGTATTGTAAACACGTGTTTTAGATGTAAAATAATGTGAACTTAACGTTAAAAATATAAAAAGTATGATTAGTTTAATAGAAATGACTTAAGACGATATTTAGCGGATTCATCACCTGTATTTCAAAATTTTTTTACGACCTTTTATATTCACCCAAATGTATTGTAAAGACGTGTTTAAGATGTAAAATAATGTGAACTTAACGATAAAAATATAAAAAGTATGATTAGTTCAATACAAATGACTTTAAACGATATTTAGCGGAATTATCACCATTTTTTACCCAATTTTTTCCCAAATTTTTTTTCTATTTTTTGTATTCACCCAAATGTATTGTAAATACGTGTTTTAGATGTAAACATATGTGAATTTAACGATAAAAATATAAAAAGTATGATTAGTTCAATACAAATGACTTTAAACGATATTTAGCAGAATTAACACCATTTTTTACCAAATTTTTTTTCTATTTTTTGTATTCACCCAAATGTATTGTAAACACGTATTTTAGATGTAAAATAATGTGAACTTAACGTTAATAATATAAAAAGTATGATTAGTTTAATAGAAATGACTTAAGACGATATTTAGCGGATTCATCACCTGTATTTCAAAATTTTTTTACGTCCTTTTATATTCACCCAAATGTATTGTAAAGACGTGTTTTAGATGTAAAATTATGTGAACTTAACGATAAAAATATAAAAAGTATGATTAGTTTAATAGAAATGACTTAGGACGATATTTAGCGGATTCATCACCTGTATTTCAAAATTTTTTTACGACCTTTTATATTCACCCAAATGTATTGTAAACACGTGTTTTAGATGTAAAATAATGTGAACTTAACGATAAAAATATAAAAAGTATGATTAGTTCAATACAAATGACTTTAAACGATATTTAGCGGAATTATCACCATTTTTTACCCAATTTTTTCCCAAATTTTTTTTCTATTTTTTGTATTCACCCAAATGTATTGTAAATACGTGTTTTAGATGTAAAATTATGTGAACTTAACGATAAAAATATAAAAAGTATGATTAGTTCAATACAAATGACTTTAAACGATGTTTAGTGGAATTATCACCATTTTTTACCCAATTTTTTCCCAAATTTTTTTTCTATTTTTTGTATTCACCCAAATGTATTGTAAATACGTGTTTTAGATGTAAACATATGTGAATTTAACGATAAAAATATAATAAGTATGATTAGTTCAATACAAATGACTTTAAACGATATTTAGCGGAATTATCACCATTTTTTACAAAATTTTTTTTCTATTTTTTGTATTCACCCAAATGTATTGTAAACACGTGTTTTAGATGTAAAATAATGTGAACTTAAAGTTAAAAATATAAAAAGTATGATTAGTTTAATAGAAATGACTTAAGACGATATTTAGCGGATTCATCACCCGTATTTCAAAATTTTTTTACGACCTTTTATATTCACCCAAATGTATTGTAAAGACGTGTTTTAGATGTAAAATTATGTGAACATAACGATCAAAATATAAAAAGTATGATTAGTTCAATACAAATGGCTTTAAACGATATTTAGCGGAATTATCACCATTTTTTAACCAATTTTTTCCCAATTTTTTTTTCTATTTTTTGTATTCACCCAAATGTATTGTAAATACGTGTTTTAGATGTAAAATAATGTGAACTTAACGATAAAAATATAAAAAGTATGATTAGTTTAATAGAAATGACTTAAGTCGATATTTAGCGGATTCATCACCCGTATTTCAAAATATTTTTACGACCTTTTATATTCACCCAAATGTATTGTAAAGACGTGTTTTAGATGTAAAATAATGTGAACTTAACGATAAAAATATAAAAAGTATGATTAGTTCAATACAAATGACTTTAATCGATATTTAGCGAAATTATCACCATTTTTTACCAAATTTTTTCCCAAATTTTTTTTCTATTTTTTGTATTCACCCAAATGTATTGTAAACACGTGTTTTAGATGTAAAATAATGTGAACTTAACGTTAAAAATATAAAAAGTATGATTAGTTTAATAGAAATGACTTAAGACGATATTTAGCGGATTCATCACCTGTATTTCAAAATTTTTTTACGACCTTTTATATTCACCCAAATGTATTGTAAAGACGTGTTTAAGATGTAAAATAATGTGAACTTAACGATAAAAATATAAAAAGTATGATTAGTTCAATACAAATGACTTTAAACGATATTTAGCGGAATTATCACCATTTTTTACCCAATTTTTTCCCAAATTTTTTTTCTATTTTTTGTATTCACCCAAATGTATTGTAAATACGTGTTTTAGATGTAAACATATGTGAATTTAACGATAAAAATATAAAAAGTATGATTAGTTCAATACAAATGACTTTAAACGATATTTAGCAGAATTAACACCATTTTTTACCAAATTTTTTTTCTATTTTTTGTATTCACCCAAATGTATTGTAAACACGTATTTTAGATGTAAAATAATGTGAACTTAACGTTAATAATATAAAAAGTATGATTAGTTTAATAGAAATGACTTAAGACGATATTTAGCGGATTCATCACCAGTATTTCAAAATTTTTTTACGTCCTTTTATATTCACCCAAATGTATTGTAAAGACGTGTTTTAGATGTAAAATTATGTGAACTTAACGATAAAAATATAAAAAGTATGATTAGTTTAATAGAAATGACTTAGGACGATATTTAGCGGATTCATCACCTGTATTTCAAAATTTTTTTACGACCTTTTATATTCACCCAAATGTATTGTAAACACGTGTTTTAGATGTAAAATAATGTGAACTTAACGATAAAAATATAAAAAGTATGATTAGTTCAATACAAATGACTTTAAACGATATTTAGCGGAATTATCACCATTTTTTACCCAATTTTTTCCCAAATTTTTTTTCTATTTTTTGTATTCACCCAAATGTATTGTAAATACGTGTTTTAGATGTAAAATTATGTGAACTTAACGATAAAAATATAAAAAGTATGATTAGTTCAATACAAATAACTTTAAACGATATTTAGTGGAATTATCACCATTTTTTACCCAATTTTTTCCCAAATTTTTTTTCTATTTTTTGTATTCACCCAAATGTATTGTAAATACGTGTTTTAGATGTAAACATATGTGAATTTAACGATAAAAATATAAAAAGTATGATTAGTTCAATACAAATGACTTTAAACGATATTTAGCGGAATTATCACCATTTTTTACAAAATTTTTTTTCTATTTTTTGTATTCACCCAAATGTATTGTAAACACGTGTTTTAGATGTAAAATAATGTGAACTTAACGATAAAAATATAAAAAGTATGATTAGTTTAATAGAAATGACTTAAGTCGATATTTAGCGGATTCATCACCCGTATTTCAAAATATTTTTACGACCTTTTATATTCACCCAAATGTATTGTAAAGACGTGTTTTAGATGTAAAATAATGTGAACTTAACGATAAAAATATAAAAAGTATGATTAGTTCAATACAAATGACTTTAAACGATATTTAGCGGAATTATCACCATTTTTTACAAAATTTTTTTTCTATTTTTTGTATTCACCCAAATGTATTGTAAACACGTGTTTTAGATGTAAAATAATGTGAACTTAAAGTTAAAAATATAAAAAGTATGATTAGTTTAATAGAAATGACTTAAGACGATATTTAGCGGATTCATCACCCGTATTTCAAAATTTTTTTACGACCTTTTATATTCACCCAAATGTATTGTAAAGACGTGTTTTAGATGTAAAATTATGTGAACTTAACGATCCAAATATAAAAAGTATGATTAGTTCAATACAAATGGCTTTAAACGATATTTAGCGGAATTATCACCATTTTTTACCCAATTTTTTCCCAAATTTTTTTTCTATTTTTTGTATTCACCCAAATGTATTGTAAATACGTGTTTTAGATGTAAAATAATGTGAACTTAACGATAAAAATATAAAAAGAATGATTAGTTCAATACAAATCACTTTAAACGATATTTAGTGGAATTATCACCATTTTTTACCCAATTTTTTCCCAAATTTTTTTTCTATTTTTTGTATTCACCCAAATGTATTGTAAATACGTGTTTTAGATGTAAACATATGTGAATTTAACGATAAAAATATAAAAAGTATGATTAGTTCAATACAAATGACTTTAAACGATATTTAGCGGAATTATCACCATTTTTTACAAAATTTTTTTTCTATTTTTTGTATTCACCCAAATGTATTGTAAACACGTGTTTTAGATGTAAAATAATGTGAACTTAACGATAAAAATATAAAAAGTATGATTAGTTTAATAGAAATGACTTAAGTCGATATTTAGCGGATTCATCACCCGTATTTCAAAATATTTTTATGACCTTTTATATTCACCCAAATGTATTGTAAAGACGTGTTTTAGATGTAAAATAATGTGAACTTAACGATAAAAATATAAAAAGTATGATTAGTTCAATACAAATGACTTTAAACGATATTTAGCGGAATTATCACCATTTTTTACAAAATTTTTTTTCTATTTTTTGTATTCAACCAAATGTATTGTAAACACGTGTTTTAGATGTAAAATAATGTGAACTTAAAGTTAAAAATATAAAAAGTATGATTAGTTTAATAGAAATGACTTAAGACGATATTTAGCGGATTCATCACCCGTATTTCAAAATTTTTTTACGACCTTTTATATTCACCCAAATGTATTGTAAAGACGTGTTTTAGATGTAAAATTATGTGAACTTAACGATCAAAATATAAAAAGTATGATTAGTTCAATACAAATGGCTTTAAACGATATTTAGCGGAATTATCACCATTTTTTACCCAATTTTTTCCCAAATTTTTTTTCTATTTTTTGTATTCACCCAAATGTATTGTAAATACGTGTTTTAGATGTAAAATAATGTGAACTTAACGATAAAAATATAAAAAGTATGATTAGTTCAATACAAATCACTTTAAACGATATTTAGCAGAATTATCACCATTTTTTACCCAATTTTTTCCCAAATTTTTTTTCTATTTTTTGTATTCACCCAAATGTATTGTAAATACGTGTTTTAGATGTAAACATATGTGAACTTAACGATAAAAATATAAAAAGTATGATTAGTTCAATACAAATGACATTAAACGATATTTAGCGGAATTATCACCATTTTTTACCAAATTTTTTCCCAAATTTTTTTTCTATTTTTTGTATTCACCCAAATGTATTGTAAACACGTGTTTTAGATGTAAAATAATGTGAACTTAACGTTAAAAATATAAAAAGTATGATTAGTTTAATAGAAATGACTTAAGACGATATTTAGCGGATTCATCACCCGTATTTCAAAATATTTTTACGACCTTTTATATTCACCCAAATGTATTGTAAAGACGTGTTTTAGATGTAAAATTATGTGAACTTAACGATAAAAATATAAAAAGTATGATTAGTTCAATACAAATGACTTTAAACGATATTTAGTGGAATTATCACCATTTTTTACCCAATTTTTTCCCAATTTTTTTTTCTATTTTTTGTATTCACCCAAATGTATTGTAAATACGTGTTTTAGATGTAAACATATGTGAATTTAACGATAAAAATATAAAAAGTATGATTAGTTCAATACAAATGACTTTAAACGACATTTAGCAGAATTAACACCATTTTTTACCAAATTTTTTTTCTATTTTTTGTATTCACCCAAATGTATTGTAAACACGTATTTTAGATGTAAAATAATGTGAACTTAACGTTAATAATATAAAAAGTATGATTAGTTTAATAGAAATGACTTAAGACGATATTTAGCGGATTCATCACCTGTATTTCAAAATTTTTTTACGTCCTTTTATATTCACCCAAATGTATTGTAAAGACGTGTTTTAGATGTAAAATTATGTGAACTTAACGATAAAAATATAAAAAGTATGATTAGTTTAATAGAAATGACTTAGGACGATATTTAGCGGATTCATCACCTGTATTTCAAAATTTTTTTACGACCTTTTATATTCACCCAAATGTATTGTAAACACGTGTTTTAGATGTAAAATAATGTGAACTTAACGATAAAAATATAAAAAGTATGATTAGTTCAATACAAATGACTTTAAACGATATTTAGCGGAATTATCACCATTTTTTACCCAATTTTTTCCCAAATTTTTTTTCTATTTTTTGTATTCACCCAAATGTATTGTAAATACGTGTTTTAGATGTAAAATAATGTGAACTTAACGATAAAAATATAAAAAGTATGATTAGTTCAATACAAATGACTTTAAACAATATTTAGTGGAATTATCACCATTTTTTACCAAATTTTTTTTCTATTTTTTGTATTCACCCAAATGTATTGTAAACACGTGTTTTAGATGTAAAATAATGTGAACTTAACGTTAAAAATATAAAAAGTATGATTAGTTTAATAGAAATGACTTAAGACGATATTTAGCGGATTCATCACCTGTATTTCAAAATTTTTTTACGACCTTTTATATTCACCCAAATGTATTGTAAAGACGTGTTTTAGATGTTAAAATATGTGAACTTAACGATAAAAATATAAAAAGTATGATTAGTTCAATACAAATGACTTTAAACGATATTTAGCGGAATTATCACCATTATTTACCCAATTTTTTCCCAATTTTTTTTCTATTTTTTGTATTCACCAAAATGTATTGTAAATACGTGTTTTAGATGTAAAATAATGTGAACTTAACGATAAAAATATAAAAAGTATGATTAGTTCAATACAAATGACTTTAATCGATATTTAGCGGATTCATCTAACGTATTTCAAAATTTTTTTACGACCTTTTATATTCACCCAAATGTATTGTAAAGACGTGTTTTAGATGTAAAATTATGTGAACTTAACGATAAAAATATAAAAAGTATGATTAGTTCAATACAAATGACATTAAACGATATTTAGCGGAATTATCATCATTTTTTACCCAATTTTATCCCAAATTTTTTTTCTATTTTTTGTATTCACCCAAATGTATTGTAAATACGTGTTTTAGATGTAAACATATGTGAATTTAACGATAAAAATATAAAAAGTATGATTAGTTCAATACAAATGACTTTAAACGACATTTAGCAGAATTAACACCATTTTTTACCAAATTTTTTTTCTATTTTTTGTATTCACCCAAATGTATTGTAAACACGTATTTTAGATGTAAAATAATGTGAACTTAACGTTAATAATATAAAAAGTATGATTAGTTTAATAGAAATGACTTAAGACGATATTTAGCGGATTCATCACCTGTATTTCAAAATTTTTTTACGTCCTTTTATATTCACCCAAATGTATTGTAAAGACGTGTTTTAGATGTAAAATTATGTGAACTTAACGATAAAAATATAAAAAGTATGATTAGTTTAATAGAAATGACTTAGGACGATATTTAGCGGATTCATCACCTGTATTTCAAAATTTTTTTACGACCTTTTATATTCACCCAAATGTATTGTAAACACGTGTTTTAGATGTAAAATAATGTGAACTTAACGATAAAAATATAAAAAGTATGATTAGTTCAATACAAATGACTTTAAACGATATTTAGCGGAATTATCACCATTTTTTACCCAATTTTTTCCCAAATTTTTTTTCTATTTTTTGTATTCACCCAAATGTATTGTAAATACGTGTTTTAGATGTAAAATAATGTGAACTTAACGATAAAAATATAAAAAGTATGATTAGTTCAATACAAATGACTTTAAACAATATTTAGTGGAATTATCACCATTTTTTACCAAATTTTTTTTCTATTTTTTGTATTCACCAAAATGTATTGTAAATACGTGTTTTAGATGTAAAATAATGTGAACTTAACGATAAAAATATAAAAAGTATGATTAGTTCAATACAAATGACTTTAATCGATATTTAGCGGATTCATCTAACGTATTTCAAAATTTTTTTACGACCTTTTATATTCACCCAAATGTATTGTAAAGACGTGTTTTAGATGTAAAATTATGTGAACTTAACGATAAAAATATAAAAAGTATGATTAGTTCAATACAAATGACATTAAACGATATTTAGCGGAATTATCATCATTTTTTACCCAATTTTATCCCAAATTTTTTTTCTATTTTTTGTATTCACCCAAATGTATTGTAAATACGTGTTTTAGATGTAAAATAATGTGAACTTAACGATAAAAATATAAAAAGTATGATTAGTTCAATACAAATGACTTTAATCGATATTTAGCGAAATTATCACCATTTTTTACCAAATTTTTTCCATTTTTTGTATTCACCCTAATGTATTGTAAACACGTGTTTTAGATGTAAAATAATGTGAACTTAACGTTAAAAATATAAAAAGTATGATTAGTTTAATAGAAATGACTTAAGACGATATTTAGCGGATTCATCACCTGTATTTCAAAATTTTTTTACGACCTTTTATATTCACCCAAATGTATTGTAAAGACGTGTTTTAGATGTTAAAATATGTGAACTTAACGATAAAAATATAAAAAGTATGATTAGTTCAATACAAATGACTTTAAACGATATTTAGCGGAATTATCACCATTATTTACCAAATTTTTTCCCAAATTTTTTTTCTATTTTTTGTATTCACCCAAATGTATTGTAAACACGTATTTTAGATGTAAAATAATGTGAACTTAACGTTAAAAATTTAAAAAGTATGATTAGTTTAATAGAAATGACTTAGGACGATATTTAGCGAATTCATCACCTGTATTTCAAAATTTTTTTACGACCTTTTATATTCACCCAAATGTATTGTAAATACGTGTTTTAGATGTAAAATAATGTGAACTTAACGATAAAAATATAAAAAGTATGATTAGTTCAATACAAATGACTTTAAACAATATTTAGTGGAATTATCACCATTTTTTACCAAATTTTTTTTCTATTTTTTGTATTCACCCAAATGTATTGTAAACACGTGTTTTAGATGTAAAATAATGTGAACTTAACGTTAAAAATATAAAAAGTATGATTAGTTTAATAGAAATGACTTAAGACGATATTTAGCGGATTCATCACCTGTATTTCAAAATTTTTTTACGACCTTTTATATTCACCCAAATGTATTGTAAAGACGTGTTTTAGATGTTAAAATATGTGAACTTAACGATAAAAATATAAAAAGTATGATTAGTTCAATACAAATGACTTTAAACGATATTTAGCGGAATTATCACCATTATTTACCAAATTTTTTCCCAAATTTTTTTTCTATTTTTTGTATTCACCCAAATGTATTGTAAACACGTGTTTTAGATGTAAAATAATGTGAACTTAACGTTAAAAATATAAAAAGTATGATTAGTTTAATAGAAATGACAAAGGACGATATTTAGCGGATTCATCACCTGTATTTCAAAATTTTTTTACGACCTTTTATATTCACCCAAATGTATTGTAAACACGTGTTTTAGATGTAAAATAATGTGAACTTAACGTTAAAAATATAAAAAGTATGATTAGTTTAATAGAAATGACTTAAGACGATATTTAGCGGATTCATCACCCGTATTTCAAAATTTTTTTACGACCTTTTATATTCACCCAAATGTATTGTAAAGACGTGTTTTAGATGTAAAATAATGTGAACTTAACGATAAAAATATAAAAAGTATGATTAGTTCAATACAAATGACTTTAATCGATATTTAGCGGATTCATCTAACGTATTTCAAAATTTTTTTACGACCTTTTATATTCACCCAAATGTATTGTAAAGACGTGTTTTAGATGTAAAATTCTGTGAACTTAACGATAAAAATATAAAAAGTATGATTAGTTCAATACAAATGACATTAAACGATATTTAGCGGAATTATCATCATTTTTTACTCAATTTTTTCCCAAATTTTTTTTCTATTTTTTGTATTCACCCAAATGTATTGTAAATACGTGTTTTAGATGTAAAATAATGTGAACTTAACGATAAAAATATAAAAAGTATGATTAGTTCAATACAAATGACTTTAATCGATATTTAGCGAAATTATCACCATTTTTTACCAAATTTTTTCCCAAATTTTTTCCAATTTTTGTATTCACCCAAATGTATTGTAAACACGTGTTTTAGATGTAAAATAATGTGAACTTAACGTTAAAAATATAAAAAGTATGATTAGTTTAATAGAAATGACTTAGGACGATATTTAGCGGATTCATCACCTGTATTTCAAAATTTTTTTACGACCTTTTATATTCACCCAAATGTATTGTAAACACGTGTTTTAGATGTAAAATAATGTGAACTTAACGTTAAAAATATAAAAAGTATGATTAGTTTAATAGAAATGACTTAAGACGATATTTAGCGGATTCATCACCCGTATTTCAAAATTTTTTTACGACCTTTTATATTCACCCAAATGTATTTTAAAGACGTGTTTTAGATGTAAAATTATGTGAACTTAACGATAAAAATATAAAAAGTATGATTAGTTCAATACAAATGACTTTAAACGATATTTAGCGGAATTATCACCATTATTTACCAATTTTTTCCCAAATTTTTTTTCTATTTTTTGTATTCACCCAAATGTATTGTAAACACGTGTTTTAGATGTAAAATAATGTGAACTTAACGTTTAAAATATAAAAAGTATGATTAGTTTAATAGAAATGACTTAAGACGATATTTAGCGAAATTATCACCATTTTTTACCCAATTTTTTCCCAAATTTTTTTTCTATTTTTTGTATTCACCCAAATGTATTGTAAATACGTGTTTTAGATGTAAAATAATGTGAACTTAACGATAAAAATATAAAAAGTATGATTAGTTCAATACAAATGACTTTAAACGATATTTAGCGGAATTATCACCATTTTTTACCAAATTTTTTTTCTATTTTTTGTATTCACCCAAATGTATTGTAAACACGTGTTTTAGATGTAAAATAATGTGAACTTAACGTTTAAAATATAAAAAGTATGATTAATTTAATAGAAATGACTTAAGACGATATTTAGCGGATTCATCACCTGTATTTCAAAATTTTTTTACGACCTTTTATATTCACCCAAATGTATTGTAAAGACGTGTTTAAGATGTAAAATAATGTGAACTTAACGATAAAAATATAAAAAGTATGATTAGTTCAATACAAATGACTTTAAACGATATTTAGCGGAATTATCACCATTTTTTACCAAATTTTTTTTCTATTTTTTGTATTCACCCAAATGTATTGTAAACACGTGTTTTAGATGTAAAATAATGTGAACTTAAAGTTAAAAATATAAATAGTATGATTAGTTTAATAGAAATGACTTAAGACGATATTTAGCGGATTCATCACCCGTATTTCAAATTTTTTTTACGACCTTTCATATTCACCCAAATGTATTGTAAAGACGTGTTTTAGATGTAAAATTATGTGAACTTAACGATAAAAATATAAAAAGTATGATTAGTTCAATACAAATGGCTTTAAACGATATTTAGCGGAATTATCACCATTTTTTACCAAATTTTTTTTCTATTTTTTGTATTCACCCAAATGTATTGTAAACACGTGTTTTAGATGTAAAATAATGTGAACTTAAAGTTAAAAATATAAATAGTATGATTAGTTTAATAGAAATGACTTAAGACGATATTTAGCGGATTCATCACCCGTATTTCAAATTTTTTTTACGACCTTTCATATTCACCCAAATGTATTGTAAAGACGTGTTTTAGATGTAAAATTATGTGAACTTAACGATAAAAATATAAAAAGTATGATTAGTTCAATACAAATGGCTTTAAACGATATTTAGCGGAATTATCACAATTTTTTACCCAATTTTTTCCCAAATTTTTTTTCTATTTTTTATATTCACCCAAATGTAATGTAAATACCTGTTTTAGATGTAAAATAATGTGAACTTAACGATAAAAATATAAAAAGTATGATTAGTTCAATACAAATGACTTTAATCGATATTTAGCGAAATTATCACCATTTTTTACCAAATTTATTCCCTAATTTTTTTTCTATTTTTTGAATTCACCCAAATGTATTGTAAACACGTGTTTTAGATGTAAAATAAATTGAACTTAACGTTAAAAATATAAAAAGTATGATTAGTTTAATAGAAATGACTTAAGACGATATTTAGCGGATTCATCACCCGTATTTCAAAATATTTTTACGACCTTTTATATTCACCCAAATGTATTGTAAAGACGTGTTTTAGATGTAAAATAAATTGAACTTAACGATAAAAATATAAAAAGTATGATTAGTTCAATACAAATGATATTAAACGATATTTAGCAGAATTATCACCATTTTTTACCAAATTTTTTCCCAAATTTTTTTTCTATTTTTTGTATTCACCCAAATGTATTGTAAACACGTGTTTTAGATGTAAAATAATGTGAACTTAACGTTAAAAATATAAAAAGTATGATTAGTTTAATAGAAATGACTTAAGACGATATTTAGCGGATTCATCACCCGTATTTCAAAATATTTTTACGACCTTTTATATTCACCCAAATGTATTGTAAAGACGTGTTTTAGATGTAAAATAATGTGAACTTAACGTTAAAAATATAAAAAGTATGATTAGTTTAATAGAAATGACTTAAGACGATATTTAGCGGATTCATCACCTGTATTTCAAAATTTTTTTACGACCTTTTATATTCACCCAAATGTATTGTAAAGACGTGTTTTAGATGTAAAAATATGTGAACTTAACGATAAAAATATAAAAAGTATGATTAATTCAATACAAATGACTTTAAACGATATTTAGCGGAATTATCACAATTTTTTACCCAATTTTTTCCCAAGTTTTTTTTCTATTTTTTGTATTCACCCAAATGTATTGTAAATACGTGATTTAGATGTAAAATAATGTGAACTTAACGTTAAAAATATAAAAAGTATGATTAGTTTAATAGAAATGACTTAAGACGATATTTAGCGGATTCATCACCTGTATTTCAAAATTTTTTTACGACCTTTTATATTCACCCAAATGTATTGTAAAGACGTGTTTTAGATGTTAAAATATGTGAACTTAACGATAAAAATATAAAAAGTATGATTAGTTTAATACAAATGACTTTAATCGATATTTAGCGGATTCATCTAACGTATTTCAAAATTTTTTTATGACCTTTTATATTCACCCAAATGTATTGTAAAGACGTGTTTTAGATGTAAAATTATGTGAACTTAACGATAAAAATATAAAAAGTATGATTAGTTCAATACAAATGACATTAAACGATATTTAGCGGAATTATCATCATTTTTTACCCAATTTTTTCCCAAATTTTTTTTCTATTTTTTGTATTCACCCAAATGTATTGTAAACACGTGTTTTAGATGTAAAATAATGTGAACTTAAAGTTAAAAATATAAATAGTATGATTAGTTTAATAGAAATGACTTAAGACGATATTTAGCGGATTCATCACCCGTATTTCAAATTTTTTTTACGACCTTTCATATTCACCCAAATGTATTGTAAAGACGTGTTTTAGATGTAAAATTATGTGAACTTAACGATAAAAATATAAAAAGTATGATTAGTTCAATACAAATGGCTTTAAACGATATTTAGCGGAATTATCACAATTTTTTACCCAATTTTTTCCCAAATTTTTTTTCTATTTTTTGTATTCACCCAAATGTAATGTAAATACCTGTTTTAGATGTAAAATAATGTGAACTTAACGATAAAAATATAAAAAGTATGATTAGTTCAATACAAATGACTTTAATCGATATTTAGCGAAATTATCACCATTTTTTACCAAATTTATTCCCTAATTTTTTTTCTATTTTTTGAATTCACCCAAATGTATTGTAAACACGTGTTTTAGATGTAAAATAAATTGAACTTAACGTTAAAAATATAAAAAGTATGATTAGTTTAATAGAAATGACTTAAGACGATATTTAGCGGATTCATCACCCGTATTTCAAAATATTTTTACGACCTTTTATATTCACCCAAATGTATTGTAAAGACGTGTTTTAGATGTAAAATAAATTGAACTTAACGATAAAAATATAAAAAGTATGATTAGTTCAATACAAATGATATTAAACGATATTTAGCAGAATTATCACCATTTTTTACCAAATTTTTTCCCAAATTTTTTTTCTATTTTTTGTATTCACCCAAATGTATTGTAAACACGTGTTTTAGATGTAAAATAATGTGAACTTAACGTTAAAAATATAAAAAGTATGATTAGTTTAATAGAAATGACTTAAGACGATATTTAGCGGATTCATCACCCGTATTTCAAAATATTTTTACGACCTTTTATATTCACCCAAATGTATTGTAAAGACGTGTTTTAGATGTAAAATAATGTGAACTTAACGTTAAAAATATAAAAAGTATGATTAGTTTAATAGAAATGACTTAAGACGATATTTAGCGGATTCATCACCTGTATTTCAAAATTTTTTTACGACCTTTTATATTCACCCAAATGTATTGTAAAGACGTGTTTTAGATGTAAAAATATGTGAACTTAACGATAAAAATATAAAAAGTATGATTAATTCAATACAAATGACTTTAAACGATATTTAGCGGAATTATCACAATTTTTTACCCAATTTTTTCCCAAGTTTTTTTTCTATTTTTTGTATTCACCCAAATGTATTGTAAATACGTGATTTAGATGTAAAATAATGTGAACTTAACGTTAAAAATATAAAAAGTATGATTAGTTTAATAGAAATGACTTAAGACGATATTTAGCGGATTCATCACCTGTATTTCAAAATTTTTTTACGACCTTTTATATTCACCCAAATGTATTGTAAAGACGTGTTTTAGATGTTAAAATATGTGAACTTAACGATAAAAATATAAAAAGTATGATTAGTTTAATACAAATGACTTTAATCGATATTTAGCGGATTCATCTAACGTATTTCAAAATTTTTTTATGACCTTTTATATTCACCCAAATGTATTGTAAAGACGTGTTTTAGATGTAAAATTATGTGAACTTAACGATAAAAATATAAAAAGTATGATTAGTTCAATACAAATGACATTAAACGATATTTAGCGGAATTATCATCATTTTTTACCCAATTTTTTCCCAAATTTTTTTTCTATTTTTTGTATTCACCCAAATGTATTGTAAATACGTGTTTTAGATGTAAAATAATGTGAACTTAACGATAAAAATATAAAAAGTATGATTAGTTCAATACAAATGACTTTAATCGATATTTAGCGAAATTATCACCATTTTTTACCAAATTTTTTCCCAAATTTTTTTCCATTTTTTGTATTCACCCAAATGTATTGTAAACACGTGTTTTAGATGTAAAATAATGTGAACTTAACGTTAAAAATATAAAAAGTATGATTAGTTTAATAGAAATGACTTAAGACGATATTTAGCGGATTCATCACCTGTATTTCAAAATTTTTTTACGACCTTTTATATTCACCCAAATGTATTGTAAAGACGTGTTTTAGATGTTAAAATATGTGAACATAACGATAAAAATATAAAAAGTATGATTAGTTCAATACAAATGACTTTAAACGATATTTAGCGGAATTATCACCATTATTTACCAAATTTTTTCCCAAATTTTTTTTCTATTTTTTGTATTCACCCAAATGTATTGTAAACACGTATTTTAGATGTAAAATAATGTGAACTTAACGTTAAAAATTTAAAAAGTATGATTAGTTTAATAGAAATGACTTAGGACGATATTTAGCGAATTCATCACCTGTATTTCAAAATTTTTTTACGACCTTTTATATTCACCCAAATGTATTGTAAATACGTGTTTTAGATGTAAAATAATGTGAACTTAACGATAAAAATATAAAAAGTATGATTAGTTCAATACAAATGACTTTAAACAATATTTAGTGGAATTATCACCATTTTTTACCAAATTTTTTTTCTATTTTTTGTATTCACCCAAATGTATTGTAAACACGTGTTTTAGATGTAAAATAATGTGAACTTAACGTTAAAAATATAAAAAGTATGATTAGTTTAATAGAAATGACTTAAGACGATATTTAGCGGATTCATCACCTGTATTTCAAAATTTTTTTACGACCTTTTATATTCACCCAAATGTATTGTAAAGACGTGTTTTAGATGTTAAAATATGTGAACTTAACGATAAAAATATAAAAAGTATGATTAGTTCAATACAAATGACTTTAAACGATATTTAGCGGAATTATCACCATTATTTACCAAATTTTTTCCCAAATTTTTTTTCTATTTTTTGTATTTACCCAAATGTATTGTAAACACGTGTTTTAGATGTAAAATAATGTGAACTTAACGTTAAAAATATAAAAAGTATGATTAGTTTAATAGAAATGACATAGGACGATATTTAGCGGATTCATCACCTGTATTTCAAAATTTTTTTACGACCTTTTATATTCACCCAAATGTATTGTAAACACGTGTTTTAGATGTAAAATAATGTGAACTTAACGTTAAAAATATAAAAAGTATGATTAGTTTAATAGAAATGACTTAAGACGATATTTAGCGGATTCATCACCCGTATTTCAAAATTTTTTTACGACCTTTTATATTCACCCAAATGTATTGTAAAGACGTGTTTTAGATGTAAAATTATGTGAACTTAACGATAAAAATATAAAAAGTATGATTAGTTCAATACAAATGTCTTTAAACGATATTTAGCGGAATTATCACCATTTTTTACCCAATTTTTTCCCAATTTTTTTTCTATTTTTTGTATTCACCAAAATGTATTGTAAATACGTGTTTTAGATGTAAAATAATGTGAACTTAACGATAAAAATATAAAAAGTATGATTAGTTCAATACAAATGACTTTAATCGATATTTAGCGGATTCATCTAACGTATTTCAAAATTTTTTTACGACCTTTTATATTCACCCAAATGTATTGTAAAGACGTGTTTTAGATGTAAAATTATGTGAACTTAACGATAAAAATATAAAAAGTATGATTAGTTCAATACAAATGACATTAAACGATATTTAGCGGAATTATCATCATTTTTTACCCAATTTTATCCCAAATTTTTTTTCTATTTTTTGTATTCACCCAAATATATTGTAAATACGTGTTTTAGATGTAAAATAATGTGAACTTAACGATAAAAATATAAAAAGTATGATTAGTTCAATACAAATGACTTTAATCGATATTTAGCGAAATTATCACCATTTTTTACCAAATTTTTTCCCAAATTTTTTTTCTATTTTTTGTATTCACCAAAATCTATTGTAAATACGTGTTTTAGATGTAAAATAATGTGAACTTAACGATAAAAATATAAAAAGTATGATTAGTTCAATACAAATGACTTTAATCGATATTTAGCGGATTCATCTAACGTATTTCAAAATTTTTTTACGACCTTTTATATTCACCCAAATGTATTGTAAAGACGTGTTTTAGATGTAAAATTCTGTGAACTTAACGATAAAAATATAAAAAGTATGATTAGGTCAATAGAAATGACATTAAACGATATTTAGCGGAATTATCATCATTTTTTACCCAATTTTTTCCCAAATTTTTTTTCTATTTTTTGTATTCACCCAAATGTATTGTAAATACGTGTTTTAGATGTAAAATAATGTGAACTTAACGATAAAAATATAAAAAGTATGATTAGTTCAATACAAATGACTTTAATCGATATTTAGCGAAATTATCACCATTTTTTACCCAATTTTTTCCCAAATTTTTTTTCTATTTTTTGTATTCACCCAAATGTATTGTAAACACTTGTTTTAGATGTAAAATAATGTGAACTTAACGTTAAAAATATAAAAAGTAAGATTAGTTTAATAGAAATGACTTAGGACGATATTTAGCGAATTCATCACCTGTATTTCAAAATTTTTTTACGACCTTTTATATTCACCCAAATGTATTGTAAACACGTGTTTTAGATGTAAAATAATGTGAACTTAACGTTAAAAATATAAAAAGTATGATTAGTTTAATAGAAATGACTTAAGACGATATTTAGCGGATTCATCACCCGTATTTCAAAATTTTTTTACGACATTTTATATTCACCCAAATGTATTTTAAAGACGTGTTTTAGATGTAAAATTATGTGAACTTAACGATAAAAATATAAAAAGTATGATTAGTTCAATACAAATGACTTTAAACGATATTTAGCGGAATTATCACCATTATTTACCCAATTTTTTCCCAAATTTTTTTTCTATTTTTTGTATTCACCCAAATGTATTGTAAACACTTGTTTTAGATGTAAAATAATGTGAACTTAACGTTAAAAATATAAAAAGTATGATTAGTTCAATACAAATGACTTTAAACGATATTTAGCGGAATTATCACCATTTTTTACCAAATTTTTTTTCTATTTTTTGTATTCACCCAAATGTATTGTAAACACGTGTTTTAGATGTAAAATAATGTGAACTTAACGTTTAAAATATAAAAAGTATGATTAGTTTAATAGAAATGACTTAAGACGATATTTAGCGGATTCATCACCTGTATTTCAAAATTTTTTTACGACCTTTTATATTCACCCAAATGTATTGTAAAGACGTGTTTTAGAGGTTAAACTATGTGACCTTAACGATAAAAATATAAAAAGTATGATTAGTTCAATACAAATGACTTTAAACGATATTTAGCGGAATTATCACCATTATTTACCAAATTTTTTCCCAAGTTTTTTTTCTATTTTTTGTATTCACCCAAATGTATTGTAAATACGTGATTTAGATGTAAAATAATGTGAACTTAACGTTAAAAATATAAAAAGTATGATTAGTTTAATAGAAATGACTTAAGACGATATTTAGCGGATTCATCACCTGTATTTCAAAATTTTTTTACGACCTTTTATATTCACCCAAATGTATTGTAAAGACGTGTTTTAGATGTTAAAATATGTGAACTTAACGATAAAAATATAAAAAGTATGATTAGTTTAATACAAATGACTTTAATCGATATTTAGCGGATTCATCTAACGTATTTCAAAATTTTTTTATGACCTTTTATATTCACCCAAATGTATTGTAAAGACGTGTTTTAGATGTAAAATTATGTGAACTTAACGATAAAAATATAAAAAGTATGATTAGTTCAATACAAATGACATTAAACGATATTTAGCGGAATTATCATCATTTTTTACCCAATTTTTTCCCAAATTTTTTTTCTATTTTTTGTATTCACCCAAATGTATTGTAAATACGTGTTTTAGATGTAAAATAATGTGAACTTAACGATAAAAATATAAAAAGTATGATTAGTTCAATACAAATGACTTTAATCGATATTTAGCGAAATGATCACCATTTTTTACCAAATTTTTTCCCAAATTTTTTTCCATTTTTTGTATTCACCCAAATGTATTGTAAACACGTGTTTTAGATGTAAAATAATGTGAACTTAACGTTAAAAATATAAAAAGTATGATTAGTTTAATAGAAATGACTTAAGACGATATTTAGCGGATTCATCACCTGTATTTCAAAATTTTTTTACGACCTTTTATATTCACCCAAATGTATTGTAAAGACGTGTTTTAGATGTTAAAATATGTGAACATAACGATAAAAATATAAAAAGTATGATTAGTTCAATACAAATGACTTTAAACGATATTTAGCGGAATTATCACCATTATTTACCAAATTTTTTCCCAAATTTTTTTTCTATTTTTTGTATTCACCCAAATGTATTGTAAACACGTATTTTAGATGTAAAATAATGTGAACTTAACGTTAAAAATTTAAAAAGTATGATTAGTTTAATAGAAATGACTTAGGACGATATTTAGCGAATTCATCACCTGTATTTCAAAATTTTTTTACGACCTTTTATATTCACCCAAATGTATTGTAAATACGTGTTTTAGATGTAAAATAATGTGAACTTAACGATAAAAATATAAAAAGTATGATTAGTTCAATACAAATGACTTTAAACAATATTTAGTGGAATTATCACCATTTTTTACCAAATTTTTTTTCTATTTTTTGTATTCACCCAAATGTATTGTAAACACGTGTTTTAGATGTAAAATAATGTGAACTTAACGTTAAAAATATAAAAAGTATGATTAGTTTAATAGAAATGACTTAAGACGATATTTAGCGGATTCATCACCTGTATTTCAAAATTTTTTTACGACCTTTTATATTCACCCAAATGTATTGTAAAGACGTGTTTTAGATGTTAAAATATGTGAACTTAACGATAAAAATATAAAAAGTATGATTAGTTCAATACAAATGACTTTAAACGATATTTAGCGGAATTATCACCATTATTTACCAAATTTTTTCCCAAATTTTTTTTCTATTTTTTGTATTTACCCAAATGTATTGTAAACACGTGTTTTAGATGTAAAATAATGTGAACTTAACGTTAAAAATATAAAAAGTATGATTAGTTTAATAGAAATGACATAGGACGATATTTAGCGGATTCATCACCTGTATTTCAAAATTTTTTTACGACCTTTTATATTCACCCAAATGTATTGTAAACACGTGTTTTAGATGTAAAATAATGTGAACTTAACGTTAAAAATATAAAAAGTATGATTAGTTTAATAGAAATGACTTAAGACGATATTTAGCGGATTCATCACCCGTATTTCAAAATTTTTTTACGACCTTTTATATTCACCCAAATGTATTGTAAAGACGTGTTTTAGATGTAAAATAATGTGAACTTAACGATAAAAATATAAAAAGTATGATTAGTTCAATACAAATGACTTTAATCGATATTTAGCGAAATTATCACCATTTTTTACCAAATTTTTTCCCAAATTTTTTTTCTATTTTTTGTATTCACCAAAATCTATTGTAAATACGTGTTTTAGATGTAAAATAATGTGAACTTAACGATAAAAATATAAAAAGTATGATTAGTTCAATACAAATGACTTTAATCGATATTTAGCGGATGCATCTAACGTATTTCAAAATTTTTTTACGACCTTTTATATTCACCCAAATGTATTGTAAAGACGTGTTTTAGATGTAAAATTCTGTGAACTTAACGATAAAAATATAAAAAGTATGATTAGTTCAATAGAAATGACATTAAACGATATTTAGCGGAATTATCATCATTTTTTACCCAATTTTTTCCCAAATTTTTTTTCTATTTTTTGTATTCACCCAAATGTATTGTAAATACGTGTTTTAGATGTAAAATAATGTGAACTTAACGATAAAAATATAAAAAGTATGATTAGTTCAATACAAATGACTTTAATCGATATTTAGCGAAATTATCACCATTTTTTACCCAATTTTTTCCCAAATTTTTTTTCTATTTTTTGTATTCACCCAAATGTATTGTAAACACTTGTTTTAGATGTAAAATAATGTGAACTTAACGTTAAAAATATAAAAAGTAAGATTAGTTTAATAGAAATGACTTAGGACGATATTTAGCGAATTCATCACCTGTATTTCAAAATTTTTTTACGACCTTTTATATTCACCCAAATGTATTGTAAACACGTGTTTTAGATGTAAAATAATGTGAACTTAACGTTAAAAATATAAAAAGTATGATTAGTTTAATAGAAATGACTTAAGACGATATTTAGCGGATTCATCACCCGTATTTCAAAATTTTTTTACGACCTTTTATATTCACCCAAATGTATTTTAAAGACGTGTTTTAGATGTAAAATTATGTGAACTTAACGATAAAAATATAAAAAGTATGATTAGTTCAATACAAATGACTTTAAACGATATTTAGCGGAATTATCACCATTATTTACCCAATTTTTTCCCAAATTTTTTTTCTATTTTTTGTATTCACCCAAATGTATTGTAAACACTTGTTTTAGATGTAAAATAATGTGAACTTAACGTTAAAAATATAAAAAGTATGATTAGTTCAATACAAATGACTTTAAACGATATTTAGCGGAATTATCACCATTTTTAACCAAATTTTTTTTCTATTTTTTGTATTCACCCAAATGTATTGTAAACACGTGTTTTAGATGTAAAATAATGTGAACTTAACGTTTAAAATATAAAAAGTATGATTAGTTTAATAGAAATGACTTAAGACGATATTTAGCGGATTCATCACCTGTATTTCAAAATTTTTTTACGACCTTTTATATTCACCCAAATGTATTGTAAAGACGTGTTTTAGAGGTTAAACTATGTGACCTTAACGATAAAAATATAAAAAGTATGATTAGTTCAATACAAATGACTTTAAACGATATTTAGCGGAATTATCACCATTATTTACCAAATTTTTTCCCAAATTTTTTTTCTATTTTTTGTATTCACCCAAATGTATTGTAAACACGTGTTTTAGATGTAAAATAATGTGAACTTAACGTTAAAAATATAAAAAGTATGATTAGTTTAATAGAAATGACTTAGGATGATATTTAGCGGATTCATCACCTGTATTTCAAAATTTTTTTACGACCTTTTATATTCACCCAAATGTATTGTAAACACGTGTTTTAGATGTAAAATAATGTGAACTTAACGTTAAAAATATAAAAAGTATGATTAGTTCAATACAAATGACTTTAAACGATATTTAGCGGATTCATCACCCGTATTTCAAAATTTTTTTACGACCTTTTATATTCAGCCAAATGTATTGTAAAGACGTGTTTTAGATGCAAAATTATGTGAACTTAACGATAAAAATATAAAAAGTATGATTAGTTCAATACAAATGACTTTAATCGATATTTAGCGAAATTATCACCATTTTTTACCCAATTTTTTCCCAAATTTT